>NC_069499.1:658098551-658698551 GCF_027579735.1 Bombina bombina
CTTGATAAAGTCGGGCATTGACATTTTTTTTTTAAATATCTTTGCAATTATTCCAAGACAGTTTGGAACAATTCTAGTATGACACTCTGAAATGGCCACAGCCAACATTGTAGATGTATATTTCAATACAAGGTCTAGATTAATTAAACTCCTAATATTTTTATTGTATAATGAAGTGGGTAGGGAACAAATGTGCATTCATATTTAATACGTGATATCCCATACAGCGAAGGGGATCTTTAGGAAAAGTGAGAAAACAAGTATCCGGACCCCAACATCTAGAAATTCACACTTGCATTGTCTTGATTGTTAGTTTCTGTACAGGTGTCTTTATAAATAGGCTTTCAAATTGTATTGCACCTTCATGACTCTACTTTCAAGCGTCCCATGCCGTTGTTATCCGGGTTTCCAAAGGAACCGCTCCTTTATGGCTGGAATATCCAACAGGATTGCACTTTTGTGGCTGCAAAGACAAAACTCATTCAGGACAGTGTGGTTTTTGTTGCTACATTTTTATTTACATTAAGAAATGTGTGAAAGGGTCATTTTATATGTCAGTTCTTGTTGGATTCCCCGTTTTGATCACTATAAAAAGTACTTAACAGCCAAAAACACATTTTCTGGAACTTTTCTATTAAATCTTGTTTATGGCTGTGGCTTTTAGTGGCTGAATCAGTTTGGGAATGTAATCACTTGAAAAAAAATTGCTTCCTATAATGTCTGAAACTGAATTATCAGGAGCTGATATAAGAAAGATAGGAATCTACCCCAGTGTCTTTGAATTCAAATACACATGTTCTATGGAGATATGTTTTACATTTCATACACAAAGTTTTGTAACAGTGGTAGCTTATACTAGACATATTTTGGCAAAGGCCCTACTATTATAATAATGTCTGTTAGTGATAACACGACCACCCCTAATCAGTTGTTAAATAATTTCAGATTCTGAAGAAATGCACTGGAATACATAAAATTACAAAAGAGAAGGTATTGCTTGTAATTGAGTAAGATCAGAGATGCCTAAAAGAGTGATATACCTTGCTTGATCATTTTCCCTTGAAATTTTACATTTTCAAGGGTTGTTACTTATTTTAAAATGATTATATTTTGTAATCATCATGAGCTAAAATATAGGGATTAGAAATGTATTTTACCTTCTACGCATCTTTGAAGTGCAGAGCATGAAGCTAAAAGATTTGCTGGAACAGCTGTAAAAAATGTCAGGTAGCAAGAGTTTACTGGCATAACACAGCTGTGTAATGGTCTCACAAACTACCTGTTGCAAGAGCCATTGGCATCAGTGCAGTTCAATATTAATTTAACTCTGCCATTCTTTTTGCATTAATTCTTGAAACTCTAATTTTAGGGAGATTGTAGTCATATTTCTTAATTTTATCCATAGTTTTTTCTTTTTAAATGCAAATTTTTCCCCTGAATAAAACATTTTCTTGATAGGCTTTTTTATGAATATTCCTGTTATGAATAAAATAAAAAACATATTTTGAAAGGCTTGCAGAGGAGTGTTCCTCTCCACTAATAAAGTTTCAGAAGGGGTTAAAACAAGCTCTAGTACAGTCCATTACTGCTTCAGATAATATTTTCAGTGAGCCAATCAGGAGTGGCATGCACATTTACAATCACCAGCTGATTCCTAATCTGGAACACCTAGGGCGTGATCCGATAAAAACTGTAGCCCGCAAAATCAGGCGGCGCCAAATTTTGCGTGGGTTTGGTATCCTATATACAGCGTAACTAAGAACTTACGCTCGTATATTTCTGCCTTCACCAGTAGTTATTTGGCCCATAGACTGACATACAAAACACACGCAGTTTGGTATCCAACATACAGCGTAAGGACTTACGCGCGCAGATTTCAGAAATTCTACTCCATTCTCATCTCGCTACAAATTGCAGGTGCAGGAGCCCTTGCACTGACTAAGAAAACAACGTAACTCCCTGGAAGACTTAACAAACACATACATTTAAGAAGCATCTTAAGGTTAAAGGGAAAGTATACTATGATATTGTTTTTTTAAGGTTTATTTATGTATTTGAAATAGTTTCAAGCCACAACATAATCAAATGGATTGAGCTTGTAGGTACTTTATCACATTGTGGACATATACTTGCTTATTTACTTTAAATTGGTCATCTCTTTAGAACCCACTGGAGTGTAATTTATTCTAATGCTAACGCAGCTTGGCACTCATGCAAAAATATATAAAGGGACAGTCAAGTCCAAAGAAAACCTTCTTCTTTTTTTTTTCTTTATTTCTAACTACTTTCAGATTTAATTAGAACACTTGCTTTGTTCTCTTGGTATTCTTAGTTGAAAGCAAAACCTAGGATGGCTCATATGATCATTTGTAACACCTTCTTGAAGGCTGCCTCTTTGCAATTGTGTCAAACTAATCACACACACCACAACCTCTCACCTGCAGACTTAAAACACCTGATAATGCCCACCCTATCAGTAACATCACTACTATATATACCAATGTGTCAATTTATATTGAATGTGAGATACATTGATTTACATCTTAGAAGTGAATATTACTATATGTACCATTCGGAAACAACTATTGTGGATGTGAGTTATAGTACAAGAATATGTCAGAAACAGGATAATATTACCTTTTTTGGGCCATTTCCACACAGGCCTTATTATATGTTTTAACAATATTACTGTACTAAAACACACCTCACAAGGATGTGGATGACAATTATATGGTAAGTAACAGAGGACAAGATTTATGCTGAAATATAACAATATTTTTTTTTTTTTAGGCTTCTTAGATGAGGGGGCTGAGGTACCTGGAGTGGCTCTCCTGGTTCTCCTGGGTTGTGTGGATTCAGAGGATTCTGCAGGAGTGCTGGCCACAGATGAGAGGCTGGAGGCAGTGTCCTGCTGGTGTGTGAAATGCTCCACCACACACCCAACAGTTGGTTTTGTTCCAGCCATATGTTGTCACGCATCTGCATATCCGAGATAACTCTCATCATCTGAGACTGGTTTTGGACTATACCATTTAAAGATGCTGCCATGTCCCTTTGCAGCTCAATGGAACGCTGGAGTAAAGTCTGTTGGCTCCTGTAAAACCTGTGTTGGTCTCTTTGTGCTCTCTCGCAGCTTGCTATGAGCCTCCTCTGGAGGGAAATGTATTCGTCGCCCATGGGAGAATACAGAGGATCTACAGGCTGTTGAACAGCAGGGATTCTAGGTGCAGGTTCACCTCTAGCTGCTTTTGCATCTGTAACATCCTCAGCTTCTGCTGCATCTTGAACAACTACAGCTGGTGCTGCATCTGGAACTACTACAGCTGGTGCTGCATCTGGAACTACTACAGCTGGTGCTGCATCTGGAACTACTACAGCTGGTGCTGCATCTGGAACTACTACAGCTGGTGCTGCATGAGGAACTACTACAGCTGGTGCTGCATCTGGAACTACTACAGCTGGTGCTGCATGAGGAACTACTACAGCTGGTGCTGCATCAGGGACAAATACAGCTATATGCTCCTCTTCAGATGCTGTAGCTCTTCCAAGGGAAGCGGATGGTGGAGCTCTCCGGGTGGTCTGGTAGTCCCATTGCTGACTGGTGTGCGACCACTCAGCCTGTCCAGTTTGCATGTCCTGTGCGTAAAAGCCCTGACTGGCCTCATATGGGGGTGTAAAGACTAATTTGGCTCCCCCTCAAAGCCAAAAGAACAATCCTCCAGCCAGGGATCCTGCCAAGGCTTGTCTGCCAATGTTGGTGGCATGACGTCTGGGTCCTCAACAGAGGCAGTCCAACCCAGCTCATGCCTGGGAGCATACTGTCTTTGTTGATGGATTCTATGGATTGGTGGTTGCGGTGGAGTCATTCTCTGGACGGATGGTTGCGGTGGAGGCATTCTTTGGACTGGTGGTTGCGGTGGTGGCATTCTTTGGACTGGCGGTTGCGGTGGATGCATGCCTGTTTGCACCCTGGTGACAAGAAGTTCTGGGGAGGAGTCAAATGATGAGAGGTATTAGTACAATCATATATATATCCATGTGGGCATACAATGTACATTGATACATGCTAGGGCCTATACTCATTCTCATGTCAAACTCTATAACATGCATGTGCACATTGTGATTTGTGATATGAGGGATTTTAATATGCAAAGTATACATGTATGTGTTTCATACAATAGTTATGTGTACATGTCAGTGATGGAGAAAATGTGTTCTTTAAGTGACACTATGGTCACACAATTTCCTTTAACCTGATGTAGGCACATAACGTGCTTTCTTGAGCTAAAAGTATTGTGATGGCTATAGAGGGAGTGCAGAATTATTAGGCAAATGAGTATTTTGACCACATCATCCTCTTTATGCATGTTGTCTAACTCCAAGCTGTATAGGCTCAAAAGCCTACTACCAATTAAGCATATTAGGTGATGTGCATCTCTGTAATGAGAAGGGGTGTGGTCTAATGACATCAACACCCTATATCAGGTGTGCATAATTATTAGGCAACTTCCTTTCCTTTGGCAAAATGGGTCAAAAGAAGGACTTGACAGGCTCAGAAAAGTCAAAAATAGTGAGATATCTTGTAGAGGGATGCAGCACTCTTAAAATTGCAAAACTTCTGAAGCGTGATCATCGAACAATCAAGCGTTTCATTCAAAATAGTCAACAGGGTCGCAAGAAGCGTGTCGAAAAACCAAGGCGCAAAATAAGTGCCCATGAACTGAGAAAAGTCAAGCGTGCAGCTGCCAAGATGCCACTTGCCACCAGTTTGGCCATATTTCAGAGCTGCAACATCACTGGAGTGCCCAAAAGCACAAGGTGTGCAATACTCAGAGACATGGCCAAGGTAAGAAAGGCTGAAAGACGACCACCACTGAACAAGACACACAAGCTGAAACATCAAGACTGGGCCAAGAAATATCTCAAGACTGATTTTTCTAAGGTTTTATGGACTGATGAAATGAGAGTGAGTTTTGATGGGCCAGATGGATGGGCCCGTGGCTGGATTGGTAAAGGGCAGAGAGCTCCAGTCCGACTCAGACGCCAGCAAGGTGGAGGTGGAGTACTGGTTTGGGCTGGTATCATCAAAGATGAGCTTGTGGGGCCTTTTCGGGTTGAGGATGGAGTCAAGCTCAACTCCCAGTCCTACTGCCAGTTTCTGGAAGACACCTTCTTCAAGCAGTGGTACAGGAAGAAGTCTGCATCCTTCAAGAAAAACATGATTTTCGTGCAGGACAATGCTCCATCACACGCGTCCAAGTACTCCACAGCGTGGCTGGCAAGAAAGGGTATAAAAGAAGAAAATCTAATGACATGGCCTCCTTGTTCACCTGATCTGAACCCCATTGAGAACCTGTGGTCCATCATCAAATGTGAGATTTACAAGGAGGGAAAACAGTACACCTCTCTGAACAGTGTCTGGGAGGCTGTGGTTGCTGCTGCATGCAATGTTGATGGTGAACAGATCAAAACACTGACAGAATCCATGGATGGCAGGCTTTTGAGTGTCCTTGCAAATAAAGGTGGCTATATTGGTCACTGATTTGTTTTTGTTTTGTTTTTGAATGTCAGAAATGTATATTTGTGAATGTTGAGATGTTATATTGGTTTCACTGGTAAAAATAAATAATTGAAATGGGTATATATTTGTTTTTTGTTGAGTTGCCTAATAATTATGCACAGTAATAGTCACCTGCACACACAGATATCCCCCTAAAATAGCTATAACTAAAAACAAACTAAAAACTACTTCCAAAACTATTCAGCTTTGATATTAATGAGTTTTTTGGGTTCATTGAGAACATGGTTGTTGTTCAATAATAAAATTAATCCTCAAAAATACAACTTGCCTAATAATTCTGCACTCCCTGTAGTGTCCATTTACTGAAAACTCTACATGTGGCTTGTGGCCTTTGAGACATGTTAGTATTTGACTATTGCACCTCATATCATGAATTTCAATGTGTTAAGTAGCATTAAATGGACATTAAACCCATTTTTATTCTTTCATGATTCAGCTAGAGCATGCAATTTTAAACAACTTTATAATGTACTTCCATTAATTTGCTTCATTCTCTTGATATTCTTTGCTGAAAAGCATATCTAGATAGGCTCAGAAGCTGCTGATTGGTGGCTGCATATCAATGCCTCATGTGATTGGCTCACCCATGTCATTGATATTTGATAAACAAAGAATATCAGAATAATGAAGCAAATTAGATAATAGAAGTAAATTGGGATGTTGTTTAAAACTGTATTCTCTATCTGAATAATGAAATAAAAAGATTTGGTTTAATGTCCCTTTAATGTGAAATATAATTGTAGATGTTTTTGTTAGTAGGCCAAATACCATGCTCCTCATTGTGTACATGAAACGTATGACATTAAAGGATGTTATATCTCAAATACATATAATACTGGTGTGTGGGATGTTACTCACCAGCATGCTGTGCTGATGTTGCAGCCCCTGAGTCACAAGCCCCTGGAAGTCCACAGACTGCTGTGACGCTCAGGGACCTGTGTATTATCTCCTGCCATTCATTGTATTCAGCCTCCTGGGGAGGACCACCGCCTGTTCCCCTCTGGTACATGGCTTCTTGGCCCATTTTCTCCTTCACCCGCCTCTTGCAGTCGTTCCATCTTCTCTTTAGCCCATCAACATTCCTTCTCTGCTGGGCCATGCTGTTGACTGCCCCCTCGACCAACAGCCATGCATCCCTACGCCTTCGGGCAACTCCTTTGCCCTTCTCTTGGCCAAAGAGGGCAGTGTCTCCATGATGGCCTGGACCAGCGCTAGATTTTCAGCAAAAGAGAAGTTCGGGCACCTCATGCGCTCATCGTCCTGGGCAGCCTAGATTCCTCCCTGGAATGTCCCTGGTGTGGGTTCCTCCCTATCCTCTCCCTCCTCCCCCCTTCTATCCCCATGTGCACCCTCTATCCCTCTTCTAAGTGTGCCTGGTCTTGGGGCAACCCCACTCCCATCCTCCCTTCTGGCTCTCCCTCTCCCCACTCCACTTACTCCCTGATGGGGACTCTGCTGCTCCTCCTGTCCATAATCCTCTCCCTGCAACTCCTCTCCCCTCCTCCCCTCCGCCCTAGCTCTCCCTGTCCTCCTCAAACTACACACACTCACACACTCACTCCCACTTCAATCACACACAATCACAACCAAACACTCAGCCTATCACACTGTAAAAGATAAATAAAATGTGTGAGGTGTTAGAAAAAAAAGTGTTGTGTATTTTGTATATGTATGTATGCAAAATGTGTGCAATATGTAAAAAAAAGTGTAAGTAAATGTACAGGCTTAACCAAACAAAAATCCAAAAATTCGACCTAACTAACTGATGAAATGCGCCTCTCTCACTGCTCTTACTAATAATCACTATAATCACTGTAGTGTGCTGTAGCTCCAAGAACCAACCAAACACACTAAAGAAAATGGCAGCTGAGCATGGGTTTATGTATGAATTTTGAATGGCGTAATTACGTGGCGCATCTTTTAGAACTGGCGGTTATTTTTTACGATTCGTAGCCTAATTTGCATCAAACTACTCTTTATTGAGACTTTACGTGAACAAAATACTGGTGTAAGTACTTGCGACGACTGAAATGTGTATTTGCGCACATTTTAGTTGATCGACGGTTTTTCCTACTTACGCCAGTCTAGCATCTGACAGCGCAGTATATTGGATAGCTCGAGTTGCGAGGTGAAATTACGGGCGGCGCGGGTTCCCTTGCTTGCGCCGAAAACTACCCCGTATATCGGATCGCGCCCCTAAAGTGCACTGGGTGTGTAATTGTTAAAGTTTAAAGAGGTTAAACAGAAGGAAAGAGAATTTGTTAAAAAATAAAATGCTGCAATAAAAACAACATATTTCATTTTTAAACTACAAAGTCTCTTTAAATGTTTTAGGCAAAAAAAAAAAAAACATGTTTAAGTGCTGGTCTTTCATATGCTTTGTGCCATGACCATTTAATGGCTTATGAGTTACAATTGTTAATGTCAAGGCTGTTGCTAGTTTATGGCCCTTTGTGGTCTCTTAATCTAGACCTAAGAGTACAAAACAAATGCTAAACAGATTTACTAAGATAGGCATTTTTCTCTGCTTGAATTGTTTTGCTCCTTCCTTTACCATCAAAGAGATCACTATGCTTGTATTGAACCCTTTTTTCCTAGGTCTATGATCCCGATAATCAAACTGCCTTTCAGTCCGTCGGTCTGTCAATATATTCTAAAAAAAGAGGGTAAACTTGTGAAGTGCCAACAAATGGTGATGTGTCTCCCAGAGAAAAGAATAGGGATCATGGCTTCTGCAAATATCTGCTGACATCCCCACTTGTCAGCACTTTCAGTGGGCGGAGGAGGGGACGGTATTTTAAGTGTTCCAACACAGCACAGAGACTAGGCTCACCTACACTACCTGCTTTACAGATAGGATTTTTTTTTTATTGGACAAAAGAGTTTTAGGATTTTTTTTAGGATAGTTTTTTTTAAGATTTTTTTTTTTTTAATGGGCAAAAGAGCTGGATTTACTTTAGGGCAATACCCAACTAAATGCCCTTTTCAGGGCAATTTGAAGAGTGCTTTTATCAGATAGGCTCTTTTGGGGGGGGGGGGTTACTTTTATTGTAGAATGGGGTTGTATTTTTTTTTTTAGAAAAAGAGCAAAATCACTTTAGGATAGTGCCCGGCAAAAAAAAAACCCTTAAGGCTATTTCTATATGAACCGTGTTAGTATGGGGTTTTTATTTTGGGATGTTTTTTTTTAAGAAACTTTAGTTTAAGTATAGGAATAACTGTGGATTTTTTTTATTTTTGGTAGTTGTTGTTTTTTTGGTAATGTGTTTTTTTATTTTTAGTAATTTGAGTGTTTATTTTTATAACTTAAGGGGTGTTAGCTTAGAGGTCTTAGGGTTAGCTGTTAGGTAGTTAAGTAGTGTAGGCTTAATTTGCATTGGGGCTGCATTGGTTTAGGAGTTAATAGACTAGAGGGAGTTTGCATTGGGGGGTTGTGGTGGTTTAGGGGTTAATAGGTTAGATGGTGTTTGTGGTTGGCTATTCACATTATAGGGGTTAATAAGTTAGGAAGTTTATTGTGGTGCGCTATTGGCAGTTTATGGGTTAATAGATTAGGATGTTTATTACAGTGAGGTATTGGCAGTTTAGGTGTTAGAAAATGTAGTGTTAGCTTGCAGTTGTGGCTTATGTCGGATTAGGGGTTTATAGCTATATTTATTAGGCTTGGTGCTATATATTTCAAAGGGATCTTTTACTTTATATTGCCAATGTTGGTACCGATGCTGCTTGGAATATTGCACCAGCATCGCCAACCATTGCCATGTATATTAAAATGCCTCTCTTAGCAGGAAACATGAAATATCTTACAAATATGCACTTGCAAGAATGTAGTAAGGTACATACAGTTTAAAATATTGAAATTACTAAACAGGTGCATATTATTCAAATTGTGTCTGTGTGTAAGAAACTAAAACTCATATTCAGTAGAGATGTGCATTAACAAATGAAAATCTGAATGAATGCACCAAAGAAAGTAAAAGAAAACATAAAAATACTGATGAAAATGTTGGTATTAATTTATATCCTTTATTTTTTTAAAGAAATTAATACTTACCTTAACACACTCTGGTGAGCATACTAACTTGTTCCTCTGCTTGCCAGAGTCCCGGCCACTCCAACAAGATTCTTAGTGCACTCGGGTCTCAGGGCCTGTTCTAAAGTTGGCGCAGGTCCTGGGAACTGAGAGTGTTACGGCTGCCCTTAGCGTGTCCGGGACTCTGGCAAGAAGAGAATCAGGTTAGCGCCCTCTCCAGAAGTGTTTTAAGATAAGTATTGTAACTATTGTAAGTACAGATTAACTTTGGATTTGTAACTTTAAAACATTTACATTCATTTTAACAACAACGAGTGTAAATGTTTAACTAAAATTCAGTATTTGTTTTGTTTTAAACAACCAAATAGAGCAACCACAGAATAATTGGGGAAACAAATTTTCCTGAATATTCAGAACAAAATTATTACAAGAAATATTCAGGGACGATACTCTAATACCACATTGACACCAGGTTGATAGGCTTTCTCTGCATGTCCTTACAGAGGATTTTATACACATCATATACAATTCTATAAAGGAAGTATTAAGCCCTATTTTAGCTACATTTAACTCACAGTACTGTATTTGGGTATTCTTTACTAAAGATAGTAACATATAAGTATTGTCATCTATTAATTAATTTTGTGTAAAAAAAAAGGGGGGGTTTTGTATTCTGTTTTATTTTGAAGACAGCGATATGGAAAGTATTATGGAATATAAATATTGAAAGGGGTTTAAATACATATCATTAAAAATAAAGTGTAATAGGCAGTATTCCATGTATATGGTGAAGTAAATATTAAGTCAATCCTAGCATTTGTGAAACACTAGGATTGAGCAGGAAAACAAATTAAAGGGCCATAATACCCAAATGTTTAAACACTTGAAAGTGATGCAGCATAGCTGTAAAAAGCTGACTAGAAAATATCTCCTGAACATCTCTATGTAAAAAAGAAAGATATTTTACCTCAAAAGTTCCTCAGTAGCCACCTCCCATTGTAAAGGATTTCTAAGCAGCATTTTAGTGTGTCTGTCCTGGGACATCTGAAGGGATGAGCATCGTGCACTCTCATCTTATTTCACCAATCAGGTAAAGGAAGTTTACAATGAAATCTCATGAGAGTCAAGTCAAATCTCATGAGATCACAGTAAAAGTTCATGACCTCAGCACTGCTGATGCTGATTGGCTGCTGTTCATTTCTTTATTTTTTTTCAATTTTTTTACCTGCAGCTGGGAGCAGTTGAGTATAACTTTTTACACAGCACTTACTCTGCTGAGCTGAGGAGATTGTGAGTAAAATATCTTCCTTTTTTACATAGAGATGCTCAGGTGATATTTTCCTGTCAGCTTTTTACAGTTATACTGCATCAGTTTCAAGTGATTTAGCATATGAGTATTATGTCCCTTTAAGGGGACTTTTATTCATGAAGTATAAAATACTTCATGCAGAAAGCTCTTTTTTTTTTGTTTCAAGTGTTCGCCGTTCTGAGCTGCTCAGGCAGTCCACGGCAGAACGCTGTTTTGTTAGAGAGGTGACGTTTCCACCTCTTAGAAAATAGCCGTGTGGGAAATCCGGCTCCCAAGGGCGCCACGCCGAAAAATCACCTTTATTCATTTCAATGGTCAATCCTAGCATTTCACAAATGCTAGGATTGATTTTCACTTTAAGTTCAAGGATTTCAGTAATGAGGGTTTGTATTAAGTTTAGTCATAATGGTTTTATCCGAGCAGGATGAAAGTGTTAAGCTAGGTATGGTTGAAATTGCATTTTACAGTGATGATTTTGGTAATAGCCAAAACACGTCAGCTGGGATAACTGGCATACCTATGCAAATCCCCTTGTTATGACACTATTTAGTGTTTTAGTAAAAGTGAAGATTTATACATTGTTTAGTACTCCTTAACGTCTTTATGTTATGTTTCTGAGGCCTTGTGAAACTCTTTTACACTACATCATAGAAACTCGACGGTAGCCCAGATCACAGTGAGATAACATCCTCATCCGGATCAGAAGTTCGAAAGCTTAAAGGTCTATGTTGCGAGCCATTGATGTTAACAATATTAAATCATACATCAATGAATAATACACATTTATTATGTACATGTATGATCGCATAAAACCTTCTTTAGCTAAAAAAAATAATTGTATAACATTTGTACATATTGCTGTTATTTGTTTTGAGTTCATGAATATATTCAATTACAGAATGCACCATTTTTTTTGTAAACATTTTATTAAGGAATTCAAAAGCATACATTAACATTTGAAAATATACATATCTGAAATGTGGCTTCAAAATACAATACAGAAGGTTTCCCTGTTACCTGGGAAGTAATAAAAGTACCACTCTTTTTTGTTTTGTCGATAGCTAAACTTTCTACACTACTTAGTCCCTAAGCAAATCTTTTAACACTTTGCCAACTAACTTTTTATTGGCATTATCTAAAAATGTGAGCATATACCAATCAATTATCTCTGCACTGTCTTGCATTCCTCTTGATTCATAAAAAGAAAACAATAAATAAATAACTTCACAAATAAATATAGTTAATAAAAAAACTGTAAAAAGCTATCAAAATGAATATGAAATACAGGAATAGGTTTATTAACTTTTCAATCTAACAGCAAAAATGTGCTATAGTTTTAAGCAGCACAAAATGTAAGTGTCAGGTAAAAATGCATTGTTCATACTGAAAAGAAAACAGTCATATGTCGTTTCTATGAAAAATAAATACTTATACATACAGTACAGTAATGCATGAAGTAACTTTCAATTTCAAATCCCCTTCCAGATTTTGTATTTGCTTGTATGGTCACGTCTTTAGTGACTCCCTGACAGTACATTGTCTTTTATTTTCTTGTATAAATAAGTATTCTTTGAAAAGGAAAAATAGAAAAAAAATATGAATAACTTTGTTGTCATAAGACACCCAGAAATGGGAAGCTGAAATGAATCCAATATATCCCAAGCAGGGTAAAACTTTATTCAATTAAACAATATTCATGTTTCTTTATGTAAGATTAATGTATTTTTGGTCAAGATTAGATTCATGACCAATTTATATACACTTACTTGCTTACCTTGGGGTCGATCCGATATAAAGCGTCGCCCGCAAAAGCCGGCGACGCCAATAATTGCGCGGATTTGGTATCCTATATACGGCGTAAGCTAGAAGTTACGCGCGTATATTTCTGCCGTCGCCCGCAGTTTTTTGGGCCATAGGCAGGTATACCAAACCCGCGCAGTTTGGTATCCAATATGCAGCGTAAGGACTTACGTGGCGAAAATGGAGAAAACTTACTCCATTTTCACCTCGCCACAAAAAGCAGCCGTAAGAAGCCTTACGCTGACTATTGGAGCCCCGTAACTCCCTAAACTAGCTGCTAAAATAAACCTAACACCTAACGCATGCGCAATGTCTATCTCCCTGTCAACCGCGATCTTCTAAAATAAACCTAACACCTAACGCATGCGCAATGTCTATCTCCCTGTCAACCGCGATCCCCCCCCCCCCAAATCCCTAATAAAGTTATTACCCCCTAAAACGCCGCTCCCGGACCCCGCCGCCATCTACATAAACTAACCCCCTACTGTGAGCCCCTAAAACCGCCGCCATCTACCTTATCTATCCCGTAATCTGACCCCTTACACCGCCACCACCTATATAAAAATTATTAACCCCTAATTTAATCTACCTACCCCGCCGCCAGCTATGTTATCTATATTAACCCTAAGTATATTATAGTTAATATAGTTATTACATTATATATATTAACTATATTAACCCTAATTATATTAGGGTTAATATAGTTAATATAGTTACTATAGTATTTATATTAACTATATTAACTCTATCTAACCCTAACACCCCTAACTAAATTTATATTAAATTAATCTAATTAATTTATAAACTAAAATATTCCTATTTAAATCTAAATACTTACCTATAAAATAAACCCTAAGATAGCTACAATATAATTAATAATTACATTATAGCTATGTTAGGGTTAATATTTATTTTACAGGTAAATAGTTAATTATTTTAACTAGGTATAATAGATATTAAATAGTTATTAACTATTTAATATCTACCTAGTTAAAATAATTACCCAATTACCTGTAAAATAAATCCTAACCTAAGTTACAAATACACCTACACTATCAATAAATTTAATAAACTACAAACATCTATCTAAAAATACAATTAAATTAACTAAACTAAATTACAAAAAAAAACCCCACTAAATTACAAAAAATAAAAAAAAGATTACAAGATTTTTAAGCTAATTACACCTATTCTAAGCCCCCTAATAAAATAATAAACCCCCAAAATAACAAAAATTCCCTGCCCTATTCTAAATTAAACAAATTTCAAAGCTCTTTACCTTACCAGCCCTTAAAAGGGCCTTTTGTGGGGCATGCCCCAAAGAATTCAGCTCTTTTGCATTCAACAAATACAATCCCCCCCCCCCATTACAACCCACCACCCACATACCCCTATTCTAAACCCACCCAAACCCCCCTTAAAAAATCCTAACACTACCCCCCTGAAGATCTCCCTACCTTGTCTTCACCACACCGGGCCGAACTCCTGATCCGATCCGGGCGATGTCGTCCTCCAAGCGGCAAAGAAGAAATCTTCCTCCGGCGATGTCATCCTCCAAGCGGCAAAGAAGAATTCTTCCTCCGGCGACGTCTTCCTCCAAGCGGCAGCAAAGTCTTCATTCTTCCGGCGGCATCTTCAATCTTCTTTCTTCGCTCCGCCGCCGCGGAGCATCCATCCCGGCCGACTGCTAAACTTGGAATGAGGTACCTTTAAATGACGTCATCCAAGATGGCGTCCGCCGAATTCCGATTGGCTGATAGGATTCTATCAGCCAATCGGAATTAAGTTAAAAAAATCTGATTGGCTGATTGAATCAGCCAATCAGATTCAAGTTCAATCCGATTGGCTGATCCAATCAGCCAATCAGATTGAGCTCGCATTCTATTGGCTGTTCCGATCAGCCAATAGAATGCGAGCTCAATCTGATTGGCTGATTGGATCAGCCAATCGGATTGAACTTGAATCTGATTGGCTGATTCAATCAGCCAATCAGATTTTTTTAACTTAATTCCGATTGGCTGATAGAATCCTATCAGCCAATCGGAATTCGGCGGACGCCATCTTGGATGACGTCATTTAAAGGTACCTCATTCCAAGTTTAGCAGTCGGCCGGGATGGATGCTCCGCGGCGGCGGAGCGAAGAAAGAAGATTGAAGATGCCGCCGGAAGAATGAAGACTTTGCTGCCGCTTGGAGGAAGACGTCGCCGGAGGAAGAATTCTTCTTTGCCGCTTGGAGGACGACATCGCCCGGATCGGATCAGGAGTTCGGCCCGGTGTGGTGAAGACAAGGTAGGGAGATCTTCAGGGGGGTAGTGTTAGGATTTTTTAAGGGGGGTTTGGGTGGGTTTAGAATAGGGGTATGTGGGTGGTGGGTTGTAATGGGGGGGGGGGGGATTGTATTTGTTGAATGCAAAAGAGCTGAATTCTTTGGGGCATGCCCCACAAAAGGCCCTTTTAAGGGCTGGTAAGGTAAAGAGCTTTGAAATTTGTTTAATTTAGAATAGGGCAGGGAATTTTTGTTATTTTGGGGGTTTATTATTTTATTAGGGGGCTTAGAATAGGTGTAATTAGCTTAAAAATCTTGTAATCTTTTTTTTATTTTTTGTAATTTAGTGTTTTTTTTTTTTTGTAATTTAGTTTAGTTAATTTAATTGTATTTTTAGATAGATGTTTGTAGTTTATTAAATTTATTGATAGTGTAGGTGTATTTGTAACTTAGGTTAGGATTTATTTTACAGGTAATTGGGTAATTATTTTAACTAGGTAGATATTAAATAGTTAATAACTATTTAATATCTATTATACCTAGTTAAAATAATTAACTATTTACCTGTAAAATAAATATTAACCCTAACATAGCTATAATGTAATTATTAATTATATTGTAGCTATCTTAGGGTTTATTTTATAGGTAAGTATTTAGATTTAAATAGGAATATTTTAGTTTATAAATTAATTAGATTAATTTAATATAAATTTAGTTAGGGGTGTTAGGGTTAGATAGAGTTAATATAGTTAATATAAATACTATAGTAACTATATTAACTATATTAACCCTAATATAATTAGGGTTAATATAGTTAATATATATAATGTAATACCTATATTAACTATAATATACTTAGGGTTAATATAGATAATATAGCTGGCGGCAGGGTAGGTAGATTAAATTAGGGGTTAATCATTTTAATAGAGATGGCGGCGGTGTAAGGGGCTTAGATTAGGGGTTAATAATTTTAATATAGATGGCGGCGGTGTTAGGGGCTCACTTTAGGGGGTTATAGATATAATATAGCTGGCGGCGGGGTACGGGAGCGGCGGTTTAGGGGTTAATAATTTTATTAGGTTGCGGCGGGGTAAAGGAGCGGCGGTTTAGGGGTTAATAGCATTTTTATTGTTAGGCTAGTGAGGGGGGATAGCGGATAGAGGGTTAGACAGTGCGGGCTATGTTAGGGAGGCGTGTTAGACAGTGCGGGCTATGTTAGGGAGGCGTGTTAGACAGTGCGGGTGTTTTAGACTTTAGTCAGGTTTTATAGGCGCCGGCAGATTCTAACGTGGCGCAAGTCACTGGCGACGCCAGAAATTTGTACTTACGCAGATTTCTGGACATCGCTGGTTTGTGAGACTTACGGCACGTTAGCATCTGACGGCGACCTATATGGGATGGCTCGAGTTGCGAGCTGAAACTGCGGGCGACGCCGGTTCCCTCGCTTGCGCCGCAAACTGCGATAGATATCGGATCGCGCCCCTTATTCTTAAATGTTCTTTGAATTGTACACTTACATCTGTAGACTACTTTTTGCCTTGAACAATGATGTGATGCAGTTTGTTTATATTCATTGCTTTTACCTAAAACAACTAAAAATGAATTAATTAATTTTAAAAAAGCGTTATTTTCTTTTAAAATTTTGTTTTTCATTTTTGGTTGTGTATGCTGTTTTTATTATGAGCAGCAGAATAGATTGACAGTTTCTCTCCACATGTCAGGAGAAGCCTATTATGTTTTCTAATAATGTTCAAAAGAAAAAAGACTGCTCAGTATTCTTGTTGTGCAAACAATTTAGTGTAATATGAAAGTTCATAGGTGTAACTGACTCTATCAAAGAGTCCCACTACTGCGGATGTCAGCTTTAACAAACGATACACATTCCAAGTATAAATAACTTGCAAATAAGGACTCACCCAGAGTACTGCCCTTTCAGGTGTGGAACGATCTCCCAATCTCCAGTTGCAAATGATGCTGCAATCTTGTACCACCGAGCACTTGTGTGCATAAAGAGCTTTAGTCCAGGGCCTCACAGAATGTCAGTAAAATTCCGGCAAAAATGGCTTGTATTACCACTGTTGCTAGGGCTCTCCAAACCCCTATAGGCAAAGTCACAGAGAAGAAACAGGGATTGCAACAGTGGTATAAATGATGACCGGGAGAGATTTGCAAGTAAAATAGTTATTTATTTCATATCCAAAGCGTACACATAATGACAGGCACAGCAAACAAACCCCGCTGACGCGTTTCCCGCTTCACAAGCGGTTCATCAGAGCTGGGAGAACAAGTGTTACAGGCAGCTGTTAAATCTCAGGTAACACAGTTGAATAGCCAATAAGCAAACACTGGTCTCACCTTCGACTTAACCTTTCACACTCCATGAGCTTACAAGTTTTAACTGACTATAAGAGTAACAAAAGGATGTCACAAATTCTCTATATACATTACACAATAACAATACATGTTAAAACTTAATAAAGCACTTATTCTAAAAATGAATTCAATCAAAGTTTAGAAGAACGGAACCCTAAAGCTAAGATGTTATGTTACTGCTATTGCAATAAAGTAACAAATCTCCACACATATGTAGCCATATTAGTATAAAAGTCAAATGCAAACATTATTATATTACGGCAATCATGGGGATAAGTTACAATGCAACAACTTGACATGAAGAGTAATACACTGTGATACATTAAGAAATTGTGGAACTATAAGAAGTGTATGAATGGAAAAATAATGTATACAATATAATTATACAAACCAGATATAGGACATTAAAAACTCAAGCATCAATAAACAATTTAATGTCACTTATTTTGTTGATCCCTAGTGGAGAACCTGTTTTAAGAGTGTAGATCCAATAAATTTCTCTTTTACTAAGAGCCTTATATCTGTCCCCACCTCTAGTATTCATTTTAACCTGTTCAATACCTTGAAACCGGAAATACCTGAATTTATCAACATGTTCAAAAAAGTGTTTAGCCACTGGAGTTTTTGGTACCTCAGCCTCTAGGGACAAAAGATGTTCCCTAATCCTATCCTTTAAGCCCCTAGAGGTGAGACCCACATATTGAAAATTACAGTGTAAACAGGTGATAAGGTAAACCACAAAATTGGAGTTACAATTAATACGTCCCCTGATGTTATAAGTTTTATTGGTGTTTGTTGAATGGAAAGTGTCTCCAACCAAAGCAAAATCGCAACTCTACCTGGTACTATTGTAGTTTTAACATTGGTGTGAGTGTTTAAGTTCTTATTGATTTTATCTCTTATAGTGTCTGATTTGTAGGAGATAAACTTACAATTTTTTGATAATGACTTGAGATCTTCATCCATTTCCAAAAGGGGTAACCTTTTCTTAATGATGTTCTTAATGATGTTACATATGGCATCATATTGATTGCTTTTTTTTGTTATAAAGTTAATACCACTGTTACGCTGATTCCCAGCATTATTTCTTGGTTTATGTTTATCCCTAAGTAATTTATTTCTGTCAAATCCAGAAACTAAAGTAGCTATTTCCTTTAAGTCACCTGGATTGTAGCCTCTGTCTACCAACCGTGAAATCAGATCTCTGGCATGTTTCCAATACATATCCAATGAGCTACAGTTGCGCATCAGCCTAATAAATTGTCCCTTAGGGATCCCCTTCTTCAGATGTTTAGGATGTGATGAATCAGCTCTGAGGATAGTATTCTCAGAGGTCTCTTTTCTATAGACTTCAGTGACAATAGATTCATCTTTATGTCCTATAAGAACATCCAAGTAGGGTATACTGTCACCAGAAACATTATAGGTGAAACTGAGGTTGTTGTCATTTATATTAAGATTATCAACAAAATTCTTTAGATTATTCATCTCACCTCCCCAAATTAACAAAATATCATCGATATATCTGGTATATAACTTAATATCATCTTTAAAGAGGTTTTCATTGCCAAAGATCTTCCTGGTTTCAAAATCTGCTAAATATAAATTGGCATACGAGGGGGCAAATTTTGCCCCCATCGCTGTCCCTCTGAGTTGCAGATAAAACTCACCATTGTACATGAAATAGTTATGATGTAGGAGAAATGATATAGCCTCTAATAGAAAATCTATTAGTCTATCATCGTACCCAGAGTACCTGACAAGCATCCTTTTTATAGCACTCAATCCCTGTTCATGCGGTATGCATGAATATAAAGAAACTGCATCTATTGTGGAGAAAACATAACCTTCTTTCCATTCAAATTGCTGTATGGACCTAAGTAGATGTTTAGTATCTCTCAGGAAACCAGGCAGCGATTGAACTATTGGCTGTAGCTGCGCATCTACCCATTGGCCTAGCCTTTCCCCCAGGGAGCCAATAGCAGAAATTATTGGTCTCCCCGGAGGATTGACTAATGACTTATGTATTTTAGGTAAATACTTGAACACAGGTATTCTAGGATGTTCAACGAATATTGAGTCGGCTATTTTGTGTGTGAACACAGCATTTTCTAATCCCTGATCTAATAGAAACTCAAGTTCCCTTTGGAATTTGATAGTAGGATTGAAGGTAAGCTTCTTATATGTTTCAAAGTCACTCAACTGTCGATACACTTCCTTATTATAATCTGCCTTATCTAACACAACTATGGACCCCCCTTTATCAGAGTTGACTATCATCAAGTCAGGATTAGTACTCAATTGATTCAATGCAGAAATTTCTTTTTTATTCAAGTTGCTACACTTGGATGTGCTCTTAGTTTTGTCATTACTCTGTTTCATAGATAATTCTACTAGATCTTGTTCAAGAATTGAATGAAACAACTCAATCACATCATTACGTGCCTGTACTGGATAAAAAGTAGTAGACTTAGGTTTCAACATAGGTTGTTGTTTAGAAACAACTCCAGAACAAGATCCATCACTTTGTAGCTCACAAATGGTTACAACATCACACAATTCTTTGAAATTACAATTATCACTAATGGCAATCGTGTCTCTCATATCGTCATCAGCATTATCTTGAGTTTCAACACTGGTACAAAAATGTTTTTTCAAGGTTATTTTGCGTATAAACTTGTTAATGTCCAGTATAGTGTCAAATAAACTAAAGTCTCGTGCAGGAGAAAAACCTAATCCCTTAGACAATACAGATTTCTCAAAGGGCATCAGGCTCTTAGAAGACAAGTTGATTATTTGATGTTCTTGTTGCTGTTCTTTTTCCATTGTGTTCTCCGGCTTGGATACCTGGGTACACTTTGTATAGCTTCCGGCTCCTCCACGGATACTGTCGTTTTCTTTTCCTTTTTTGAGTGTTCTATTTGCAATTTTCCGTTTTTTGGCCTTGCTCCCAGTTCACTTCCATTAGTTACTGGTGTTCTTACTGGTGTTGAGGTACTTGGTAAAGACTCAGATGGTGTTGAAGTGGTTAACACTGAAGTAGAAGCATTACTGGAATCACTACAACCCTTTGCACTCTCAAAACTGGAGAAGGTCACTTTACGTTGATTTTTATTTTTGTTGTTATTTTTATTTTTCTTATTCATCTTCTGTTTGTTCCTCTGTTGTTTTCTATCAGTACTCCAGCTATAGACTATCCCCAGTTCATAATCTTTGGTATCTCTCTCATATTTCTTATACTTATTATCAGATAACTCAGTACTTAATTTTTCTAGAGTATCATCAAGTTGTTTTTGAAAAGACAACATTCTCTCATCATCCTTATAATTCTCTAAATCTTTGTCCAGATTTTCAATCTCCATTAGAATGGCTTCTCTTTGTTCTTTTTTAAACTTGACAAGTTTTTCCATGAGAATCAGAGAACACTCTGAAAGGGATTGATTCCAATCCTGCATGAACTCAGGGAATTCTTTGTGAAATGCTGGGAATTTCTTCATTCTTAAACCTCGTGGTATTTTTTTCTCTTCCAAATAACATTCCAAAAATTCTATATCCCACCACAACTTCAATTCTTTAATGTGTATTTTCTCCTTGTTTGGAAAATAGGGTTCCTAATTCTACTTTGTTTTAACTGATTGCTGTGCCTTTAAATAAATTAGCAAATCTCTCCCATCTAGCAGTATCGATTGCTGCAGCCATTTTTAGTATTAATTACTTGGAAATAGAATTGCCAAAAACAAACTGATGTCAGTCTCTAACGGAGAATATAATTTCAAATAATGTTCAAAAGAAAAAAGACTGCTCAGTATTCTTGTTGTGCAAACAATTTAGTGTAATATGAAAGTTCATAGGTGTAACTGACTCTATCAAAGAGTCCCACTACTGCGGATGTCACCTTTAACAAACGATACACATTCCAAGTATAAATAACTTGCAAATAAGGACTCACCCAGAGTACTGCCCTTTCAGGTGTGGAACGATCTCCCAATCTCCAGTTGCAAATGATGCTGCAATCTTGTACCACCGAGCACTTGTGTGCATAAAGAGCTTTAGTCCAGGGCCTCACAGAATGTCAGTAAAATTCCGGCAAAAATGGCTTATATTACCACTGCTGCTAGGGCTCTCCAAACCCCTATAGGCAAAGTCACAGAGAAGAAACAGGGATCGCAACAGTGGTATAAATGATGACCGGGAGAGATTTGCAAGTAAAATAGTTGTTTATTTCATATCCAAAGCGTACACATAATGACAGGCACAGCAAACAAACCCCGCTGACACGTTTCCCGCTTCACAAGCGGTTCATCAGAGCTGGGAGAACAAGTGTTACAGGCAGCTGTTAAATCTCAGGTAACACAGTTGAATAGCCAATAAGCAAACACTGGTCTCACCTTCGACTTAACCTTTCACACTCCATGAGCTTACAAGTTTTAACTGACTATAAGAGTAACAAAAGGATGTCACAAATTCTCTATATACATTACACAATAACAATACATGTTAAAACTGAATAAAGCACTTATTCTAAAAATGAATTCAATCAAAGTTTAGAAGAACGGAACCCTAAAGCTAAGATGTTATGTTACTGCTATTGCAATAAAGTAACAAATCTCCACACATATGTAGCCATATTAGTATAAAAGTCAAATGCAAACATTATTATATTACGGCAATCATGGGGATAAGTTACAATGCAACAACTTGACATAAAGAGTAATACACTGTAATACATTAAGAAATTGTGGAACTATAAGAAATGTATGAATGGAAAAATAATGTATACGATATAATTATACAAACCAGATATAGGACATTAAAAACTCAAGCATCAATAAACAATTTAATGTCACTTATTTTGTTGATCCCTAGTGGAGAACCTGTTTTAAGAGTGTAGATCCAATAAATTTCTCTTTTACTAAGAGCCTTATATCTGTCCCCACCTCTAGTATTCATTTTAACCTGTTCAATACCTTGAAACCGGAAATACCTGAATTTATCAACATGTTCAAAAAAGTGTTTAGCCACTGGAGTTTTTGGTACCTCAGCCTCTAGGGACAAAAGATGTTCCCTAATCCTATCCTTTAAGCCCCTAGAGGTGAGACCCACATATTGAAAATTACAGTGTAAACAGGTGATAAGGTAAACAACAAAATTGGAGTTACAATTAATACGTCCCCTGATGTTATAAGTTTTATTGGTGTTTGTTGAATGGAAAGTGTCTCCAACCAAAGCAAAATCGCAACTCTTACATGGCCTCACACCACATTTATAGAAGCCACATTTTTTAGAAAGCCAATTTCCAGTTCTACCTGGTACTATTGTAGTTTTAACACTGGTGTGAGTGTTTAAGTTCTTATTGATTTTATCTCCTATAGTGTCTGATCTGTAGGAGATAAACTTACAATTTTTTGATAATGACTTGAGATCTTCATCCATTTCCAAAAGGGGTAACCTTTTCTTAATGATGTTACATATGGCATCATATTGATTGCTGTATTTTGTTATAAAGTTAATACCACTGTTACGCTGATTCCCAGCATTATTTCTTGGTTTATGTTTATCCCTAAGTAATTTATTTCTGTCAAATCCAGAAACTAAAGTAGCTATTTCCTTTAAGTCACCTGGATTGTAGCCTCTGTCTACCAACCATGAAATCAGATCTCTGGCATGTTTCCAATACATATCCAATGAGCTACAGTTGCGCATCAGCCTAATAAATTGTCCCTTAGGGATCCCCTTCTTCAGATGTTTAGGATGTGATGAATCAGCTCTGAGGATAGTATTCCCAGAGGTCTCTTTTCTATAGACTTCAGTGACAATAGATTCATCTTTATGTCCTATAAGAACATCCAAGTAGGGTATACTGTCACCAGAAACAAGGTATTGAACAGGTTAAAATGAATACTAGAGGTGGGGACAGATATAAGGCTCTTAGTAAAAGAGAAATTTATTGGATCTACACTCTTAAAGCAGGTTCTCCACTAGGGATCAACAAAATAAGTGACATTAAATTGTTTATTGATGCTTGAGTTTTTAATGTCCTATTTCTGGTTTGTATAATTATATCGTATACATTATTTTTCCATTCATACACTTCTTATAGTTCCACAATTTCTTAATGTATCACAGTGTATTACTCTTCATGTCAAGTTGTTGCATTGTAACTTATCCCCATGATTGCCGTAATATAATAATGTTTGCATTTGACTTTTATACTAATATGGCTACATATGTGTGGAGATTTGTTACTTTATTGCAATAGCAGTAACATAACATCTTAGCTTTAGGGTTCCGTTCTTCTAAACTTTGATTAAATTCATTTTTAGAATAAGTGCTTTATTCAGTTTTAACATGTATTGTTATTGTGTAATGTATATAGAGAATTTGTGACATCCTTTTGTTACTCTTATAGTCAGTTAAAACTTGTAAGCTCATGGAGTGTGAAAGGTTAAGTCGAAGGTGAGACCAGTGTTTGCTTATTGGCTATTCAACTGTGTTACCTGAGATTTAACAGCTGCCTGTAACACTTGTTCTCCCAGCTCTGATGAACCGCTTGTGAAGCGGGAAACGCGTCAGCGGGGTTTGTTTGCTGTGCCTGTCATTATGTGTACGCTTTGGATATGAAATAAATAACTATTTTACTTGCAAATCTCTCCCGGTCATCATTTATACCACTGTTGCAATCCCTGTTTCTTCTATTATGTTTTCTAGCCAACCAAGATTCTTAGGGGGAGGGAGTTAAGTGAAAGGATGATTTTTAATTTGTTTGCAGACTGTTCAGATCTGTGGAGGAATTGGAGTAGGCTATGGCTAGACAAATCTGGTGGTTTTGTCTCAGTAGCAGCATAGCAATGCTGGTGGTACTGCTACTTTTTAAAAGTGTGTCAGCCACACAAAATGTTTTTGTAACGCTGTCCAAAGGTTGGGACCCAAACAATTGAAACAGACTGCAAGCCGCTGATATTCTTGTGGTACCTGTGGTAGCTGAGAAAGGAAAGGATTTTTTCCCCACCCTTAGCTACTCCCCCCTCCTTACATAGGAAAGTCTATATAAAGATGTTAAATATTACATCATGGAATGTGGGGGGTATTATCTCCCCCATTAAAAGGAAAAAAAATGTCATCATCTAAAAAAATGTTTTAATTCTGATCTAGTGTTTCTACAAAAAACACACTTACTGGATAAAGAACACCTGAAATTAAAAAGAGAGTGGGTGAAGGAAATTATTTTCTCTTCATATAAAAAAACAGCAGAGGTATAGCGATCCTGTTTCTACAATTTAGCAGCACTAGCGAAAGTAGCACTCGATTGACTTTTAGGAACAGAACATTTTTATACTGAGGTCATGGATGAATTTATTTTCAGAGATTTATCAATAGCCGCTCTGCTACATCAAAAATGAAAGGATATTGAGCCTGTAATTAGAAAAAATATAATGTATGAGAGTATAATTAGGGCTTGTCAGGAAATGCATAAAGTTTTGGGTTCCCAGTATAATGTTTAATTATTTCTACCTATAAAAGGAAATCCATGGGTTCTACCAGGAAGGTCTCCTGGAGTTTTAAAAAAATGGCACAAGATAAATATAAAAACAATAGGAGATTTAATAGATGTATCACACAGAAAAATAATTTCATTTCAAGAATTACAAAAAACGGTACAAATACTGGATTCTTATTACTTTGCCTATACTCAAATTATTCACTATATTATAAAGTACCCTAGGATATGTGAAACTCACTGCTTGGATAAATCAATTACAATGTTTGGGAAAGAGAAATTCACATACTCGTTTATATATGAAGCTCTGCTAGACTCAAATAAAGGCAAAATTTTTCAAAAACTTTAAGTACAGGTCTCTATAGAAGAACTGCACAAAAGTTTAAAACTCATTTATCAAGTGTCCAGTGATGCATACTTTAGGGAATCACAAATTAAAATTGTACACAAATTCTATGTGACATCAAAGTCAGTTAGTAGTGATTTAATTGTAAGAACGAATGTAAATAACGAATGTAAACTGAGTAATCCAAGTCTAAAACATTATTTATGGGAATGCCCGAAGATTAAACAACTATGGGCTAAAATAAGCTATTGGATTGCTAAAGTATTAAAAATAAAGGGCAATTAAACTTTAAAAATGTTATAATGCTAGGTAATTTAGCAGTAGAAAAAAAATCAGAGGCTTTTGTGGTGATGGTAATAATGATAACAAGGAAATGTATTTTAGGATCCTGGCTTTTACCGAATGTCCCTAATATTAAAAAGATTATTGAACAATTTAAAAAAAAAAGTGTCCATCAAGGTATATGATGTTATGTATGTATGAAAAAGAACAAAGATCAGAAAATGTTATTTGGAAATGGAATGGATTTTTAAGGACTTATAGGTTTCAGTTCAGAAACAAATCCTCCTGGCACCATTGTTAGGGGAAGTTAAAAAATGTGGGAGTTGTTGAATAGAATTAGATTTGAATTGTATTATATGAAGTAAGACAGGATATCTATAAGGTAACGTGATTGACTATATAAAAGGAATTTAGGTATATAAATATACAGTGTAAGAGATACTACCTTCTGAAATCTATATAAAATATGGGGGGTCAAAACGACAATGTTAAAGGGCCATTAAACCAAAAAAATGTCTTTCATGATTCAGATAGATAATACAATTTTAAGCAACATTCCAGTTTACTTTTATTAACTAATTTGTTGCATTATTTAGATATCCTTTGTTAAAGAAATATCAATGCACATTGGTGAGCCAATCACATGAGGCATCTATGTGCAGCCACCTATCAGAAGCTACTGAGCCTATCTAGATATGCTTTTCAGGAAAGAATATCAAGAGAATGAAGCAAATTAGATAATAGAAGTAAATTAGAAAGTTGTTTAAAATGGTATACACTATCTGAATCATGAAAGAAAAAAAATGTGTTTTTAAAGTCCCTTTAATACTGTCAACAATTGTTAGAAAATTGTTAAATTGTCAGGAATATGCCATATTATACACCTCGGTCTGTGCCTGAGGTGTAAATATAAATGCTAAGTCATAGGTATTGTTTAATTGATGTGCTTGACTTTTTGTTCTTACTGTTTGTAATTAAAGAAAAAATAGAAAAAAAAAACTCTAATGAAATTTTAAAAGATAAATGTCAATGTAGATTGAGCAGTGGAGAACTTATCTATGGGGAAATGTATTTAACTGCATACTGACCAACAATTTCATTTAAATATTCAAGAAATGAGACTAGAAAGAGACCCAAAGTTCTGCTGAAGTAATGGAAAAATAATTTTATGTTATATTATCCTCATTGCTAAAAGACTTTAAAAATAAAAACAAGAGAATTAACTGGAATTTCTAAATAAATAAAATGGTGAATTTAAAACTCAAATTTCTGACGTAGTGAAATACGATAAATGTTTTTTTTAAAAATATGGGGCCAGATTAAAAGTGTAGCAGTATTTATCGCTCCTGCTGGTGCGCTAACTCCACTAGAAGTAAGCTTTTTGCACGCCTCTGATAGCACTCGCATTACAAGTTGAAAGTAAAACACAGTATAACATTTTATTCAAATTGTATATATTATAAATATGCTTTAACATGTTTTAATCTACTTGCCTTTAAAGGGATCCAATGCACTTTTTTTAATGTGTTTTGTGACACTTCTATGTTTCACAAAACAGCTAACCAGAGCTCTAAGTTTGTGCTATCCAGACGCATCCCCGGCACATTTTTGTTTCAGGGTTATGCTTGCTTATTAGTGGCTAATTTGTAGATGCACATTCCTGCTTTTTAAATAAAGATAGCAAGAGAATGAAGAAAAATTGATAATAGGAGTAAATTAGAATTGCATGTGCTATCTGAATCATGAAAAAAAAAAAAAATGGGTTTAGTATCTCTTTAACTAGCACATGTGTAAATAATAGCATCCCTTTATTAAAATGGTGACTACAACAGCAATTTATCTAATAAATTCCTTAATGGAGACAATACTCATAGGACAAGATTACATATGCATCGTCGCCTACAAAAGCTGTCAACGCTGTTTTTTAAGCAGTTTTGGTATCACATATACAGCTCTGAATATAAATGCGGCATGTATTTTTCATCCGTCGGCCACAATTTTTACTCTCATAAGATAACATAGAACGGCGTTGCATATCGGTATCACATATTCAGCACAAGGATTTACACAGCGAAAATTTAGAAATGTTACTCTATTTTTACCTTGCCACACATAGGCAGGCACAGCAAGACTTGCGCGGAGTATGTGAGCACCGTAACTCCTGTAACTGCCTGAAAATATTAACTAACACCTAACGCATCGCAATATCTATCTACCTCCTGAAAATAACTAACACCTAACGCATGCGCAATATCTACCTGTCAATCGCAATCCCCTACCGCAATAACTAATAAAGTATATTAACCCCTAATCCACCATTAACCCACATAGCAATAAACCTAATAAAGTGTATTAACCCCTAATCCACATCGCAAAACTATTAACCCCTAATTCTCCAAACCCACACAACACAATAATCCTAATAAATCTATTAACCCCTAATCCGCCAAACCCCCACAACGCAAATAACTAATTAAATTACTAAGCCCCCTAACCTAACACCCCCTAAATTAACCTCAATTACCTAAATTAAAAAATACTAGGATAAAATTAGAATAAAAAAGCTAACATTACCTAAAAATAAAAATAAATAAGTTTAAAGGGACACTGAACTCAATTTTTTTCTATTGTGAATCAGATAGAGCATGCAATTTTAAGCAACTTTCTTATTTACTCCTATTATCAAATTTTCTTTGTTCTCTTGCTATCTTTATTTGAAAAAGAAGGAATCTAAACTAAGGAGCCAGACAATTTTTGGTATAGAACCCTGGACAGCACAATAATAAAGTATATTAACCCCTAATCCACCATTAACCCACATCACAATAAACCTAATAAAGTATATTAACCCCTAATCTGCCATTAATCCACATCGCAATAAAACTAATATAGTATGTTAAACCCTAATCCGCCACTAACCCACATTGCAATAAACTTAATAAAGTATATTAACCCCTAATCCACAATTAACCCACATCGCAAAACTATTAACTCCTAATTCTCCAAACCCACACAACACAATAATCCTAATAAATCTATTAACCCCTAATCCGCCAAACCCCCACAGCGCAAATAACTAATTAAATTACTAAGCCCCCTAACCTAACACCCCCTAAATTAACCTCAATTACCTAAATGAAAAAATACTAGGTTAAAATTAGAATAAAAAAGCTAACATTACCTAAAAATAAAAATAAATAAGTTTAAAGGGACACTAAACTCAATTTTTTTCTATTTTGAATCAGATAGAGCATGCAATTTTAAGCAACTTTCTTATTTACTCCTATTATCAAATTTTCTTTGTTCTCTTGCTATCTTTATTTGAAAAAGAAGGAATCTAAACTAAGGAGCCAGACAATTTTTGGTATAGAACCCTGGACAGCACTTGTTTATTGGTGGGTCAATTTATCCACCAATCAGCAAGAACAACCCAGGTTGTTCACCGAAAATGGGCCAGCATCTAAACTAACATTCTTGCTTTTCAAATAAAGATACCAAGAGAATGAAGACAATTTGCTAATAGGAGTAAATTAGAAAGTTGATTAAAATTGCATGCTGTATCTGAATCACGAAAGAAAAAATTTGGGTTCATTATCCCTTTAAACAAATCTAATATAACAAAAAATAAAAAGTCTAACATTACATAAAATAATAAACCAAATTATCAAAAATAAAAAAAATAAACCTAATCCCTATGAAAATAAAAAAAGCCCCCCAAAATAAAAACACCGCCTAACACCCCCTAATCTAATACTAAACTACCAATAGCCCTAGTAGGGCCTTTTGTAGGGTTTTGCCCCAAGTTAAACAGCACTTTTCCTTAAAAAATACTAAGTACCCCCTCTAACAGTAAAATCCCCCACCCACCAAACCCCCCAAAATAAAAAAAAACTAAAACTAAAAAATCCTAAATTACATATTGCCCTTAAAGGGGCATTTGTATGGGCATTGTTCTCAAAAGGACTTTCAGCTCTTTAAGAGTGCCCAGAAATCCCTAATCTAAAGAAAACTAAACCCTCCAAGAAATAAAAAAAAGCCTAAGTCTAACCCCCCATAGGTACTCACCATTCCTGAAGTCCGGTGGAGAAGGTCCTGTTCCAGGCTGTGAAGTCTTCTTCCAAGAGGCGACATCTTCTTCCAAGCGGGGATCTCTTCTTTCTTTGTCCAGGACCAAGCAAGTGCATAGTGGAGATGAGCACGGAGCAGGACGGGCGACCGTGGAGCAATGGAGCGTGGAGGATCCTCTTCATACTATGGCCGCCGTACACGGAATAGTGAATTCAAGGTACGCGTTTATTGGCTAATTTGATTCTTTAAATTCAAATCAGCCAATAGGATGAGAGCTACTGAAATCCCATTGGCTGTTCAAATCAGCCAATTTTTGTAATCTAGATTTTTTTTAAAGTAATGTTAGCTTTTTTATTTTAATTGTAATTTAGTATTTTTTAATTTAGATAATTAAGGGTTAATTTAGAGGGTGTTAGGTTATGGGGTTTAGTAATTTAATTAGTTATTTGTGTTGTGGGGGTTTGGTGGATTAGGGGTTAATAGATTTATTAGGATTATTGCGTTGTGTGGGTTTGGTGGATTAGGGGTTAATTGTTTTATTAGTTTTATTGCATTGTGGGTTAATGGCAGATTAGGGGTTAATATACTTTATTAGGTTTATTGCAATGTAGGTTCATGGCGGATTAGGGGTTAATAGTTTTAATAGGTAGTTTGCGATTCTGGGGTTGGCGGATTCAAGGAATAATACTTTTATTAGGTAGTTTGAGATGTGTGTGAATGGCGAGTTAGGGGTTAATAGTTTAATTAGGCATATTGCATTGTGGGGAGTTGTCAGTTTAGGGGTTAATACTTTTATTATTAGTTCTGATGTGGGTTTGCTGGTGGATATAGGGGGTTTCTAAAGTGCCGTAAGTCACTGGTGACTCCAGAAATTTGTATTTACGCACATTTCTGGACATCGCTAGTTTATTCGACTTACACCACTTTAGGAAATGCCGGAGGGCTTTATGTAATAGCCTGATGTGCAAGGTGAAATTACGGGCGGTGCAGGTTTCAGCAATTGTGCTGAATCCTGCACCGTATATGTAATCTCGCCCATAGTATTTTTATCATATGTAAAAAAGAGCAACAGTTAAACATGTTAAAATATTTTGACGTTAAAAGGGTTAATTAAAACTCCGTTTTTCTCTATGATTCATATGGAAAACTCCCACAGGAAAAAAAGAACACTGGAGCATTAATTTAAAAACAAACAACAACAAAAAAATACAAAACAAAACAAATTACTGTAATATATTTTGAAATATTAGTTTCTATTTAATAAATGTTCATAGTTGCTGTACTTTACATTATGCATGTTGAACTAATAAAGTCACTAAAGTCGCTTTAGTTTATCACATCCTTAAAGGGATAAGAAACCTAAAATTATTTATTAATAATAATTTATTAATTATTGTGATTCAGACAGAGAATACAATATTTAAAAAAACTTTCCACTTTTAAATATTATAAATTCGCTGTTATCTCATTGTATTGTTTGTTGAAGAGATACATATGGAGGTGTTTGGAGAATTACATGGCAGGAAATAGTGCGGTCATCTAGTGTTCTTGCTAATGGATAACATTTGTGCAGAATCGCTGCCATATAGTGTTGTAAACACGTGCACAGTGTTGAGCTTACATACCAAGAGAACAAAGAAAATTTAATAATTAACACTAGAAAAAAATTAGAAAGCTGATTAAAACTTCATGCTGTATCTAAATCATGAAAGAAAAAAAATGTCTTTAATGTCTCTTTAATGATTTGGGGGTTACTTTTTATCACTTTATTTAAAAAAATCATAAGTAATTTATATACTGTCAGCAATACTAAAATTAAAAAAACAATTAAAATAAAATAATGCTAATTTTTATTTTTCTTCATTATTATCTGCCATGCATTGAAGTATAAAAGTAGATTTCCTTTCTTTCTCTTGCAAACAGGCAAAGCTAAAACTAATTAAAAAGGTATGAATGAGGAAACTGACATTCTGTTTGACAGTGGCATCAGAGAATTCATTTAGTTTTTTTTAATTTTGAATCTGCAGATGATAGGCAATTATTGAGGTTGAGTTAGAATCAAAATATCCTCTGCAAATGTTCTGTATTCTGAATATTAATTTGACATTTGAAATGTAATATTGCTGGTATTCAAGCAGTGCACTCACTTTGTGCTATTAAGACAAATATTGCAATGGGACCACTAGGGAATTTTAAGTTCAAGTGTTCTTTTTGAAAGACATTTATTAAAAATTCAGGCAAATCACAATTGTTAAATAAAATACAACAATCTCAACAAATAAATATTGCATTAATTCCATATATTTTTTTTTAAATTACTTTTAAGGTTGTAAATTAACAAGTGTGTATAGGAACTATCTTCAAGTTGTAGCCTTCAAAACAGTGTCAGTTTAACAATTTTTTTAACATTTTAGGTTATCACAAAATAACACAGGCATAAAACAAAAATATTGTAAATTTGAAAAAAGCAGGAGATTATAATAGTTTACAATATAAATACAACATATATCAACTACAGGGCAACGTAACCCCCCCCCCAAAAAAAAAAACAAAAACATGTTATTTGCAAGAACTATACATGTTAAAAAAAGATTTAAATTAAAAATTAAATAGACTTCTCAAGAAAAAATAATAGTAAACATTTTAAATAATATATCCTTTTTGTTCTCCTATTGTGGGCTAGATTACAAGTGGACCGTAAATTGGCTTTCCTGCTCGCATGTTAACTTGTTTTTGTGCTCAATGGGTTGTGCTTGTATTACGTTGAAAGTAAATATCACAAATGCATTAACATGTTACCCCTAAGGGGTAGATTTATCATATATCATTTAACATTGCACTAGCATTTTTGATAAAATTATTGTGCAATGCCACCCCCTACTCACTGGTGGACAATCAGCCGCTAGTAGGGGCTCTCAATCATTCCGATCGGATTAGGATGATTTCAATCTGCCACCTAAAATGTTTGTTGCATCTGACATTTTCATTGCATAAAAAAAATAAAAAATAACAAAATAGTACATTTGCCTTCATGGATGTATTAGTTTCAAATTAATTTTGTCTTAAATTTTGTTTTAAAGGAACACTGAACCCACATTTGTTTTTTCATGATTCAGATAGAGCATGCAATTTTAAGCAACTTTCTAATTTATTTCTATTTTTCTTCATACTTTTGCTATCTTTATTTGAAAAAGAAGGCATCTATGCTAAGGAGACAGCAAATTGTTGGTTCAGACCATGGACAGCCCTTGTTTATTGGTGCAGTCCAATCAGCAAGGACAACCCAGGTTGTTCACCAAAAATAGGCCGGCATCTAAACTTACATTCTTGCTTTTCAAATAAACATTAAAAGAGAATGAAGAAAGTTTGATAATAGGAATAAATTAGAAAGTTGCTTACAATTGTATGCTCTATCTGAATCATGAAAGAAGAAAATTTAGGTTTAGTGTCCCTTTAACTAAAATTTTCATTTTTAGGTAGAGTGTACATTTTGGCCTTTTTAAAGTGGTAATCAGTTTTATTACCTTTAGTTTTATCATTATAAGTACTTTTTCTAATTTATTATTTTATTGATACATCAAATGTTTGTTCACTGCATTTTTGGTAAAACTAAAAAAGGTACATTAACAAAGCAGGTAATTAGGATAGAGGACAAGGTCAGATGGCAAGCTCCAACATTGCATGCTTCTTCTTTTACACCCTAACCCATGATCAAAAAGAAAATATGGATGTTATTTGGTTCGGTTGTGCAGTTCCAGATCCTTCCTTACTTTACAAGGGCTACCCTTAGTCCTCCTGCTACCACCACTACCAGACCGGCAGCTAGCAACATAGAGCGATGTTGTAAGATCAATGACAGTCCACCTTAGCGTGAATGGTAGCCGCTAGCCAATAGCCATTGCTATTTACTTTCTATTTAGTTTAAATATAAATGATTAAAACAAATAAAAAACAGTACACTAAATAGTCACACATACTGTCATATTATATCTGTGCCTTTAACTACTGATCTTCTCCCACATTACACCTGCTACTTAAGAAATGTCAGCGCACTTTCACTTTGCAGTACTGATTTCCATCCTTAAACTGTTACACGCTGAGTTTTGGAGCACTACTTTCTTGGAATACTGTCCTATTTTGGCCTCTCTCCCTGCTACCTAGTAAGAGGACTTCCCACCGCCTTCAGATTTACCTCCTCTGAACAATCCCTGCCATTTTGGCAGCCACCAGTGGGAACTACAGCAGAGTGTTAATTAAGCATGGGAAATGTTATTACAAGGAGTAAAGTATTAGCATTTGAGAGGATTTCTGAGTGTGCACTAAACCACTATGCACAGTGTGAGACAGACTTGACACTTTGTACAGTTTGTGCCTGAGTCAGACGGCATTGCAGAGGAGGTAAGACTTACTTAGTAAATGTTTTTTATTTCTTTGTGAAATTTCAGATTGTAACTTCAGTGTGGTAGTAGTTGTATGGTGGGGCCAGGGGTCCATAAAAACACATTTTTTTAGCAGCTGTGTATTTATGATTATTTGACAATGCTGTAGAAATTCTATATTTAAAGCCATGCAGAAATGTTTCCTCCTCAATACACAAATGGTAGGTGCCCTTTTGGCAGATATGTGTTTTCTTTATATATATATATATATATATATATATATATATATATATATATATATATATATATATATATATACTGTATATATATATATATATATATATATATATATATTACATTCCAGTTTAATGCCCCTTTATTCAAGGACTTTCCAGATGCAAGGAGGCATTTTATCTAAGATTTTTATATCTGCATAAAATGTTATACTCCCAGACTAAGATTGCTCAGTGTTTGAAATTAGTCATGTTAACTTAAAACTGTTCAGTTTACACTACAGCTGGCTTAATTTTGAAATACATACAAAAAAGCCTAAATCCTGCATTTAACCAGATCTAATGGTAAGAGTACCACAGCTTATGGTTCCACCAAGACCATATAGAGTACAGCATTTTCAAAATCCATAAGTACAGCTGACAGATGGGAACATTTGTACACTATATTTGAAGTGGTGCTCTTGGTTGGGGAAAATGTGAAAAAAAAAACATATGTCAACCTTTTAAAAGTACTTTTCTTCATCTAGCCATCTACCCCGATCATTAATGTACAATTTTGACTTCACAGAATTATTTTTGTTTGCACATTTACAAATATGATTCTTTAAAAAGTGATCTCTTAATTTCTGAATTTTTTTTTTATCATGCATGTCGCACACTGTTGATTTAAGGGATGCTATGTGCAGAAATGTTACTTCCTGTGAATGTTACGGTGGGTGTCTGTGTTTATGTATTTGTGCTTTTGCTTGTGTCTCTATGAGTGTGTATGTATTTTTTTCTGTGGGTCTCTCTGTGAGGGTGGGTGGGTGTGTATGTCTTTGTGCATATTCTGTGGATGTCTGTGAGGGTGTGTGCATATGTCTTTGTGCTTTTTCTATGGGTGTCTCTTTGAGAGTGTGTGTATGTATGTCTGCGTATTTTCTCTGGATACCTCTGTGAGGGTGCATGTGTATTTTACTGTGTTTTCTGTGGATGTCTCTGTGAGGGTGGGTGTGTGTATGTATGTTTGTCTGTATTTTCTGTGGATGTCTCTGTGAAGGTGTGTGTTTTCTGTGGGTGTCTCTGTGAGGGTGTGCATGTCTGTGCATTTTCTGTGTGTGTCTCTGTGAGAGTGTGTGGATGTCTCTGTGTGTTTTCTGTGGATGTCTCAGTGAGGGTGTGTATGTATGTCTTTCTGTGTTTTAGGTGCTTGTTTCTCTGTGTGTGTATGTTTTTGTGTGTTTTCTGCGGGTGTGTTTGTGTATGTCTTTGTGTGTTTTCTGAGGCTGTCTGTGTCTGTGTTTCCTTGGGTGCATGTGCAAGTTTGTGTTTGAGTTTGTTTGTGTGTCCATTGTCTGTTCCTTTTTAGGACATTTTGACCTTACTACTAATTATCCACATCTTTCTACAGACTTTGAGACCAATGAGACCTTTCTTGTAGTCACCAATCCACCATTTAACCTTTAAATTATTGTTTAGGCAGTTCAGGGCCCTTCCTTTCAGCCACTGCATGCTGTTGTCATCATTTAGTTGGCATCTTCCTTGACAAAAATATAACCAGAACTCCTTTTTTGACAAAACTGTAGTCTACCTAATTACTTGTCAGGTCAATGTAAACAAGTGTTGAGTGTCTGTTTGGGTGTCTGTGTCTGAGATTGTTTGTGTGTTTCTTTGCGTGTCTGCTAGAGTGTCTATATGTGAATCCTTATGTGTGAGTGTGTGTGTTTCAGTGTATGAGTGTGTCTGTGTGTTTCTGTGTTTGTGTGTTACTACCTACTTTACAACATTTCCAAGTTTGTCTACACTTAAGAATAAAGTGCATATACGTTTTAGTCACTTGGTCAAAAATTGCACAAGTCAAGTGGGGGGGGGGGGCTGATCAATGGTTAAATCAGGGGCCCCAAAATTTCTAGTGGCGGCCCTGGTCACAGCCACTTCCTCATGCTGAGATCTGCTGCTCTGAAAATGACTCCTGTCTCTCAACCGCTCCAAACACACTGAGTTCCGGTGCCCTGAAAGACCTATCCCTGTCTCTTCCAGACTTGACCTCAATTATAACACCCTTTGGAGTTCCTACTTAATCCAATATCTTTCTGTTTCCTCTGCTGTGATGTTATGCACCATCCAACACACTATATACTCATATCCCTCTGATTGAGCTAACAAGAGTGCCGCAATATATACTCCTGCTATTTTGCATTAACCCTTTATATTCTGAGATTATTTGATGAAGCCTTAATTAACCAAAGAGTCTGAGTACATATATTCTTCTGAAATGTTAATAAGAGTGTCACAATACATAGGTTTGCCATTATCCATTAACCTGTCACATTCTGGGTTCTTGTATTAAGTTCTTCTATATTATTATTATTATTATTATTATTATTATTATTATTATTATTCCTACAGTCTGAGTTAAAACATATCAATTCTCATCACATATGTTTAAACTCTCTTATAAGACCAAACTGCTATTCTGTTAAATTAGCTCTCTAATTCCACATTGGGCTGCTATTATTGAATAGCTACATTCCATTATATTCCGGAACTAATATTTGGTATAAAGATATTCTAACCATTAACAAGTTTTTGTTATAGACATTGCACATACAAACAAATACACACACACACACACTCATTTTCCTTCCATACCACACATTCTTTTTGGTTGAATTAGTGCAGTGTGCTGTTACTCGTGATGTGTCAGTACACATGTTAATGTGTCAACCATTTTACTGTCTCCACTGTCCGCTAGAGATGTGCATTGTATACGTGAAACATTTGTGTTTCTTCCCAAAATGACATTTTGTTGAAAAAATAACATTTTAGTTTTAGTTCATCTAATTTTTGTGCACTGCATTTTTGGCTAAATCTAAAAATTGTACTTAAAGGGACAGTAACTAAGCAGGCAGCCAGGACAGAGGACAAGGACAAAGGAAAAGTTCCAATGTTGCATGCTTCTTCTTTTTCATTTGAACCTATGATCAAATGGAAAATATTGATGTTATTGGTTGTGCACTAGTTCCAATTCATTACTCTAGAAGGGCTATGCTTATTTCTCCTGCTACCACCACTACCAGACAGGCAGCTAACATCATAGAGCTGTATCATATGATCACTGGACAGTCTACCTCATTGTGAAGGGTAGCCAATGTTTACATTGCCAGTTAACTTCTATTTAGGTTAGAAATTATTAAAACAAAGAATAAATACAACACACACAGTCACAGTCACATACACACATATCACACATAATAATTTTCCTTTCATACCACATATACTTGTCAAATAAATTAGCACAATGTGGTGTTTCTCATTGTCAGTACACCATGTTAATCATGTCAACCATTTTTCTGTATCCACACAATCCCATACTAGCACAATGTGGTTTTACTCTTGTAGTGTCAGTAACACCATGGTATTGCATCAATTAAGAACCATTTTTACACACACACATTCACATGTCCAATCATCAACCACCTTCTCCTTCCCACACACAACATTCATCTCACTTTCATATCACTTTTGCACACAGTTAATCAGTAATTAGATAGAAGTACTAGGTTTTGTAGGTTAGTTAAGGTTTTGGTATGAGTTTGGAAGAGTAGAATGATGATGAGATGAAGGAGTTGAAGGAATTAGTAAAGGTTTGTTATTGGTCATGGGTTAGGTTAAGGTGGTTGAATGAATTATCAAGTAAGTACAGTAGCAAATAAATTAATGTAAGGATAGGAAGGTTAGGTTGATTTTGAAAATGAAGAAAGAAAAATGATCAGTAGTCACCTGGGCTTAGGCTACATCATGATACATTACGTTTCTTCCTTTCCGGTGAAGTCTGCTTGATGCTGTCAATTACCTTCTTTCTGGTGCAGTCTGCTTAATGCTGTGATTCGTGGTTAGGTAACGGTTACACTTCTTTCTAAATTTGGAAATTCTTAAAAAACAGATTAAGAATAACTGGGAAGGATCTTCTGAAGTATATTTGGTAGAGATGAGAGATGTGCAATGTGCATGGTGAAAATGTTTGCATCATCCTTCCAAATGCCTCATTATCCTGTGATATAATGAGATAATCATACAATGATGAAACAATGATGAAACTTGTTAAATACCTGGTGATACCATCTATGGATGTATAAAAATAGATGGATATTTAATTAGATGATGTTAGATTGCAAGATCAGATGGGTGGGTAGTCTGTCTATGGCTTATTAGTGTGTATATTTCATTTATTTACATTTACTACTACTTAGTTAGTAAGTTAGTTAGCTAGCTAGCTAGTTAGTTAGTTATTTAGTTAGGTAGTAGTAAATAGTGATGTGCACAGGAATCATTTTCATTTCTTCATAACTTTTTGTTTCATTAAAAAAAAAATGGTGGAAGTTAATTTTTGTTCATGTTCACATTTGTTCCACACAATTTTCATTAGAAATTTTCTTTTTTAGCCATTTTGAAGCTGTAATTAGCTATATTAGCTTTAGTTTTGTCATTCTATGTAATTTTTAAACTTATTCGTTTATGTATTCATCTAATTTTCGTGTACAGCATTTTTGGTAAAACTAAAAAATGTTCAAGGACAGATGACAAGGACAGAGGTCAAGCTTCAATGTCGCACACTTCTTTTTCATCTGAGCCTATGATGAAAAAGAAAATATTGATGTTATTGTTTGAGCAGTGCACACACCTTTGACGATGCCTTGATGAAAAGCTGAAGTTCATGGGTGTTGGGTGCCCGGTACGGCTGAAATATTACATTTATTTTCATGTTCATATCTCTGAAGGGGTGGGTTGGGTTATACTTAATTATTATTATTGCCAGTAAATCAAAATAGAATTATCCCAGTCAGCATCATGGTATATTCTGAGGACAAAAAACATAGATCCATTACAGAGTACAGTGGTCTTTCGAGACACACCCTAACATAGCACACCCTCACTGAGAGACATTTTGTATTTATTTTTTTGGATTGTGCATTGCCTGGCAAATGCTTTAAAGAAATTCAAATAAATTATACCAGCCACCGATAATGAGTTGGCAATATGAGTTAGCAAGATCTGAGTGAAGTTGCAGTGTGCCACCTGGTTCCAGTGTTTTTGTTAATAACATACATTAATACAGGTTATTACAAATGATAACAAGTACAACAAATAGCAAATACAACACAGTCACATACATATACAGTTTTCAATACCATATTTATGTGTCGATTAAATTAGCAAAATGTATTGTTACTCATGTAGTGTCAGTACACCACATGTTATTGTGTCAACCATTTTACCTTGTCCACATAATCCCATACCACATATACTCATTGGTTGAATTAGCATAATGTGGTTTTACTCTTGTAGTGTCAGTAACACTAGTATTGTGTCAACCACAAACACTGCCCATTTGCCCAATCAACATTCTCTCCTCCACACACACCACACTTTTTCACACAGTTAGTATTAGTAATAGTAAGTAAATTAATAAGTTACTAATACGTAAGTAATGTCCTTGTGTGATTAGGAAGGATAAGGTAGGTACTGGTATTAGTACTATTATGTTTAGTAGGTTAGTTAATGTTTAGTACAAGTTTGTAAAAGTAGATTGATGATGAGATGAAGGAGTTGTAGAAATTATTAATAGTTTGTTATTGGTTAGTGGTTAACATTAAGGTGTTTGAATGAATGATCAAATAAGTACAGTAGAAAGAAATTAAATTAATGTAAGAATAGGTATAGGAAGGCTAGGTTAATTTTGAAAATAAATATGAAAAGGATTATTAGCAAAACTTACCTGGGCTTAGGCTACTTAATGATACGTTAACTTCATTACATCTGGTGAAGTTGGCTTAATGCTGTGATTCTTGGTTAGGTTGCATGTCTTTCTGAATTTGGAAATTATTCAAACACAGATAGTGAATAACAGGGAAGTATATTTTGGTAGAGATAAGATTTTTTTTAAAGGGTATTAGAATAGGAATAATTTTTATTTTTTTGGATAATTTGGTTTTTTTTTTGTAATGGTAGGTTTTTTATTTTTGTAATTTTAGTGTTTGTAATTTTAGCTTTTAGTGTATGGTAGCTTAGGTTTTATTTCACAGGTAAGTTTGTATTTATTTTAACTAGGTAGTTAGTAAATAGTTAATAACAGTTTTTTTTTACTAACTAGTCTACCTAGTTAAAATAAATAGTAGTAGACACACTCTATCATCCCGCAACTCCAGAAAAAGACTGTAAAATATTTTCTTAAAAAAAGCAAAACTTTATTCATCAAAAACAGTTAAAAATCATGTAAATAACATGTAAAAACATGTAAAATACATAAACCAGTAGCAGGCCTGCAACAAGGTTTAGAACAGAACGCCAAACATGTTTCGGGCCAAGTCTCAGCCCTTGTTCACTGTCATAGTTTGAGTTCCCACCTTTTAGTTCTATTTAAAGGTAAAATATTAGAATAATTGCAGGCACCTGTACCTCATTAACCCTTTGAATGAAGGGCTAAGAATCAATTACAATTTGTTTTTTGGAAAAATGATGAAGAAACATGATGAAGTATTAGAGTCTCATTAATTAGTAGCACTAAGACTTTAAATCACTCACCTTGGCGGGCATTCAATGATAAGTTGTATGTATCATCTTCCGAAGGTGTCTGTCCTGTGGACACAGCCATGCTGTGTTTCCTAAGGATCCACACCATTTGATTAAAGGAATACACAGAGTCACTGATGTCTGACTATCTGTGACACTACTGATCTCCTCAATAAACTCCAAGCATTTAGACAAAAAGGGTCTTATATATGGCTCACGTGTGATGTTGGAGTTTTTTACTCCAACATCCCACACAATTTGGGGATAGAGGTCATTAAGAATTATTTAAGTCAAGACATCTATATGCCATTGTTACAAAAATAATTTTTAATTACATTAATCTGGTTCATATTGAAACACAATTACTTTCTGTTTTTTGATGAATACTATTTGCAGGTCAGAGGTACAGCCATGGGCACCAGGTTCGCACCCAACTATGCTAACCTATATATGGGAGCATTTGAAGAACATTACATCTATGGATCAAGCTGGGCGCAGAGCCTGGTGTTCTATGGCCGATACATAGATGACCTGCTGTTCATCTGGGATGGTACAATACAGGAAGCTGATTTGTTTATCAAACATCTAAATAATAATGGGATGGGATTGACATTCACATCTAACATCCAGTTACACCAAACTGAATTTATCGACACCTCTTTATATTGGGGGTTGGAAGGTGAAATCTGTACCTCTACGTTTTTCAAAAAAGTTGATAGAAGTAATTTTTTGCACTTCACAAGCAACTATCTCAAGAAATGGAAAACCAATATCCCTTTTAGCCAGTTTAATAGGATCAGGAGAAACAGTAGTACACTTGAAATATATGATAAGCAATCTCCTATTCTAGTAGAAAGGTTTCTAGCAAAAGGTTATCCCCCTTCTCTCATTAAAGAAAGTCAAGAAAAATTATTAAGGGCAAACTGAAAGATACCAATTCAACTAAGGAATTGGCAACAACATCACAACCCCGTTTTATTAATCAGAACAACTCAAACTATAGAGCTATCAAAAAATCATTGACCAAACATTGGCATATCTTGCTAAAAGACCCTATTTTGAAACATTTTAGATGCTCAACCCATTTTTACTTTTAGGAGAGCTCCAACCTTGAAACAAAAACTTGCATCAAGCAAGATTGTTAAAGGCACATGAAACCCACATTTTTTCTTTCATGATTTAGAAAGAGCATGCAATATTAAACAACTTTCTAATTTAATTATATTATCTAATTTGTTTTATTCTCTTGATATTCTTTGCTGAAAAGCATATCTAGATAGGCTCAGTAGCTGCTGATTGGTTGCTGCACTTAGAAGCCTTGTGTGATTGGCTCATCCATGTGCATTGCTTTTTCTTCAACTAAGGATATTTAAAAAATGAAGCAAAATAAATAATAGAAGTAAATTGTAATGTTGTTTACATTTGTATTCTCTACCTGAATCATGAAATAATTTTTTTGGGTTTAGTGTCCCTTTAAGTCTAAGAAAATAGGGCTAAGAAAGTCTATTTTGAATACCTCCCCCAGAACTTATAAATGTGGACATTCTAGATGTTCCATGTGCAAATATGTTACCAACAAGTCAGTAACTATTACTGCAAATACCACGGGAGCGGTCTTCAAGATCAAAAGTAGAATTACTTGTAATACACCATTTGTGGTGTATGCATTATCATGCAAATGTGGCCTTCAATATTTGGGTCGGATGATGCGCAAAATCCGCACCAGATGGAGCGAGCATTTGCGCAATGTGAGGAAGAAGTACCTTCTCCACAGTGTGCCTAGACATCATGTGCAGGCACACTTTGGTGAACCGTGCAGTTTCAAGATTACCCCCATCGAACATATTCCATCATCACACAAATACAACAGGTACACTAAGACATAGCGAAACATTCTGTATCTTCAAGTTCCATTCCCTCTTTCCAGCAGGCCTAAATTAAGTCATTGATTCTGCTGCGTTCAATTGAAAATTTGTCCTTTGGTGTACACCGGAGTTGTTTACTGTATACCTCATTGTTATTGTAGTCAATTTCAAATACGTTTTAATTATCAGTTTATTATTATCTATAATCATTTAAGTCCATTGCAGCTTAATTCACTTTCCAGAGTACAGATCTAGCCCATTTATATATATCATTTGATATCTTATCTATTATTATTGTTATTATCATATTATTCCAATTGATTTGTATCTAGACACTATACACCTAAAATTCGTTCCCATATTTTATCACTTAGCACAGTCCCTTTTTCTCTTTGTCACCTGGACACTATAACTTTTGACTATTACATTATATTAACCAGAGTTATACACTTATTTTTCAATCTCACATTTCCCCTCCTAATCACTATTCTGACCAAATCAACACCACTTACTTCAGGTGTCATATCACACAGTTCATATCACAATCATTCCTATTTTTTTCCCCCAAGTCCAATTTTGTATCATATCCAGGGTATTTTTCTCAGGATACCATCTTACAATAGTTGTCTATCTAATTTACCATCATTTTGATAGCACTTTATCTAACACTTGCTGAGTTATATGATTATATACACTGATATTGTTATTGACTCATAGACTTCTATTAATATATATATTTTTCACCTCACCAGTCTGTATATCTAGTTCACTCCTACACATAGAGGCAATAAGGACGGCACATTTCCCACTATTCAATAATCTTTCTATGTCCTTTCTTTATATTTATATTACTTTATTATAGAAGTTTTAGGACTCCTACCATTGTGTGTGTGCATATAGATTATCATTTATCATTGTTAATATAAAACCGCTTAGGTCACACATTTATATATTATGTGTATAACACGTCACAACAGCTTCATCACTTACGCTCATCATAAGGAGATCGGTGTACTGTATAAGTAGCAATTATAGTTTGAAGTTCAGCACTAATATAGGTCATATACAGATTCAAAACAGTTTACTCAATTCACTTTATTATTCATTTTATGCATATTACACAAACACACTTCCATGATTGTATGATACATTCATGGCACTGTATAAGCAATTTGAAAATGCTGGCACTGTGATCAGGTACATATAGGAAATAAGAGGAAATGTATATCTCGGTGCTGCCCCTTTAAATACAATTGATACAAAAATAAGGAAAGGGAAAAGGAGTGGGGCAAGAAGGGGTTAAGTAGCATTCGTTCCTATTGAAAAGAAATAATGCTGAGTAATCTCAACTAAATGTGGTGAGGAGTAAATGTTTTAAAAACTAATTTATTAACATGTATATAATAAAATAAGGGATGTAATAATCATTACTTATGTAGATGAAGGTTAACCCTAACCACCCTTAAAGAACTTATTCCTAACATAAGGTATAGATAACAGGACACCCCGCCAAACCACCCCCTGTGTTCCTGGCCAATAACTGGAAACATCGGCTTCAGGTGCCAGGGGTAGCTTAAGCAGTGTTCCCAAAAGTCAAAATAACCATATGAGAAGGAAGCAAACTCTAAAATTACACAAACGCATTTTGGCCGTAACTGTCTGGCCTTTCTCAATGTGGAGTGAAATACTGACAAGCCGAGTGCCGCGATTTCACAATTTATATACCCTAGGCAGTCAACAGAACTGCTTGTGCAATGTTAAATGCAGACAGCATATGCTATTGGCATTCAGCGATGTCTGGCGGACATGATTCACTACAGTGTATTATGTCCGACAGATATTGATAAATCAGCCCCATTGTGTTCAGAACATGTCTATAATATTTTATGTAACATTATGCCTACTTGCTGAAATAGATTTTTTAATTGCTTCCCAGGTATTCTCTTTTATATATGTGGATATGTTTAGCCTTTTTCAAAATTTTAATTCTGTAATAGGGTCTAGCAGGTATTAATCTCTCAAAAGGCTCTAATACACGTATATATGTGTCTATATTTGTGTACATATATATTTATGTGTTTATATGTGTATATATGTATGTAAATACATATGTACATATATATAGACACACACACATACACACATATATATATATATATATATATATATACATACATATACATATTTAGACATCTATATCTAACATAGAAACATAGAATTTGACGGTAGATAAGAACCAAAAAGTCCCATCAAGTCTACCCATATTACATGTTACTTTTTCCTTAGGATAGCCTTATGCATGTCCCAGGCATTTTTAAATTCCTTTACAGTTTTGCGTTTACCACCTCAAATGGAAGTTTATTCCATGAATCCACCACCCTTTCTGTAAAAAAAATGCTTCCTCAAATTTCTCCTGAATCTACTGCCCTCTAACTTTAGATTGTGACCCCTTGTTTTGGCATTTATTTTTTTGTGAAAAATGCTTTCAGCTTCTATTTTATTAAGTCCCTTCATATATTTGAAGGTTTCTATCATGTCACTTCTTTCCCTTCTATCCTCTAAACTATACATATTTAGATCATAGAGTCTTTCTTTGTACGTTTTATATTACCAAGAGCAAAATTATGCATATAGGATCCAAAAACCCAAAGGCCAATTATAGTCTCAATGGTACATTACTGACTGTAATTAAAGAAGAAAGGGATTTGGGAATTATTATTTCAGATCATTTAAAATTTGGTACACAATGCCGCAGTGCAGCCAGCAAGGCCAGTCAAATGCTTGGTTGCATTGGAAGAGGTTTTAGTAGCAGAAATAGCAAGGTTCTTATACCACTTTACAGATCATTAGACCAAATCTGTAATACTGTGTACAGTTCTGGAGACCATATCTTCAGAAAGATATAAATAAACTAGAAGCTGTCCAAAGGAGGGCTACTCAAATGGTATATGGTCTAAAATATAATACGTATGTATCTCAATGTTAAAGCCCTTTGGCAGCTTTTTTTTCTTCTAACACCTGATATATCATATCATTGAGCCCTTAGAATGTTTGCGATATCTTATTTCAATATTTTTTTTAGACAGTGTTATTATAAGTGTAAGTGTAGTGTATTTTTTATGTGTTTTGTGACACTTTTTATTTTCGCCATACATTAACCACAGCTCTGAAATTGCGGTAATTATTCTAGCGCAAATCGTAAATTGCACTCGACTTGTAATATCAGCACCATTTAACAGGTACGCGAAAGATCGTGGAAATCCTCACCAATCATTCGCACAACACTTGCAATCTAGCCTTTAATGTGTTAACGGATTAAATTGTGTCATTATTCCCCTTAAAAAAGTTTGCACTTTTCCTGAATTGAATCTTGCTTGAAGGGTATCATATCTTCGGAATGCACACTCAAAATTCCCTTCTCCAAGGGCTTTGACCATGTTCATTACTCCATCTTTAACTATAAAGCGCATTTGAACATTTGTCCCAGCCTGCTCCCCAACCCATTGCTCCCACATTCTTTTCATGCCTGCCAATATATTTGCAGAGGTATGCTGTTGACCCAAAACCTTTGTGTGGAGAAGGAAGGAATGATGACAAAGTTCCTGTACTTTCCTTCCAGCCACAGTTCTCTCCCCAGAGGCACTGTCAACCATAAGAATGTATACTGTACATTGAATGCACTCCATAGGTCCGAAGTGAGGTGCATCAACCATTGACAGCACTTCCTTCACCATTGCCACAAAGGAGCAAAAAGTGAAGGTATCACCTTCCTTTTAAAGGTGGTTCAAGAAGGCACATGGTATAGTGGGTTCAGGGCATCTGCTTGAAGGGATCTCCTTCATTCATTGGAAAAGTAGCACCTCCGATTGCAATAAACTCTCCAATAAGACATCTCCCCTTATTGGACTGTTGTTTGGACACCCCCCTTGAATGGAAATCACCAAACTGCTCAAGGGTGGGCTGCTGCTGCTGACAATGACTGTCCTGACCTGCTGTTTATTCTGACCCTGTTCTTGGGAGGACAGATGAGGTTGAAGCTTAACTATTAACTTAGTACTTAAAACAACTATGTCCCTTTAAGAGACACAACCAGTCCACCACCAGCTGCTAGCACCAATGCAACAAAAGGTAAAAATAACTTTTTCACCTTAAAAGTAATATTACTTAGTAAAACAAAATGAGAACTTGTTTTTTCAACTATTATTAAATTAGTACTGAAACCAAAAATATCCCTTTAAGAGACACAACCAGTCCATCATCAGCCGCTAAAAGCAATGCAACGAAAGGTAAGAACTTTTTCAACTTACAAGTAAGTAATATAACTTTTAGTTAAAAAATGATCACTTCCTTTTAACTATTAAAAATTAATTTAGTATATTCTTCTAATCTAATCTCTCTTTAAAGCTGGCAGTGGCACAAACATTAATATATTATAAATTATTAGCAAAAAATAACAAATGTCCCAGGGAGGGGGGGGGGGGGGGGCACAGCAGACAAAACTTTAGGCAGTAACTTAAAATTCCCTCTTTGACTTCAGTCCCTTCCCTTGAGAATGCTGAATGGCCAGAAAACATCACAAGCTTCCAATGACAGGCTGATGGAACATGTCAATCTATTCTTTGCTTCTTCCTGGTTTTTATTAATTGGCTAAAGCCTGCCTGTATCATAAAAACAGCATTCAAAAATGAAAAACAGGTATTAGTTTAGTTTTCGGATGGTTTCGTCTTCAGTATGCAGAAAATAAAGAAAATCTCATTGTTTTTTTCCATTTTTTCCAAAAAAGAATGCACATCCCTTATACACACTTATAGTAACAGAGTAACATAGTAGATGAGGATAAAAAAGACAGAAGTCCATTGAGTTCAACCTATACAAATCTTAATATACGTACAATAAAAGCTACCGTTGAGCTTAAATTAATCCATTTAAAAAAAGGTTAACACAAGCAATCATATCCCTGAATTCTGTTTCTAGACAAAAATGTATCTAAACCATTTTTAAATGTATCTAAGGTGTTGGCATGTACTACCTTCCTAAGAATTGAGTTCCACAATTTGATTGCTCTTACAGTGACCAAACATTTTTTGTTGCTGGAGATTAAATATCCTTTCTTTTAGCCTTTAATTGTGACCTCTTGTCACAAACAATTTTCTTGGAATAAACAGAGCTTCTGCCTTCTCTGTATATGGGCCTTGAATGTATTTATATAAAGTAATATACTCATCTTCTGTTTCTAGCAAGTCTGAAGACTCGCCAGCAACGCGACCCTTCAAGCTCCGTATGGAGCTTGATAAATATGGGCTTTCAAGTCATGCCACAGATATCCAATGGGGTTTAAGTCTGGGCTCTGACTTGGCCATGCAAGGACATTAATCTTTTTCTCCTTCAACCACTGTGGGGTCATTTTTGCTGTGTGCTTTAGTTTATTGTTATGTTGGAAGGTAAACCTTCTTCACATTGACAACTTCCTGGCAGAGAGCAGCAGATTTTCCACAAGAATTTGACGTTATTTTGCCCTACCTATTATTCCTTCTATCCTGATAAGTCCTCCAGTGCCTGCTGCAGAGAAACACCACCATAACAGGATATTACCACCTCCGTGCTTTACTGTAGGTATGGTGCTATTTGGATGGTGAGCTGTATTGGATTTCCTCCAGACATATCCACCTAGATTACGAGTTTTGCGTTAGAGGCTGTGCGGTGCTAACGAGCAGTTTTCCCTCATCGCTCACTTACCTACAGCGCTGGTATTACGAGTTTTCAGAAACCCATCGTTAAAAGACAAGAATTGAGCGTTGAGCAAAATTTTGCTCATTACCGCACTCTAATACCAGTGCTGCTTAAGTCAGCGGTGAGCTGGTGTAACGTGCTCGTGCACAATTTCCCCATAGGAATCAATGGGGAGAGCCGGATGAAAAAAAGTCTAACATTTGCAAAAAAGCAGTGTAAAGCTCCCTAACGCAGCCCCATTGATTCCTATGGGGAAATAAAATTTATGTATACACCTAACACCGTAACATGAACTGCGAGTCTAAACACCCCTAATCTTACACTTATTAACCCTAATCTGCCACCCCGACATCGCCGACACCTACATTATAATTATTAACCCCTAATCTGCCGCTCTGGACACTGCCACCACCTACATTAAATTTATGAACCCCTAATCTGCTGCCCCCAACATTGCCAACACCTACATTATATTTATTAACCCCTAATCTGCCACCCCAAATATTGCCACCACTATAATAAACATATTAACCCCTAAACCGCCGCACTCCCGCCTCGCAAACATTAGTTAAATATTATTAACCCCTAATCTGCCGGCCCTAACATCGCCGCCTCCTACCTAGCTCCGTGCCGGATGGATGGATAGAAGATGCCGTCTGGATGAAGACTTCTGCCCATCTGGAGGACCACTTCTGCCCGGCATGGATGAAGACTTCTGCCCGTCTGGAGGACCCCTTCGCCCAGCTTGGATGAAGACGTCTCCCGGTAAGTCGATCTTCAGGGGGTTAGTTTTAGTTTTTTTTAAGGGTGTATTGGGTGGGTTTTATTTTTAGGTTAGGGCAATGGGGAGCTTATTTTTTTTTAGAAAGTATTTTTTGGGGGGGGGTTGGTTGTGTGGGTGGTGGGTTTTACTGTTGGGGGGGGTGTTTGTATTTCCTTTTTACAGGTAAAAGAGCTGATTACTTTGGGGCAATGCCCCGCAAAATGCCCTTTTAAGGGCTATTGGTAGTTTAGTTTAGGCTAGGGTTTTTTTTTATTTTGGGGGGCTTTTTTATTTTAATAGGGCTATTAGATTAGGTGTAATTAGTTTAAATATCTGTAATTTGTTTATTATTTTCTGTAATTTAGTGTTTGTTTTTTTCTGTACTTTAGATAATTTAATTTAATTTAGCTAATTGTATGTAATTTATTTAATTGTATTTAATTGAGTTAATTTATTAAATTATAGTGTAGTGTTAGGTGTAATTGTAACTTAGGTTAGGTTTTAATTTACAGGTACATTTGTATTTATTTTAGCTAGGTAGTTATTACATAGTTAATAACTATTTAATAACTATTCTACCTAGTTAAAATAAATACAAACTTGCTTGTAAACTAAAAATAAATCCTAAGCTAGCTACAATGTAACTATTAGTTATATTGTAGCTATCTTAGGGTTTATTTTATAGGTAAGTATTTAGTTTTAAATAGGAATAATGTAGTTAATGATAGGAATTTTTATTTAGATTTCTTTTAATTATATTTAAGTAAGGGGTTATTAGGGTTAGGGTTAGACTTAGATTTAGGGGTTAATAACTTTAATATAGTGGCGGCGATGTTGGGGACGGCAGATTAGGGGTTAATAAATTTAGGTAGGTGGCGGCGAACTACTGACTTTAAACAGTCTTGACAGGAGAGGGTCTACCGCTCACTTTTTGGCAGACTCGTAATACCGGAGCTATGCAAGTCCCATTGAAAAAAGAGGATACGCAATTTTCGTAAGTGGATTTGCGGTATTGCCAAGTCTGGCCAAAAAAGTGAGCGGTACACCTGTACCTGCAAGACTCGTAATACCAGCAGGCATTAAAAAGCAGCGTTAGGACCGGATAACGCTGCTTTTTAAGCCTAACGCAAAACTTTTAATCTAGCCATTTGTTTGGTGTTGAGGCCAAATAATTCAATTTTAGTCTCATCTGACCATAACACCTTATTCTATGTGGCCTCAGAATCTCCTAGATGTGTTATGGCAAAGCTCAGTCGTGACTGTAAGTGACCTTTCTTGAGGAGTGGCTTTATTTTGGCAACCCTCCCATGCAAGCCACATTTGTGGATAATTTGTGATATTGTTGTCACATGCACACAATGACCACTTTTTGTCATAAATTCCTGAAACTGCTTCAGAGTTGCTGTGGGCCTCTTGGTAGCCTCTCTGACCAGTCTCCTCCTGGCTCTTTCATCCAGTTTGGAGCGACGTCCTGATTCAGAGAGTGTCCGTGTTGTACCAAATACCTTCCACCTCTTAATAATAGACTTTACTGTGCTTCTAGTTATTGATAAAGCCTTTGATATTTTCTTGTATCTGTCTCCTGACTTGTGCCTGTCCACAACATTATCCCGGAGATCTTTTGATAGTGCCTTGCCACCCATAGTTGATTGTTTGCTTCAGTTGCACTACCAGGGACTGAGATGCTCCAGGAAAGCTCTTTTCATGTTGAGCTAATCAATATGCCCACAGCTGATCACAGTTGTAGGTCAAATGGCTTTGTGTGTGTCGTTGAGAAAGTGATTAGCTACACCTGATTGAGTTTACAAGTAAGTTTAGAAGGGGGTGATCCTTTTTGCCACTCAGTGATTCTGTTTTTGAATTGTCTTTATTTTTGCCTGACATGTTAATGTTATATCTTTCACTTGGATCTTATAAGTTACACTGAATAATTACAACTGGGTAAACAAAAACTGTGTCTGTCTTTATTTCAGGCTGCAAAGCAACACAATGTGATTATTTTCAAGGTCGCTGATTCTTTTCAATACCCGCTGTATCGATATGATAAATCCCTTTGCATGCCTTTTTTCTAATCTCATACCTTTGAGTCCTTATAACTTTTTTTATGCAATATTTTTAAAAATAATTTTTAATAGATAGTGTTATGAGTGTAACTGTACTGAACAATGTGTTTTTAATGAGTTTTGTGCAAATTTTTAGTCGAACGTAACAGTTAACAAGAGCTTAGAAGTTGTGCTAACCTGACGTGTTCAAGTGAACGTGTTTACTTTTAACTTGTAATACACACTCACAAAGAGCTATGATATACTTCTTATCTTTTGTGCACAACAGTTAGTGTGCAACTCATAATCTAGCCCTTTATGGGACATAAAAAGTGCCAAAATAAACTGTTCTAATGTGACAATGATATAGACCATGATATTTTTGCACTATTACTTGCATATAATTATGGACTCCAGTTATTAAACATCAAAAGTTGCTTAGAAGCCTTGCAAGCCTGCATACCTCAAGTTAAGAAAGGACTATTTAACCTCACCTCCACTAATGCAAAGTTTAAAATGGAAAGTTTAAAATGGAAAAAAAATGTAAGAAGCAAATATTGCTGAAAAATATAATTTGTGATTATGGGGAATATAGCCATTCCTGTTTACCTAGCCACTTGTGGCTTAATTATATAAATAAACACAACAAAAATGTATTTTAAAATTGTATTGTGCTTCTTCCAATCTGTTCCCCAGAGTTGTTAGTCTAGTAAAACTTTCAATTACTTTCTCATTTCTATACCACTTACAGCAGATAGACAAATCAGATATGCATATATATTTTATTATCAGCTTTATAATGCACTAAACTTTTGCTTGAAAAATACATATTAATTTCCTTTTTAATGTAATGACCCCCTACTTAGGGACTATGTTATTCCACAAATAAAACACAAACACAAAAGTTGGGGTAAAAAGGCCGCAGCTTGTTTATTAACAATAACTTAACATATAAGTAAAACCCATAAATAACCAATAATAACTTAACTGTAAAACCCTCACGGGGCTTGCCGTGTAACCCATTGTATCTCCGTTCCACAGGTCCCCTCCGGAACCGTAATAGACCTCTCCTGCCTGTCAGGAGGTACCCCAGCAGACTTCACCACCACCAAAGGCAAGCCCCACCGCCAAGCGGCGACAAGTATTGTTCGCCTCCACAGCCGTAAAACCAGGGAGGGAGGGAGGGAGCTTCTTTCACCGTCAGTTCCGGACAGAAGATGAGCGTACTTCCTGCTCACAGTCCTTTAAGGACACCCCTGAGGTCCCACCCCTCTCCTACTACCATTGGTCCTTAACTTGCCCTGCTCTGGTGTCAAATGCCCTTCTGAAATAGGCATTTCTCCAGGGCAGGCATGACCCCCTACTTAGGGACTACGTTATTCCACAAATAAAACACAAACACAAAAGTTGGGGTAAAAAGGCTGCAGCTTGTTTATTAACAATAACTTAACATATAAGTAAAACCCATAAATAACCAATAATAACTTAACTGTAAAACCCTCACGGGGCTTGCCGTGTAACCCATTGTATCTCCGTTCCACAGGTCCCCTCCGGAACCATAATAGACCTCTCCTGCCTGTCATGAGGTACCCCAGCAGACTTCACCACCCCCAAAGGCAAGCCCCACAGCCACTAGGCCGGCTTATAGCCGGCCCCCACCACCCACCAAGGCCTTTTCCACCCCCTCTCTGAGATTGAAATTGAACAAGTGTAACCCCACCTCGTTAAGGTGGACTCCATCTCTCAAAAAGAAACACTCCCCCGAACCCCCTTCAAATTCTACGTGCCGAATAGACACCCCACCATTCCGCTCCACAAACTTGCTCAGTATCCTATTAACCTTTCTCCTCGACAACTCCAACCTCCTCACATCCCATGCTGCTCTCCAACTTAAGCGAGGTGTAATCTCTGACCACACTACCCTCAACCCAGGGAACAATTCCCACAGCCGTACTAAATCCCTCTTCACTCTGTCCAGCAACTCTTTTTGAGAGATGAAGCCCAAATCGTTTCCCCCCGCATGTATCACAAGCATCCCGGGGGGGCTATACAACCTAGCGAACTCGACAACTTTAACTATAACCTGGTCCCATCTTATTCCCCGATAACCAAACCACAGCAACCGCACGGTCTCCTCACTGAAACCCAGTTGGCTCCCCCCATCTCTTGTCATTGCCGCTTTCCTGGCCCAGTATATGTAGGAATGGCCAATTATCCAACATTCCTGGCTATGTGATCCTATGGGAGAAAGGACACACTAAATTATCAAGTCACTACGCATGTAGGACCTAAAGCTGTTAGAAGCCCACCTCCCAATCCCTCTGATTCGTGCATCCGACATACCTAACATTCTTGCCTCAGTTGCAGCCCCAATTCTAAACGAATGGGACCCAAAGTCAAGCTGCGGGAGCCCCAGGAAACCCAGCGCCTTCCTGAAAACCGAAATAAACTGGAACCGCGATAATGATTCCCCATTCTTATGAATAAGTAACGGGCCGCCGCCTCCCGTTCTCACCGCCAAGAGTGCCGACACGGCCTCTACAGGGCAACAAGCCCCCCCAATTCCCCGAAGGGTAATTGCTCTACCCCGACCCCTTTGATCCGTCTTTGAACGACGCAACCATATGCACAGGTCGCGACCCTGAACCCACACATCCCTTCGCTGAATACCCCCCTGTCCCTTTTAGATTCGCCCACTATTTCTGACACCCGAAATGCCGCAAAGAAGGCTAATACATACGCCGCCCGAAAGAGGACCCGTTCGTACTCGTCAGAGCATACGGCAGCCAGGGATCCCACCACTCTCTGCAACAATGCAAAAACCACCGGCCTCCTTGAGTCCGGTGTCCTGCTACCCTTACATAAGCCTTTGGCTGCCATCCGTACCACAAATGACTTGGTAACATCCTCCCAACCCAAACATTGACACAGAAAGGCGATCACCGCCAGCCTCCTTCTTACCATGGCCCTTGAAACCCCTTGCCTCCCCCACTGCCCCATCTACTGCACCAGGACCGTCAACCAACTCCGGGCCGTCATGGCCCCCCTGCGCCCTTTAATACCTCACACCATTCTCTCCATACCTGTGAGTAAGCCTTCCATGTGGATCCCGCTAGGGCCCCTCGAACCAACCTCATCTGACCCCGAAGTCCACCTTCCACACTTCCCCCGGGCACTGAAATCCTATGTCCTCTGCCAAAGGAGCCAGCTCCCGAAACCTGTCCCACTGGAAACGTGAAAGAGCATCAGCAATTCAATTGGTCTTACCAGGCACATGCACAGCCCTGAACAAAACATTACATTTCAGGCACTCCAACACAAACAGCCTAAGAAGGACCACCACCGGAGGCGACGATGCTGTCAAGGAATTTACCGCCAACACGACCCCCATATTATCTGAATGGAAGATTACTTTCCTATCACCCAGTAGTTCTGGCCAGATTAGCATGGAAACCCATAACGGGAACAATTCGAGGAACACCAAGTTCCTCGTCAAGCCTGCTGCCTCCCAGCCCGAAGGCCACGGGCCGGCGCACCATTTGCCACCAAGATAAGCGCCAAAGCCATGCGCCCCCGATGCATCTGTAAACAAGTGTACGTCGGGGTCGGCCCAACCATCCCTCTGAATCAGGGACCGCCCATTAAAGTCCTCAAGGAAATACCATTATGCCATATCCTCCTTCAAACTCTTTGTCAAACGAATATGGTGAAAATGCTCCTTCACCCCCACCGTGGCCAAAGATAGCCTTCGGCAAAAAACCCTCCCAACCGGGATGATCCGGCAAGCAAAATTTAGCTTGCCCAGCAGGGATTGCATTTCTCGCAGCGTCAGCTTCTGCCGCCCCAAAGCGCGTGGCAAAACCTGACGCAAATCGGCTACCTTGTCCTCAGGCAGGCTACATTCCATGGATTCGGAATCAATGCGTATTCCCAAGAAACTCAGTGCAACGCATGGACCTTCGGACTTGTCAGATGCCACTGGTATACCAAATTCCTTGGCCACCTCCTCAAAAGTGTCCATCAATCTTTGGCAATCAGAACTGCCCGCTGGGCCCACAAACAGAAAATCATCCAAATAATGGACTACGGAAGGAACACCAGAGGTCTGCCAGACAACCCACTCCACAAAGGAACTGAACTTTTATTAGGTAGATTGCGATGTGTGTGAATGGCGGTTTAGGGGTTATTAGTTTAATTAGGGATATTGCGTTCTCGGGGTTGTCGGTTTAGGGGTTAATACTTTTATTAATAGTTCCGATGTGGGTTTGATGGCGGAAAATCACCAAACAGGATGTTTTTGGTTGTGGAAGTTATTTCTTTGGAATATATATATATATATATATATATATATATATATATATATATATATATATATAAAATGCACTGTTATAATAGGGAGAAGGTACCAAAAATTCTACTTTACAATTTATTATTTATTATTTGGGTGCAGGCCCTGTAACACACATGAATTTACTTTCAAGAAAGCAGAGAGAAGTACGGAGAGAACTCAGTAGTGTCCTTTCCAAAAAAGACAGGGATTTCAGCACTCCATATTATTTATAAAATAATTTGGTCAATGAAACATTAGAAAAATTATTAATTATTAATTATTAATAATTTTTCTAATGTGTCATTGACCAAATTATTTTATAAATAATATGGAGTGCTGAAATCCCTGTCTTTTTTGGAAAGGACACTACTGTGTTCTCTCCGTACTTCTCTCTGCTTTCTTGAAAGTATATATGTATATGTATATATATATATATATATATATATATATATATATATATATATATCATATTTAAAGAGCTTTATTAATATTAATTGATTACAGCAATTGTAAATAATCATTAAACCTCCATTTTAGCTATTATACATGCACACACACACACACACACACACACACACATACACACACATATATATATATATATATATATATATATATATGTGTGTTTGTATATATATTTAAATATATGTTTGAAACACTACAAAATGTATGATGATTCCCAAACACACTGCCTGCCATGGAGAAATGCCTATTTCAGAAGGGCATTTGACCCCAGAGCAGGGCAAGTTAAGGGGGGGTGCTATTACACCTGTAACCTACAGATATATAGTAGTTGTTTTGGTTAATACTAAATTTGCATTTGGCTGACAAATGGTGTCACCGTAGTAATAGTTTTTAATCAGGTTAGGTGAAAATACATGCATTGACAATATATATTACCTTGAGCCTAACATGATACTCAATAGCTAATGATTCCTTGATGGAAACACCTGTCCCCAACCTCTGCTCACTCCCATGCCTTGTGTTGCCCCCCCCCTGTCTATTGTGCACCACTATTTTACCTACACTCCAATCTCCCGCCTAATCCCAACTATCCTTAATTACCCGTTGCCAGGCGTGTCGCCCCCCCCCCAGCTAACCGTGCTATGCTGCGCCCCTATAGCCCACGAATATAACCTCTCTAGTCTCCCTACGGCCTCATGTGGGCCCCCCATAACTCCTTAATACAATCTGCCCAATGCGGAGCCCCATACCCCCCCTCACTATCTAGATCCTATACGGGTCCCCCCCTGGCCTCATTTGGGCCCCCACTCAGCCCCCGCTCTGTCTAATCTGGCCTCGTCTGGGCCCCCTTTAGCCGTCTCCCCGGCTCCCCTTACTGCCGCCTATCTCCAGATGCAACCACGTGTGTTGCGTGGGACTACCCTCTGCCTTCCCGCTCCACCTCCATACAGCCGCCCCAATGTCTTCGATAGCTCAGCGGATTACCTGCTAGCACGGCCGGTGCTGCTGTCTGCGACTCCTCACTGCGGCTGATTCCCGGAATGTCCTGCGGTCCATTCCTGCGGAATGACGTGGATCTCTGCAACGACCGTCTCCTGCCGCTGACGCCTCTGCAGGCCGCACCTACTCCCGGCCGGCCGTCCTCTGGCCCGTCCACTGCTGCCTCTAGCTTGACCCGCCGATCTTCCTCTTCTCGGGGCCACCGTGGGGCTGAGGCGCTCTGGCGGTTGCGACTGCCGCACAGGCCTAGCTCTTGTAGACGGCTCCACCCCCGCCGACAGCTCCGGATCACCTCAAGGTAAGACTCCAGCTGCCTGCAGCTGCTCCAGGAGCCACTGCGGTCCTCTCTCCCTGGCAGCAGCTGCAGCAGCTGTAATCAGGTCCTGTACAGCCGACATGTGAGCGGGTAAGTACGCTCACGTTCTCTCCCGACTTGATGAGGTGAAAGAGGCAGAGCTTCTTTCACCGTCAGGTCCGGACAGAAGATGAGCGTACTTCCTGCTCACAGTCCTTTAAGGACACCCCTGAGGTCCCACCCCTCTCCTACTACCATTGGTCCTTAACTTGCCCTGCTCTGGGGTCAAATGCCCTTCTGAAATAGGCATTTCTCCAGGGCAGGCAGTGTGTTTGGGAATCATCATACATTTTGTAGTGTTTCAAACATATATTTAAACACACATATATATATGTGTGTGTGTGTGTGCATGTATAATAGCTAAAATGGAAGTTTAATGATTATTTACAATTGCTGTAATCAATTAATATTAATAAAGCTCTTTAAATATGATACATATATATATATATATATATATATATATATATATATATATATATATATATATATATACAGGGAGTGCAGAATTATTAGGCAAGTTGTATTTTTGAGGATTAATTTTATTATTGAACAACCATGTTCTCAATGAACCCAAAAAACTCATTAATATCAAAGCTGAATATTTTTGGAAGTAGTTTTTAGTTTGTTTTTAGTTTTAGCTATTTTAGGGGGATATCTGTGTGTGCAGGTGACTATTACTGTGCATAATTATTAGGCAACTTAACAAAAAACAAATATATACCCATTTCAATTATTTATTTTTACCAGTGAAACCAATATAACATCTCAACATTCACAAATATACATTTCTGACATTCAAAAACAAAACAAAAACAAATCAGTGACCAATATAGCCACCTTTCTTTGCAAGGACACTCAAAAGCCTGCCATCCATGGATTCTGTCAGTGTTTTGATCTGTTCACCATCAACATTGCGTGCAGCAGCAACCACAGCCTCCCAGACACTGTTCAGAGAGGTGTACTGTTTTCCCTCCTTGTAAATCTCACATTTGATGATGGACCACAGGTTCTCAATGGGGTTCAGATCAGGTGAACAAGGAGGCCATGTCATTAGATTTTCTTCTTTTATACCCTTTCTTGTCAGCCACGCTGTGGAGTACTTGGACGCGTGTGATGGAGAATTGTCCTGCATGAAAATAATGTTTTTCTTGAAGGATGCAGACTTCTTCCTGTACCACTGCTTGAAGAAGGTGTCTTCCAGAAACTGGCAGTAGGACTGGGAGTTGAGCTTGACTCCATCCTCAACCCGAAAAGGCCCCAAAAGCTCATCTTTGATGATACTAGCCCAAACCAGTACTCCACCTCCACCTTGCTGGCGTCTAAGTCGGACTGGAGCTCTCTGCCCTTTACCAATCCAGCCACAGGCCCATCCATCTGGCCCATCAAGACTCACTCTCATTTCATCAGTCCATAAAACCTTAGCAAAATCAGTCTTGAGATATTTCTTGGCCCAGTCTTGATGTTTCAGCTTGTGTGTCTTGTTCAGTGGTGGTCGTCTTTCAGCCTTTCTTACCTTGGCCATGTCTCTGAGTATTGCACACCTTGTGCTTTTGGGCACTCCAGTGATGTTGCAGCTCTGAAATATGGCCAAACTGATGGCAAGTGGCATCTTGGCAGCTGCACGCTTGACTTTTCTCAGTTCATGGGCAGTTATTTTGCGCCTTGGTTTTTCCACACGCTTCTTGTGACCCTGTTGACTATTTTGAATGAAACGCTTGATTGTTCGATGATCACGCTTCAGAAGCTTTGCAATTTTAAGAGTGCTGCATCCCTCTGCAAGATATCTCACTATTTTTTACTTTTCTGAGCCTGTCAAGTCCTTCTTTTGACCCATTTTGCCAAAGGAAAGGAAGTTGCCTAATAATTATGCACACCTGATATAGGGTGTTGATGTCATTAGACCACACCCCTTCTCATTACAGAGATGCACATCACCTAATATGCTTAATTGGTAGTAGGCTTTCGAGCCTATACAGCTTGGAGTAAGACAACATGCATAAAGAGGATGATGTGGTCAAAATACTAATTTGCCTAATAATTCTGCACTCCCTGTATACTTTCAAGAAAGCAGAGAGAAGTACGGAGAGAACACAGTAGTGTCCTTTCCAAAAAAGACAGGGATTTCAGCACTCCATATTATTTATAAAATAATTTGGTCAATGACACATTAGAAAAATTATTAATAATTAATAATTAATAATTTTTCTAATGTTTCATTGACCAAATTATTTTATAAATAATATGGAGTGCTGAAATCCCTGTCTTTTTTGGAAAGGACACTACTGAGTTCTCTCCGTACTTCTCTCTGCTTTCTTGAAAGTAAATTCATGTGTGTTACAGGGCCTGCACCCAAATAATAAATAATAAATTGTAAAGTAGAATTTTTGGTACCTTCTCCCTAATATAACAGTGCATTATATATATATATATATATATATATATATATATATATATATATATATTCCAAAGAAATAACTTCCACAACCAAAAACATCCAACGTTTCGGTCCTCCAACTGGATAACTGGATACAACACAAACTAAACACCCACCTTAAACAGTATTCCACATAGGGATCTATACACACTTCTCATCTGAAAATCACCAAACAGGAAGAGCAGGCACCAACTTCCTGCCTGCTGTTCCTGTTTGGTGATTTTCCGCCATCAAACCCACATCGGAACTATTAATAAAAGTATTAACCCCTAAACCGACAACCCCGAGAACGCAATATCTCTAATTAAACTAATAACCCCTAAACCGCCATTCACACACATCGCAATCTACCTAATAAAATTATTAACCCCTATATCCATGAACCCCAACACCGCAAACTACCTAATAAATGTATTAACCCCTAATCCGCCATTAGCACACATCACAGCAAACCTTATAAAACTATTAACCCCTAAACTACCAAACCCACTCAACGCAATAATCCTAATAAAACTATTAACCTCTAATCCGCCAACCACCCACTATTCAAGTACCCTAATGAACCTATTAACCCCTAATCCACCATACCCCTACAATGCAAATAACTAATTAAATTACTAAGCCCCCTAACCTAACACCCCCTATATTAACCCCAATTACCTAAATTAAAAAAATACAAGTTGCAATTAAAATAAAAAAGCTAACATTACTTAAAATAATAAACCAAATTATCAAAAATAAAAAAATAAACCTAATCTCTATGAAATTAAAAAGCCCCCCCAAAATAAAAAACCCTAATCTATTGCTAAACTACCAATAGCCCTTAAAAGGGCTTTTTGTAGGGCATTGCCCTAAATTAAACAGCTCTTTTACCTAAAAAAAACACTGTATTTTTATTTTGGGGAGCTTTATTTTCATAGGGATTAGGTTTAATTTTTAAATTTTTGATAATTTGGTTGATTATTTTATGTAATGTTAGACTTTTTTATTTTTTGTAATCTTAGATTAGTTTAATTTTTTTTATTTTTTTAAGTAATGTTAGCTTTTTTTATTTTAATTGTAATTTAATATTTTTTAATTTAGGTAATTGGGGTTAATTTAGGGGGTATTAGGTTAGGGGGCTTAGTAATTTAATTAATAATAAAAAAATTTACCCCTAATCTGCCACTCCGGACACCGCCGCCACCTACATTATATTTATGAACCCCTAATCTGCTGCCCCCAACATCGCCGACACCTACATTATTTTTATTAACCCCTAATCTGCCACCCCCAAAGTCACCGCAACCTACCTACACTTATTAACCCCCAATATGCTGCCCCCAACGTCGCTGCCACTATAATAAACATATTAACCCCTAAACCGCCGCACTCCCGCCTCACAAACATTAGTTAAATATTATTAACCCCTAATCTGCCATTCCCAACTTCGCCGCCACTATACTAAATGTATTAACCCCTAAACCTAAGTCTAACCCTAACCCTAACACCCCCTAACTTAAATATAATTTAAATAAATTTAAATAAAATTACTATAATTAGCTAAATTATTCCTATTTAAAACTAAATACTTACCTATAAAATAAACCCTAAGCTAACTGCAATATAACTAATAGTTACATTGTAGCTAGCTTAGAGTTTATTTTTATTTTACAGGCAAGTTTGTATTTATTTTAACTAGGTAGAAAGAATAGTTATTAACTATTTAATAACTACCTAGCGAAAATAAATACAAAAGTACCTGTAAAATAAAACCTAACCTAAGTCACAATAACACCTAACACTACACTATAATTAAATAAATTAACTAAATTAAATACAATTACCTAAATTAAATTAAATTAGCTAAAGTACAAAAAAACAAACACTAAATTACAGAAAATAATAAACAAATTACAAGATATTTAAACTAATTACACCTAATCTAATAGCCCTATAAAAATAAAAAAGCCCCCCAAATAAAATAAACCCTAGCCTAAACTAAACTACCAATAGCCCTTAAAAGGGCCTTTTGCGGGGCATTGCCCCAAAGTAATCAGCTCTTTTACCTGTAAAAAAAAATACAAACAACTCCCCAACATTAAAACCCACCACCCACACAAACAACCCCCCAAATAAAATATGATCTAAAAAACCTAATCTTCCAATTGCCCTGAAAAGGGCATTTGGATGGGCATTGCCCTTAAAAGGGTAGTTAGCTCTTTTGCGGCCCAAAGTCCCTAACCTAAAAATAAAACCCACCCAATACACCCTTAAAAAACCTAACACTAACCCCCTGAAGATCGACTTACTGTTCTGAAGATCCGACATCCATCCTCAAGGAAGTGGCAGAAGTCTTCATCCAACCGGACCGAAGTCCTCAACGAAGCCGGGAGAAGTCTTCATCCAAGCCGGGCGAAGTGGTCCTCCAGACGGGCATAAGTCTTCATCCAGACGGCATCTTCTATCTTCAGCAATCCGACACGGAGCGGCTCCATCTTCAAGACATCTGACGCGGATGTCTTGAAGATGCTTAGAATATAACAACAATAAAACAGATAACAATGAAGCAAAAATAAAACTGTTATACAGATTGCGGTTATTTCCCAAAAAAAAAATTCCATAAATCACATGGCATAAATAAAAAAATAAGCCTCGCATTTTTTTTCAATTTTGTCCAATATTTGGTTGCTATTGAACAATCTGTAGATTATCTTGACATATTTTGTAGCAGTAGTAAAGTTAAGGATTTTTTCATTAACTGTATGAGCATTCATAGAAGTATATACAAAACCTCTTTTATATAATAGTACAAGCTGCTACCTTTGGCAAAATTACAGATATTCAAAATATAAACCTTAGAGTATAAGTAAGATCATGCTGAAACTGTAAGAAAGAATATATTCCCACATTATAAAGGGAGAATAACAGATAAATTGTATATAAAGAAATAATTGAATAGGGGTAAGACCACCATGTAGTTTAAAATTTCTTATTAAAGAATTCACAAGATTTAATATAAACAAGAGCATGAGGTTCTAACTTCAGTAAGGAAAAAAAATATAATTACATTTGCGGTATTTATCAAGGGAAACCTTATTAAAACACTCCAAGCATAATTACGCATGTCAGAGTGTATGGGGGGGGGGGGAGCTATATAAAGATAGAGATTCTTAATACAATTTTCAGACAGTTAAGGTGCCTTAAATATAAATTGAGCCTCACAATTTTCAATTTTTTCTCAATGTTTGATTGCAATTATACGGCTAGATTTGGAGTTTTGTCGGTAACGACCCGAAAAACTAACGCCGGCTTTTTTCTGGCCGCACCATAAAAATAACTCTGGTATTGAGAGTCCACATAAAGGCTGCGTTAGGCTCCAAAAAAGGAGCGTAGAGCATTTTTAACGCAGCTTCAACTCTCGATACCAGAGTTGCTTACGCAAGCGGCCAGCCTCAAAAACGTGCTCGTGCACGATTCTCCCATAGGAAACAATGGGGCTGTTTGAGCTGAAAAAAAACCTAACACCTGCAAAAAAGCCGCATTCAGCTCCTAAGGCAGCCCCATTGTTTGCTATGCGGAAACACTTCCTACGTCTGCACCTAACTCCCTATCGCTGACCCCTGCATATTATTATTAACCCCTAATCTGCCGCTCCGTAAACCGCCGCTACTTACATTATCCCTATGTACCCCTAATCTGCTGCCCTAACATCGCCGACCTCCATATTATATTTATTAACCCCTAATCTGCCCCCACAACATCGCCTCCACCTGCCTACACTTATTAACCCCTAATCTGCCGACCGGACCTGAGCGCTACTATAATAAAGTTATTAACCCCTAATCCGCCTCACTAACCCTATAATAAATAGTATTAACCCCTAATCTGCCCTCCCTAACATCGCCAACACCTAACTTCAATTATTAACCCCTAATCTGCCGACTGGAGCTCACCGCTATTCTAATAAATGTATTAACCCCTAAATCTAAGTCTAACCCTAACACTAACACCCCCCTAAGTTAAATATAATTTACATCTAACGAAATTAATTAACTCTTATTAAATAAATTATTCCTATTTAAAGATAAATACTTACCTGTAAAATAAATCCTAATATAGCTACAATATAAATTATAATTATATTATAGCTATTTTAGGATTTATATTTATTTTACAGGTAACTTTGTATTTATTTGAACCAAGATGGCGTCCCTCGAATTCCAATTGGCTGATAGGATTCTATCAGCCAATCAGAATTAAGGTAGGAATATTCTGATTGGCTGATGGAATCAGCCAATCAGAATCAAGTTCAATCCAATTGGCTGATCCAATCAGCCAATCAGATTGAGCTTGCATTCTATTGGCTGTTCCGATCAGCCAATCAGAATATTCCTACCTTAATTCCGATTGGCTGATAGAATCCTATCAGCCAATCAGAATTCGAGGGACGCCATCTTGGATGACGTCCCTTAAAGGAACCGTCATTCGGCTAGTAGGCGTCGGGAGAAGAGGATGTTCCGTGTCGGAGGTCTGCAAGATGGATCCGGAAGAAAGAAGATTGAAGATGCCATTGATAGAAGACTTCATCCGGATCATGGACCTCTTCAGCTCCCGATTGGATGAAGACTTCATCCGGATCATGGACCTCTTCAGCTCCCGCTTGGATGAAGACTTCAGCCGGATCATGGACCTCTTCAGCCCCCCGCTTGGGCTTGGATCAGGACATCGGAGGAGCTCTTCAGGACGGATCGGTGAACCTGGAAGGGTGAAGATAAGGTAGGAAGATCTTCAGGGGCTTAGTGTTAGGTTTATTTAAGGGGGGGTTGGGTTAGATTAGGGGTATGTTGGTGGTGGGTTGTAATGTTGGGGGGGGGGGTATTGTATGTTTTTTTTTACAGGCAAAAGAGCTGAATTCTTTGGGGCATGCCCCGCAAAGGGCCCTGTTCAGGGCTGGTAAGGTAAAAGAGCTTTGAACTTTAGTAATTTAGAATAGGGTAGGGCATTTTTTTATTTTGGGGGGCTTTGTTATTTTATTAGGGGGCTTAGAGTAGGTGTAATTAGTTTATTTTTTTATTTTTTGTAACTTAGTTCTTTTTTATTATAATTTGTACTTTAGCTAGTTTATTTAATTGTATTTATTTGTAGGAATTGTATTTAATTAATTTATTGATAGTGTAGTGTTAGGTTAATTGTAGGTAATTGTAGGTAGTTTATTTAATTAATTTATTGATAGTGTAGTGTTAGGTTTAATTGTAACTTAGGTTAGGATTTATTTTACAGGTAATTTTGTAATTATTTTAACTAGGTAGCTATTAAATAGTTCTTAACTATTTAATAGCTATTGTACCTGGTTAAAATAAATACAAAGTTACCTGTAAAATAAATATAAATCCTAAAATAGCTATAATATAATTATAATTTATATTGTAGCTATATTAGGATTTATTTTACAGGTAAGTATTTATCTTTAAATAGGAATAATTTATTTAATAAGATTTAATTAATTTCGTTAGATGTAAATTATATTTAACTTAGGGGGGTGTTAGTGTTAGGGTTAGACTTAGCTTTAGGGGTTAATACATTTATTAGAATAGCGGTGAGCTCCGGTCGGCAGATTAGGGGTTAATAAGTGTAGGCAGGTGGAGGCGACGTTGTGGGGGGCAGATTAGGGGTTAATAAATATAATACAGGGGTCGGCGGTGTTAGGGGCAGCAGATTAGGGGTACATAAGTATAACGTAGGTGGCGGTCGGCAGATTAGGGGTTAAAAAATTTTTATCGAGTTGCGGCGATGTGGGGGGACCTCGGTTTAGGGGTACATAGGTAGTTTATGGGTGTTAGTGTACTTTAGAGCACAGTAGTTAAGAGCTTTATAAACCGGCGTTAGCCCAGAAAGCTCTTAACTACTGACTTTTTTCCTGCGGCTGGAGTTTTGTCGTTAGATGTCTAACGCTCACTTCAGACACGACTCTAAATACCGGTGTTAGAAAGATCCAATTGAAAAGATAGGATACGCAATTTACGTAAGGGGATCTGCGGTATGGAAAAGTCGCGGATGAAAAGTGAGCGTTAGACCCTATTTTGAGTGACTCCAAATACCGGCGGTAGCCTAAAACCAGCGTTAGGAGCCTCTAACGCTGGTTTTCACGGCTAACGCCAAACTCCAAATCTAGGCCATAGAATCTATAGATACTCTACAACAACATTTGTGATTTTCTTTTTTCGTTAAATACATGAGTAGACATAGATATATGTGTAATACACCTCTTTATATACTAAAGCAAGCTACTACTTTTCACTAAGTTGCAAACAATCAAACATAGATTAGAGCAATCTATAGGTATTCTTAAATGAAATTGAAGAGTTTTTCATTAAGCATATTAACATATATAGTCATAAATATAAAACCCTCTCTTGTGTAGTAGTGCGAGCTGCTATTTTTAGCTAAATTGCCAAAAAACCTTAAATCTAGAAGATAATTATGTCCTATGAACAGTAATGGAGATATGGCAGGACTGGTGCTTAACATATGTTTAGATGCTGGAGATGAAAGCATGGTGAACAGAGTAAAAAATGACCTCTAAAGAAGTCCACGGCCATAGACTATTCCTAAGATGACATAAAATATTAAGACCCTTACTCAAACAGAAATAAATACTGGGTAACCAAAGTAGTTAAATAAGTGGAAAATTAAATGAATAATAATTTAACACAATATCCTTGCCAGCTCGTGGGGTAAACATGTTTGGCCACATATGTTCATGATCATTATGAAATAATTATATTCAATAAAATGCTGATAGAACATCCGGAAGTGTACAGCTTATATTACTGACCAGAGAGCAAAATAGACATCTTAGTTGAAAGTAGTCTCTGAAGGTAACTAAATTTCCCTTGACCATAGTAGAACAAAATATGTCTTACGTATGCTCAGAGCAAGACAAAGATGTATCCATATTATCATAAATTGGTCTTATCCTCTGGGCATGGGCCCTATGCCCAGCAATGAATAGATACCATAAATACCCACACATGTATGGCTACAGGGAAAGATAAAAATAATAAAGTTGACAGGGCTTAAAATACAATAGAAAAATACTACATATTTGTTATTGGGTCCAACACATAAATATGTAAAGAGGTATAAAGAAACACTTTAGAATAGCTCAACATTTAAAGATAAACCATCCTGAAATATTATAAACATTGCGTATTGACATACAGAACAAATATAAGTATCATTTGCATTATATAACAGTCCCAATTGCTACCATTCAGAGCACACACGATAGCAGTCTGATAAATGTCATACACAGTTCTCCATAGGACTTTTGTATGGAAATTTCCACAAAAAAAAGAAAAATACATAATATATTCACCAAAACGAGCAGAAAAAAAGTTATACAGTTCTCTCACTGTGAGCCATGCTGCCACAAGACACGTATCATATCGACTCCTTACCCATGCCTAGAAAGCAGTTTACCCAACTCTAATTTTTTCTTCATATGCACTGGAGTCAGCAAAAATATTTCCACAAAGTTGAAACACTGCTTGATCTGCAGCCAGATCGCTGGGAAATTTGGTAGGAGTCAAAGGCACCCCTCGCAGAAACACATCTCCTGGATCCCAAGTGAGAGACAATAAATTTACGCTGCACAGAGAGCTGGAGGCCCGGGCAAGAGAGTCCCGACAAAGGTAATAAGTGCCGCATCCACATAATAACATGACAGGCACACCTAGTCCAGTACCAGTACTGCACATCAAGGGGATAGTGTTCATAACTTTGCGGCTACCAGTGGAGGCTGCAGACACATCGCTCAAAGATGATGTCAGTAACAGGATCAGATCCCCTGCATAACATAACGGTCTTGCATGCCTCTCCAAGCTCGGGGCCACAGTAGCACAAGTCCCAGATCCAGAGGTACAGTTTAGCAATGCGCCAACCCGGTAGGTGTAAGCATCTTTCTGTTGCGTGGGGTCAGAATGACAGATCACAGACCCAGAATCAGGGGCATCAATATATTTACCCTGATAAATGGTTGCGTCAATAGAGTGCGTATTGTGGGCGACATGTTGAGCAGTTGACCGTGTATCTTTGTCATCTGTTGCCTCTATGCCAGGACGGCATTCATTCAATAGTAGTGTTAAGCTGGCAAAATGGTTATGAAGGAGCTGCATCACAGCTAGCCTCCAGGCATCTAGGGCCTCCGGCATGGCAAATCCCCTGATTTTGACCCAAGCTAGAGATGTCTATTAGGGAGTCCCAATAGTCTCCGGTATGGCTGCACAGAAAAGGAACCCCCAGCAATGAAGAAAGGTTATTTTAAGTACCATTTATAGCATATATAAGATATAGAATCCAGGAGCTCTTGACATGCACGTCTGGTTTCTGGCTCCACCCCCCTCTATTGTTGTTATTATTAATATATTTTATTGTATTTTTTTTATTTATAAACATTTTCTGTGAACTTTGTGACAATCAAATAAAACTGTTAAATTATTTCAAAATGTCTTTTGAGTTACAGTTCATAAATATAAGGAAGCTATCTTAAATCATTAGTCTGTATTGTTCTTGGTAAACTGTCATATGACATTAAAAAAAGTATTGGTAATTGGTATCAGTGAGTATTTGAAAAAAAGTATTGGTACTTGTACTTGGTCTTAAAATAATGGTATTGTTGCAACCCTAAACCAAGGTTGAACTTTTTGGCTATAATTCCAAAAGTTATGTTTGGCGCTAAAACAACACCGAACATCACACAAAGAACACCATACCCACAGATAAGCATGGTGGTGGCAGCATCATGCTTTGGGGCTGTTTTTCTTCAGCTCGAACTGGGGCCTTAGTCAAGTTAGAGGGAATTATGAACAGTTCCAAATACCAGTCACTATTGGCACAAAACCTTCAGGGTTCTGCTAGAAAGCTGAACATGAAGAAGAACTTCATCATTCAGCATGACAACGACCCAAAGCATTACATTCAAATCAACAAAAGAATGGCTTCACCAGAAAAAGATTAAAGTTTTGGAATGGCCCAGCCAGAGCCCAGACCTGAATCTGATTGAAAATCTGTGGGATGATCTGAAGAGGGCTGTGCACAGGAGATGCCCTCGCAATTTGACAGATTTGGAGTGTTTTTGCAAAGAAGAGTGGGCAAATCTTGCCAAGTCAAGATGTGCCATGCTGATAGAATCATACCCAAAAAGACTGAGTGCTGTAATAAAAGCAAAAGGTGCTTCAACAAAGTATTAGTTTACTACTTATGCAACCATATTATTTATTTTATTATTTTTACTTCCCTCCACCTAAAAGATTTCAGTTTGTTTTTCAATTGAGTTGTACAGTTTATAGGCTACATTAAAGGTGGAAAAAGTTCTGAAATGATTTATCTTTGTCTCATTTTTTTACACCACAGAAACCTGACATTTTAACAGGGTTGTGTAGACTTTTTATATCCTATATATATATATATATATATATATATATATATATATATATATATATATATATATATATATATATGTATATATATATATATGTATATATATATATATATTTATATATATATATATATTTATATATATATATATATATATATTATATATCCTATATAATAAATGGCCAAGTATGTTTGTCAGATGCAGTCATGCACAGTAGAGACTGCGCGTGACAAACATACCTGGCCGTTTGGATCCTGACACTCAGCACAGAGCAAGACTGCATCTGAGTGTCAGCGAGCGTGGCCGACGGGAGCGCCGCGTAGCCAGGCGTTGTGAGGGGCGTGGTTGGGCGCAGTGAGGGGCATGACCGGGCGCAACAATGGGCATGGCCGGGAGGGTGTCGCCGCAGTGGGGCGTGGCTGGGCGGTGTGCCCTGATGGGGGTGTGGCCAGAGAGGCAAAGGCTTTCAATTAAGACAGAGCCAGAGAGGGAGCAGGAGAGGGGGGGAGAGAGCCAAAGGGGGGGGGGGAGAGAGAGAGCCAAAGAGGGGGGGAGAGAGAGAGCCAAAGAGGAAAGAGAGCCAAAGAGGAGAGAGAGCAAAAGAGTGGAGAGAGCCAAAGAAGGGGGTAGAGAGCAAAGAGGGGGGAGAGAGAGCCAAAGAGGGGGGAGAGAGCCAAAGAGGGGGGGAGAGAGCCAAAGAGGGGGGGAGAGAACAAAAGAGGGGGGAGAGAGAGCAAAAGAAAGGGGGGAGAGAGAGCAAAAGAAAGGGGGAGAGAGCAAAAGAGGGGAGAGAGAGAGAGCAAAAGAGAGGAGAGAGAGTGCAAAGGAGAGGGGGGAGAGAAAGCAAAAGCGAGGGGGGAGAGAAAGCAAAAGAGAGGGGGGAAGATAGAGCAGTAAAAGAGAGGGGGAAGATAGCAAGGGGTGGGACCGCTGCTGTACTGCAAAAAAAATACACACATTTAGGCATACTGTATCTATACCATATTTAACCATTTTAAAACCATTTTATTAATATTAATATGATCATTTTTAATAAAAAGTTGTATATGTGTAATATATTTTAAAGTTTTTTTTTATGTGTTTTGTGAAACCTTTTTTTTTTTTAAAAACCTTGCAGTTTATTTCAAGTCTGAAATTGCCCTAAATATTGTAGTGCAGCTTCCACTTGAACGCAAACTATAACTTTCAACTTGTAATATATGCAAGTTAGCTGTGTTCGCAATATTCATAGAAAGTATAGGTAGTGTTCAAGTAACGTCGGCCACACTAATCCTTCTTTGGTAAACATGCTTTACCCTGGACTTGTATTATCAAGTCACGTTTTAATGTTAGCATAGTCCAGCGATATTGCGTATTTTGTCCCACACTATCATTAGAGCACCACTTGTAATCTGGCTCTATAAGTGGTGAAAATTATAGTAAAATATATTTAAAAAATTATATATATATATATATATATATATATATATATATATATGCAGAATAATAATAATTAATCATTTAGGGGGATATGTTTACCATTTTGCTCATGAACAATTGATTTCAAAATAACTGGTTTAACAGCTAACTAACTAGTGTGCGTATTTCAAGTTGAAAATAGACGGTTGTGCTCAAGTGCAAACAAAATTAGCGCTCAATGCATAAGCGTGCTTGAAAATCTAATGTAAAGGTTAAAAAAAAGTTGCACAAAACACATGACAAACACATTAAAATAAACTTTTGCACACATTAAAAAATCATAAAAAACTTGAGCCCTTTTTAAATACCTTGACACATGAAATATCAATTATTATCAATTTTAATATAAATACCTTTTATTACTTTTCCTTTTCTTTTACTGAACTCTTCTCTGAAATCAAGGCCTCTTTATCTAGTATTAATTTTCCAATTCAATTAGTATCTGGCCAAATTCCAAGAAAGCATATCTTACTAATTCTAACATAGAGAACCTGTTTTTTTTTAGCAACCACTAATTACGTGAGATTTATTGGCCAATCATTATCAGCCAATTAGCTCTCTGCTTTGTAAGTTACTGTAATAGTATAAAAATGCATGTATATGAAAATTAGTTAGTCTTGCGTTGCTGTGTTTTGTGCTGGGACACTGTTGCAACAGTGTAATAAAGATTACCTCTCCTGAGGTGAGCCCTTGTTTGATAAATATTTGGGGGCCTAGTTATCAAGCCATCAACCTCAAATACGCTGGAATTCCGCAGCGTATTTGTGGCGAGGCTGATACGCCTTAGTTATCAAAGGCTCGAGACCGGCAAAAGTAGAATTTTGTGACGTAAGCATCGATCCGCCGGACTCAGTCCGACACAGATCGATTCTTACGTCACTCCAGATGTTCTGCACACAAGTGCGGCACATTCTCACTACTTTTGCTAGTTATCAAAAAACTAGCAGGTACGCTCGGCACTTTTACGGCCCAGCGTACCTGGTTTTCAAACCGCCACCCCTGGAGGCGGCGGATCCCATAGGAATCAATGGGAGTCTGACCATAGCGAAAGTTCATGTTCACTGCTGCCGGACATCCCATTCATTCCTATGGGAGCTGTCTACACCTAACACCCTAACATGTACCCCGAGTCTAAACACCACTAATCTGTCCCCCCTACACCGCCGCAACTAAATAAAGTTATTACCCCCTAAACCGCCGCTCCCGGAGCCCACCGCAAGCTACTCTATACATATTAACCCCTATAACGCCACTCCTGGAGCCCACCGCAACTATAATAAATGTATTAACCCCTAAACCGCCGCTCCCTGAACCCGCCGCAACCTATATTAAATGTATTAACCCCTATCCTGCCCCCCCTACACCGTCGCCACCTATAATAAATTTAATAACCCCTAATCTGCTCCCCCTACACCGTCGCCACCTATAATAAATTTAATAACCCCTAATCTGCCCCCCCTACACCGTCGCCACCTATAATAAATTTATTAACCCCTATCCTGCCCCCCACTACACAGCCGCCACTGTAATAAAATTATTAACCCCTAAACCTAAGTCTAACCCTAACCCTAACGCCCCCCTAACTTAAATATTAATTAAATAAATCTAAATAAATTAACTCTTATTAACTAAATGAATCCTATTTAAAACTAAATACTTACCTTTAAAATATACCCTAATATAGCTACAATATAAATAATAATTATATTGTAGCTATCTTAGGATTTATTTTTATTTTACAGGCACCTTTCAATTTATTTTAACTAGGTACAATAGCTATTAAATAGTTATTAACTATTTAATAGCTTACCTAGCTAAAATAAAGAGAAATTTACCTGTAAAATAAAAACTAACCTAAGTTACAATTACACCTAACACTACACTATACTTTAATAAATTATTCCTATTTAAAACTAAATACATACCTGTAAAATAAACCCAAAGATAGCTACAATGTAATTAATAATTATATTGTAGCTATCTTAGGATTTATCTTTATTTTACAGGTAACTTTGTATTTATTTTAGCTAGTTAGAATAGTTATTAAATAATTATTAACTATTTAATAACTACCTAGCTAAAAGAAATACAAAATTACCTGTAAAATAAATCCTAACTTAAGTTACAATTAAACCTAATACTACACTATCATTAAATTAATTAAATAAACTACCTACAAATAACTACAATTAAATACAATTACATAAACTAACTAAAGTACAAAAAATAAAAAAAGCTAAGTTACAAAAAATAAAAAAATAAGTTACAAACATGTTAAAAATATTACAACAATTTTAAGCTACTTACACCTAATCTAAGCTCCCTAATAAAATAACAAACCCCCCCAAAATAAAAAAATGCCCTACCCTATTCTAAATTAAATAAACTTCAAAGTTCTTTTACCTTACCAGCCCTTAAAAGGGCCATTTGTGGGGGCATGCCCCAAAGAAAACAGCTCTTTTGCTTGTAAAAGAAAAATACAACCCCCCCCCAACATTAAAACCAACCACCCACATACCCCTAATCTAACCCAAACCCCCCTTACAAAAACCTAACACTTATCCCCTGAAGATCATCCTACCTTGTCTTCACTCAGCCGAGCAGCGATGGAACCGAAGTGGACATCCAGAGCGGAAGAAGTTAATCCTCCAAGCGGCGCTGAAGAAATCTTCCATCCAATGAAGTCATCATCCAGGCGGCGCTGAAGAAAAGTCTTCGATCCGGCCGATGTCATCTTCAAAGAGGCGCTGAAGAGGTCTTCTATCCGGGCGATGTCATCTTCCAAGCCGGGTCTTGAATCTTCCTTCCGCCGACGCGGAACCTCCTTCTTCACTGACGGACTACGACGAATGAAGGCTCCTTTAAGGGACGTCATCCAAGATGGCGTCCCCTCAATTCCGATTGGCTTATAGGATTCTATCAGCCAATCGGAATTAAGGTAGGAAAAATCTGATTGGCTGATGGAATCAGCCAATCAGATTGAGCTTGCATTCTATTGGCTGTTCCGATCAGCCAATAGAATGCGAGCTCAATCTGATTGGCTGATTGGATCAGCCAGTCGGATTGAACTTGAATCTGAATGGCTGATTCCATCAGCCAATCAGAATTTTCCTACCTTAATTCCGATTGGCTGATAGAATCCTATCAGCCAATCGGAATTGAGGGGATGCCATCTTGGATGACGTCCCTTAAAGGAGCCTTCATTCGTCGTAGTCCGTCGGTGAAGAAGGAGGTTCCGCGTCGGCGGAAGGGAGATTCAAGACCCGGCTTGGAAGATGACTTCGCCCGGATAGAAGACCTCTTCAGCGCCGCTTGGAGGATTAACTTCTTCCGCTCCGGATGTCCACTTCGGTTCCATCGCTGCTCGGCTGAGTGAAGACAAGGTAGGATGATCTTCAGGGGATTAGTGTTAGGTTTTTGTAAGGGGGGTTTGGGTTAGATTAGGGGTATGTGGGTGGTGGGTTTTAATGTTGGGGGGGGTTGTATTTTTCTTTTACAAGCTTAAAAATGTTGTAATATTTTTAACATGTTGTAACTTATTTTTTTATTTTTTGTAACTTAGCTTTTTTTATTTTTTGTACTTTAGTTAGTTTATGTAATTGTATTTAATTGTAGTTATTTGTAGGTAGTTTATTTAATTAATTTAATGATAGTGTAGTATTAGGTTTAATTGTAACTTAGGTTAAGATTTATTTTACAGGTAATTTTGTATTTCTTTTAGCTAGGTAGTTATTAAATAGTTAATAACTATTTAATAACTATTCTAACTAGCTAAAATAAATACAAAGTTACCTGTAAAATAAATATAAATCCTAAGATAGCTACAATATAATTATTATTTATATTGTAGCTATATTAGGGTTTATTTGACAGGTAAGTATTTAGTTTTAAATAGGAATAATTTATTAAAGTATAGTGTAGTGTTAGGTGTAATTGTAACTTAGGTTAGGATTTATTTTACAGGTAAATTTCAGTTTATTTTAGCTAGGTAAGCTATTAAATAGTTAATAACTATTTAATAGCTATTGTACCTAGTTAAAATAAATTGAAAGGTACCTGTAAAATAAAAATAAATCCTAAGATAGCTAGAATATAATTATTATTTATATTGTAGCTATATTAGGGTTTATTTTATAGGTAAGTATTTAGTTTTAAATAGGATTCATTTAGTTAATAATAAAAATATTATTTAGATGTATTTAATTAAAGGGACACTGTACCCAAAAATTTTCTTTCATGATTCAGATAGAGCATGCAATTTTAAGCAACTTTCTAATTTACTCCTATTATCAAATCTTCTTTATTCTCTTGGTATCTTTATTTGAAATGCAAGAATGTAAGTTTAGATGCCGGCCCATTTTTGGTGAACAACCTAGGTTGTCCTTGCTGATTGGGGGATAAATTCATCCACCAATCAAAAACTGCTGTCCAGAGTGCTGAACCAAGAAAAAAAGCTTAGATGCCTTGTTTTTCATATAAAGATAGCAAGAGAACAAAGAAAAATTGATAATAGGAGTAAATTAGAAAGTTGCTTAAAATTGCATGCTCTATCTGAATCACAAAAGAAAATTTTTGGGTACAGTGTTCCTTTAATATTTAAGTTAGGGGGGCGTTAGGGTTAGGGTTAGACTTAGGTTTAGGGGTTAATAATTTTATTACAGTGGCGGCGGCGTAGTGGGGGGCAGGATAGGGGTTAATAAATTTACTGTAGGGGGCGACGGTGTAGGGGAGGCAGATTAGGGGTTAATAAATTTATTATAGGTGACTACGGTGTAGGGGGGGCAGGATAGGGGTTAATAGGTTTAATATAGGTTGCGGCGGGTTCAGGGAGCGGCGGTTTAGGGGTTAAACTATTTATTTAGTTGCGGAGAGGTGCGGGATCAGCAGGATAGGGGTTAATAACTTTATAATAGAGGGCGACGGTGTAGGGGGGGGGCAGGATAGGGGTTACTAGGTATACTGTAGGTGGCAGCGGTGTCCGGGAGCGGCGGTTTAGGGGTTAATACATTTATAAGAGTTGCGGCGGGGTCTAGGAGCGGCGGTTTAGGGGTTAGTAACTTTATTGAGTTGCGGGAGGCTCCGGGGGCGCCGGTATAGGGATAGAACAGTGTAGTTTAGTGTGAGTGCTTAGTGACAGGCTAGCAATAAAGCTGGGAAAAAGCCGAAGAGCAGCGAGATCGAATGAGTGATAACTCTCACAGTCCGCTGCTCATCGCCCCGCGGCTTTTTGACAGCTTTATTTGATAACTTAGGCGTATTTTTTTAGGTCCGCGGCGGCGAAGTGAGACGAGCTTAGGCGGGCGTATTGGGCCGGCGAAGCCAGAAAAGTAGACGGCTTGATAACTACCCCCCTTGGTCTGGACCTCTTTTTTACTGCACCTGAGACGAGCTCACTCATGACAGTAACTTGGCGACTTTGGTGGGACGTGCTTCAGGTTGACCTTCCGTGCCTCCCTGGCTGGGAACCAACATCTGCACGCAGTCATCTGATTCAGGTCTATAGCTTACCTGTGGGAGGTTTTGTCTTGTTGGCCAGGGAGTCCCGGGGGCGATAAGGGAGTACGTCCTGAGGAACAGACCACAAGCAACGGACACAATCTACCCCTTGGACCAGTCTGTGAGTGTCTTCTTGTCTTTTGTGTTCATGTAGGTGTAATATATGTTGTGGGACATCTGTCTGGCAGTTAAACACCATTAGGGTGCCAGCCCACTATAAAATAAAGTTTCAGGTGATAGGGATTTTACAGAGGCAGAAATAGTGATCCAAGACATATTGTGACTTGAGACTATAGTGTTAATCTCTCACGCTAAGCAGGGACGTTGAGGAAGTGTCCGTCCGGTAACTGCAGGGACTTGATTGACTATAGTGCTAATCTCTCCTGCTAAGCAGTGACGTTAAGGAAGTGTCCATCCGAAAACTGCAGGGACTTGATTAGGGATTAAAGTGAGGTCTGGATTTTGAGGAGTTAAAGTGCCCGTGTTTTTGGTTGAATTTTTGTAGACTGGACACTTTGTCATCAAAATTTACATTCACTTTAAGGAACAGGGATATAATAATGGGATCACGGCTGTCTAAAGTAGACAAAGACTCTCCCCTTGTTAAAGTATATGCAAATTAGGGAAAACTCAGTACTGCTTGGTTATAAAAAAAAAAATAGACCTTATACTTTGTGCACAGAGCTCTGAGTTTCCTATACTCTCAGCCTTGATCCTGAACTAAGATGGCTGAGATTTGGGTCCTTGGAGCTCCCTAAATTAATTGCCCTCCGCAATCTTCTGGTTGATATATGCCCTGACCAGATGGACTACTATTATCTTTTTGAGAATAGTAGGGTTGCGGACCTCAAAACCCAAAAGAAAATGTTTTTTCTGTATTACTAAAAGTTTGATGTATGTTAAAATTGCTTTAGAATAAATGCTGGGAGTGAAATATTTGAAGTATGTGAGATGATATGATTTTTTGTGTACAATCGCTGCAAAAGAAAGCTGGCTTTGATGTCTGATGCAGGCTAGAGCTGTGTGTGTGTGTATCAGGGATTCTTAGCTAAGAAATTTGACGCTGTAATGATTTGCTTGTTATTGCTGTAACTTGGTTTTAAAGTCATATCTATGTTCTTAATTTTGTGTGCCAATAATAGCATTTTTTTCAGTTTTAAGTGATATTTGTTTTATGTATGGGCTGATAAGAGATTTAATGTGTTTCCATTGGTTTGATGCATATTAAAAATATTGTTTTTGCAAGGGAAGTAACTAAGGACTTTGAAAGTGAGATGGTGTGTGTCATTTTCGTCACGCTCTAGTAAATATGAGAGTTTTTCTGGTATATGATTAATGGGTTAAGTATGTTGTATTTGCAAGAGTTTGTGGAAAATATAAAACAGGTTAAAAAAAAACAAAACAAAAAAAAAACTTGTCTTGTTTGTCTTTGGAGTTCTGCTTCTTTGCTGTATTATGGACTGTGTGTCATTAGATGTATCTAAAAAGTATTTGGGTCTGTTTCTGTGGTTTCTTATGCTGGCTTGTTTACTTAGGCTGATTGATAGCTGAGACTCCAGTATAAAACTTTTACTATAGGTGGGAATACCACAGGCTAAATCATCTATTTCAAATGCCAAAATAGAGGAATGGAGCTTGTACAGGGACATTCTTTACACATTTATCTGCCACACACAGTACATCTCTTACTCAAACAGAAAAATACACAAAAAATTTTAAACCAACGTCTCACTAGGTATGAGACATTGCTTCTTGTATCTTCTAATATCACTATCATCCACTGTACCTCTCTCAACCCAGCAACTTTGTTACCTGTGCCTAATGATGGTACCCCACACCATGACTGTTTATTTGTATCTCTCTTTTCCTCCAAACCAAGGGATGACCTCTCTGATGTGCCTCTACCTAGCCTGGATTGGACACTATTCTGTGATGGAAGTTTGAGGATGGTGAATGTTTCTGCTGTAGTCATGACAGATTCTGTTATAGAGGCCGAGCCCATCCCATCTCACTACAGTGCCCAAGCGGCTGAGCTACATGCACTCACACTTGCTTGTCAGCTCTCAAAGGACAGGTCAGTAAACATTTACACTGATAGTAAATATGCTTTAGGGATTGTACACGCCACTGGTCAATTATGGAAATTAAGGGGTTTTCTAACTTCTGCTGGTACCCAAATTGCCAGTGCACCACAAGTTTCTGCACTCCTTGACTCAATCCATTTACCCACTTCCATCTCTGTCATGCATTTCAAAGCACACACCCATTCACAGGAACCCATTTCACTTTGTAATGGTTATGCTGATCAAATTGCTTAGCATGCAGCTTCTCTGCCATTTATTCTTCTTTCACCCCCACTCACAAACCTCACCCTCTTGATACTACATTGTCTTCTCTTTACACTTCTCTTCCTGAACAAACAGTTCACCTCTGGACTATTCTTGGTATTACCTGTGACTTTTTTGGTATCTCAACCACACCTCTCTGTTATGCTATCCTTTCTGCATAACCAAACACACTGAGGTACCACACAACTTGCTGAAACCCTTGACAGTGGTTTGCCCCCCCCCCCCCATCAAGCTGCAAAATGAGTTGTATTGAATTGTGAGACATGCTCAATTCAATCCAAGGGGGGAACCTAAAGGCCCACCAGGCGGACACCCATGGGCATTTCAACCTTTTGAACGTTTACAAATTGACTTTTCTGACATACCTCCCTGTAGGGGTTTCAAACATTTACTTGTGATAGTGGACAAACTTACTGGATAGGTCGAGGCCTTTCCTACTAGAACTGTGAAAGCCAAAGAAGTTACCAAGTGAATGCTAAAAGAACTTATACCCAGGTTGAATCTAACAGAGAAACACATTTCACAAGTAATATTATTCAGCAACTGACATTAGCCTTAGGCTTTACTTGGCATCTCCATACCCCATGGCATCCAGAAAAGCTCAGGCCAAGTGGAAAGAAAGAACTAGACCCTAAAACAGACTATTGCAAAAATTTGTTCTCAAGCAAGCCATAAATGGGTAGATGCTTTTTGCCCCTAGCACTGTTTGGAACTCGCACAAACCATAGGGGGACCCTCAAGCTCTCACCATATGAACTGTTGTTTGGTAGGCCACCTCCTTTGTAAAGTGCCTACACCTTACACCTGCCTGACCTTGCAGTAGGTGATGTATAACTAACTGCTTATCTTTTGCAACTGCAAAAGCAATTACATTCTCTCCACAGACATGCCTCTCTCTCTCAGTCTTTGCCATTGGACGTGACTGCACATCCCTTTCAGTCAGGTGACTTCATTTTAGTCCAGACCTATAAAAAAAAGCCACTGAAGCCTCTCTGGAAAGGTCCTTACTGGTTTTGCTGACTACTCCAACAACTATTTAAGTTGCCAAGGTCGACTCTTGGATTCACTACTCCAGGTGTAAAAGATACAGCCCAGAAAAAGAAGCAGTCTGCAACGGTGCAAAGAAAGAAGCTGGGGCAACCAAGGCCTCTGAAGAAGGGGTAATCAAGACCCCTGATGACGAGTGATTAATTCAGACCCTTCCTGGTTTGAAACTCAGACTAACCAGAAATAGTAAAATCCCACTATCTGAATGAGTGAAAAGATTTGAAAGATTTGTCTTCCTTACTCTTATTGTCATTGTCTCACTCCTCTGTTGATATCTTGAGTAACATTCCTCAATATGTCTCCTTTGTTTTGTGTCACACTTTGACCATGCTCTCTTACTCTATTTCCCAATATGTGTCTCCTGGTCAGTGTGTTTCTTCTAACCCTTTTACTAAATACTCCTGTTCTGGTAACCTTGTATCTGTGGCAGTTTTCCCTCCCACTACTAGCTGCCTAACAAGTAATTATACTCAAAGTTCGCAATAAAAGTCCTAAGGGTTTTGTTATCCAGTCTATTTGCATAGCCCCCACTACTGAATGTGGTTTGAAAATTATGGAGTGGGTAGCTGAGAAACGAAAGTTACCCCTCCTTGCTTGGTGTTCCCATATAACTACCTTTACCACAACCCCTTCTTACCCCCATTATTCTATTCCCCGTAATGATAATTTACCTAATGCCCAATTGTCCTCAGAGAACGGTCCCTTAGGTGAATAGGGACTAAACACATATGTTGTCCTACACCAAACTATAGCCAATCACACTGAGGGCAACTGCTATATTTGTGCTCACATTCCTACTCATTATAAGAGGAGTATTCCCCTCATGGGTATTAATGTTGATTTGATTACCTTTGGTTTGTCTACTTTTATTCCTCCAGGTACACCATTGTTCAACCTATCAGACAATTTTCTCTCCTTGGGAGGCACCTCATATGGTACTATTTGCAGGGAAATTGGCCAAGGTACGGTGCGGTTGGGTGCCTCCCTATGTGAGTATGTAATCTCCAGTAATGGCACTCATTTCCAGCTGGTAAATTCTTCTGGAATGATCATGACTGTGAGTCATAATCTCACTGCATTTTTGTACTTTTGTTTCCCCATCCCTTGTACAATCTTTACTTAACAGACCACCCCCTGGGTTGTATTGGATATGTGGACAGACAGCGGTGTCAGTCCTCCCTGGTAACTATACAGCCATCTGCTTCCTGGGTGTGGTAACCCCAGCCATCCGTGTTGTTCCTATGCTGCCCTTGGGCCCAATTCACAATAAACGTGAATCTGGAAGCTCGCTACTCCCCCTTGTCCAACAGTATGCTGGAGATTCAACTGGTCGAGCTATCCTCTCAGCCGTTGGTGTCTACCTGAATCATCAGGACATCATCATGTTATCTGTGATACTACAGACCTTCATGAATGAGAGTGCAGGAGTTGTTCAGAGTGTGGCCCAAGAGTTGAAGCAGCTTAGACAACTAGCATTGCAGAATAGGATGGCCTTTTATTACTTCCTGGCTTCCCAAGGCGGGGAGGGGGGGTGTAGTCTTGTGAGCAAAGAATGTTGTACCTATGTTACTGATCAATCACTTAATTTGAGTCACCATCTTACAGTTATAAGGTCCCTTTCCCAGAATGTCCAAGATGTGATTGCTGACAAATTTGGCCTTGGAGGTATTTTTGACCATCTCTTTGATTGGCTACCTAATTTGGGATTGTTAAGCTCCCTTTTTCTGTATGGCATTGTTATTATATTAGGCCTTATCTTGATGTGTTGCTGTATACAATGTGTACCTGGTTTAATCTCTACATGCAAGAGTTTTTTCTCTGTGTCTCATTCTTCTCTCAAATAATATTTTCCCTCTATCCATTTTGAATCTCCCCACCATGTTGAGATCTCTCTTGACCCTGATTTCTTCTGAGTTCACCTACTTCTCTCCTACTCTATGTTTCTTCTAACCTCTTGACCTTACAATGGTATTGTCTAACCACCAGCTGTGCCCTAAATTTCCCAGTCTTATCCCTATGCAGGATGCACTATGTCCCTAGGATCGTCTAGAACTTTCCTACATTGGGAAACTGACCACGGACAGACCATGGACCATCATCTACCTTGATGGCCCCCCCCCGGTCGTAGCCTGTATACCCATACCCCACTCCTTTTTCCCTCCCTGGTGGTTTCTATTTCTTCATTGTCTTTCTGTATTGTTTTATTTTGCTTTCATATTGCATTACCTTGTACTTACACTCTCTATATTCACAGGTGCAGAATTCCTTCACCTCCCAAACATGCCATGATACTGCCTGACAATCCACTATTCACCATCAACTCTGCAAGAATGATGGGGATTGTTAATTGTTGTTAATGACTCTGGGAGGGGATGTTTCTGCACTATGTCATGTCACACTGCACATATATACTGTATATATAGGAATGTTTAGGTAGTTGTCTACTCCACCCGACGGCGCTTAGCATCTGGGAATAGCGGAATAGTCTACTACCTAACAACTTCACTCCTACCTTGTTTTTGCTTACCCTCTTGTAGTCCTGTGAACCATCTTGTACGGGAGCACCCATGTACTAATAGCATTGTGATTGTCAAACCGCCATGAGTCACATTGAGTTTTTGTGATCGCAGCACTTTGACGTTTATGTTATGTTATGAATGTTATGAGCTGCTTATTCTATTTTCATTATTTTATATGTTTAACCAAACCTTTCCTTTTCTTTTACTGAACTCTTCTCTGAAACTGCAGTTATATTACTTCTGTATTTTCCAGCAATTCACTTATAACCTAATAATCTACGTATCTGCATTTTTCTAACAACTTGCTTCTAACCTAATAAGTTACACAAACATATAACTTTGTTTTGGCTTTTTCTCATAGATTGTTTTCTAAATGTCTTAAAATCAAGGCCTCTTTGTCTAGTATTATTTTTCCAATTCAATTAGTATCTGGCCAAATTCCAAGAAAGCATATCTTACTAATTCTAACATAGAGAACCTGTTTTTTTTAGCAACCACTAATCACGTGAGATTTATTGACCAATCATTATCAGCCAATTAGCTCTCTGCTTTGTAAGTTACTGTAATAGTATAAAAATGCATGTATATGAAAATTAGTTAGTCTTGCGTTGCTGTGTTTTGTGCTGGGACACTGTTGCAACAGTGTAATAAAGATTACCTCTCCTGAGGTGAGCCCTTGTTTGATAAATATCTGGTCTGGACCTCTTTATTACTGCACCTGAGACGAGCTCACTCACGACATATGTATATTTTTACCTGTATTTATTCATATAGATATATAGGTATAGATACACCCACTGGTAACGTCACTTCCGTTCCAGCGAGACTGACGAGCAAGCACAGTAGTGAGCACAGCCGCATCAAGTCTAGATTACTACAGGACTGAAAATCTAATTATTCCACTCCCAACATTGTTTACTTTGGTTCCATACCACAGACATTAGTCTGTGGTATGGAACCAGAGTACTATTGCAATACTATAAACTTGCTCTTTGAAATCGGATACTCCACAGCACAACCTGACTCTCTATTAACAAACGGAAGTGTTGAGTGATTTTTATTCAATTAATATCCCATTTTTTCCACTGATTTTGAGTCTTAATAAAAATGGCTCTTTTTTAACCATAAGGATTAAAAGTTTGTTTTTAAAAGCAAGAGAGCTACCATACTCTGCGGAGGCATATGAAATCATACTTTAAGAGGTATATGGGGACATAAAGGAAACAATCACATTTACTGTAGATAGGAATATACATCCCCTCCATGTGCGATCCATACCTCACATGTTTGAGGTCCAAATAGGTGAGCAAGTTTTCAAATATACAATTCATTTTGGCATTGATATTTGTTGATATACTACACCATAAGGATTTTCTATTCTTTCACTCCCTTCTCTGAGCACTGAATCTGACCCACCTACTATAAATCTCTACCTTTTTCCACTGGTGATAGTGTATCCCTCAGATATAGCAGCTATTGGAACACCAGGAGAGACTTTTGTGCAGACTTAACTTTTTCATTATACACAGTGCAAATTGAAATACCCCTTGCTGTTTGAGATAGATAGACATATATATTATTAAATTTATATTATTTAATTATTATATGTGAAGAACATTGGAATCTAATGCATTCATAACTCCCTTCTACCTTCAGCCTCTAACATGATGTCAAAGTAAGATTATAGAAAAGTAAGCTACGCTTGTTAAAGATTCTAAGAAATCAGTGACTAGGAAAGTATCGATAGGAAGTAACTTGGTTTAAAAAGTAATCCCCTTCCACTTAAGGTGTTTTATTACTGCAATCAGATCCCAATGCAGGTGTGCAATCACATCATGACCGTTTGGGCAACGTTCAACTGCATATATGTCCATGGTCTAATAAGATTATAATAGAGTTCAGATATTGGGACGCAGTGGAAGTAGTGTTATTTCTGTGAAATTGCAGTAAGTGCATAATGGCTCCAAAAAGCAGCAAAATTAGTTCTAATGATAGCAGCAGCAAGAGGCAAAGAAAAATTATGTATTTAGAAGTAAAACAAAATACTTAAGAACAAGTAAAAAATGATCCAAGCTGTTAAAGGATCGACTCCACTGAAAGCTACAAAGCTTACGAAAATGTGAGAGGGACCTATATCAGATATGGAAAAATTGATAATGGATGGATTGAGAACCAAATACAGAAGAGAATCACTCTCTTTATGTTGATGATCACTGCTAAAACACAAAGCTTGTTCAAAATGCTAAAAGAAAAAGCAGTATTGAGTTTAGTGCTAGTTCTGGGGGTTTCAAGCACTGCAGACAGCGTTTTTTGCTGCATAATGTGAAAGTGAGTGGTGAGTCTGTGAGTGTTGATGATAAGGCAGGAGAAGATTTTGTCAAAACCCTAGATAAACTAATTGTAAAGTCATTTGCCCCAGCACATTTTTAATATGGACATTTTTAATATTTTGGAAATGAATGCCTGAAATGAACTTCATCCATAAGGAGGCCAAGTCAATGTCAGGTTTAAAGCTTTTCAAGACAAGGTGACAGTGTTGTTAGGAGGCAATGCTGCTGGCTACAAATTAAAGCCTCTTGTTATTTGGCATAGTTAATAACCAGAGCTTTCAAAAAACCCTTTACCCTTTTATTACTGGTCCAGTAAAAAGTCCTGGATGGCACAAGTGCTTTTCCAGGATGCCCTTGATTGCTATGCCAGAGAAGTGGAGAAGTACTTCTTGGAAGAAGGCATACCTTTCAAGATTTTATTGATTATAGACGATGTCCAAGATAAACCCCCTTTCATTGGTGACCTCCACAACAACAGCAACATGGTTTTACTCCCATGAAACACCATCTTTTAATCCAGCAAATGAACCAGGGTTTATTTCAGCTTTTAAGGCCTACTACCTGAGGACCTTTGGAAAAAAATACTGAAGCAGTATGTTCATTATATTAAAGGTTTTGAGAAGGATAAGGAGGTTTCAAATATTAATTGAAATTTTGTCAACATGGCAAAAGCCTAAATCATGACATAGAAGAGGATTTATTGAAAAACTCCTAGAGGTGCTTCCTGAGGAACTGACTAATAAAGAATAGCTGAAGGGAAAAGAAATCTGCAGAAGGAGAAGAACAGGTGCAGAAGAGGTTCACTGTTAATGGGTTAGCAACATTATTTGCAGCCCTTAACAGCTTGCTAAAGAGTACTGAAGAGATGGACCCAAACACTGAATAGTTTTCATTGATAGAGAGGAATGCTTGACATATTCCTGAAGAAGCCAATACATCCCCAAGAAGAGGTTCTTCAGGCATTACAGGACATGATATTGTCATTGTTGGTGACAGTTCATCACTGAGAATTATTTGACCTGTAACTCTTCCTGTGGTACACTATGAGGAAGCTAAGAACAGTGATGTGGATAATCCTGCTCCTCTTACATAAATTGCTTGCGGTATATGCTATGAAGGTGTTAAAATAATAGTTTAAAAAGAGATTTAAAAAAAAAAAGTTTAAAAACAAAAAAGCTTACAAAGTAGCCTATGTTTGGTTTTTTAGCAATACTGTAAAATAATGAAAGTATTTATTGTGCATTTAGCTTTACAGTGTATTATAGTTTACATAAAGCCATTTACTATACGTTCAGTTTCTTGTACAGTACAGAACTGTACTAGCATCAGCCTCCAGATTTACCCAACTTATCACATAACATCCTATTTCACAGAATATATTGTGGACATTAAACAACCTGTACATTATTTTTCCTTTTGAACATTGGGTATATTAAATGGATATGAAACCTCATTTATTTCTTTCATGATTTAGATTGAACATGCAATTTTAAGCAACTTTCTAATTCACTCATATTATCATTTACTTTGTTTTTTTGGCATCTTTGTTTAAAAAAGCAGAAATGTAAGCTTAGGTGACGGCTATTTTTTGGTTCAGCACCTGGGTAGTACTTGCTGATTGGTGGATACATTTAGCTATTTTCAGTGTTTATTACTCATGCACAACATAAATGTTTTATTTCTTGGAATACTTGCAAATGTGTCAAAAAAGGCCAGTTTTGCATTTTACTTTTATTTATTGTAAATTATAACAAAAAAATCTGTTAAAAATTATTAAAAGAAATTGGATTGTGATCACCTAGAACAGTGATACCATATAATGTATGGGGCATTTTTTAGCAATTCCCTAGTGTGTTTTCAGGTTAAAAAAAGGGAAAAACAGTGATTATGACTGGCTAAAACTCCTATCAGTGACCAAAAACTGTCTGAAAAAGATTAGACAATAAATTGTGACCAATCCCTAACATATAATTCTATTTTTCTATTCAACAGGGATTACAGATTTAAATGAAACTTTCTATAGTCTGACTGTGATGTTTTTTTTTAAAGCAATTTCTACAATGCTCTGAGTGATTCATTTCAATGATGTGCACTTGAAGGACATGTAACAAGGATGTATTTTATAAGCAAGACAGTTTTGATGCCCATAAAAGGTGCATTAAAGGTGCACTTGCCAATTTGTTTGTTGATTAATGTCACCATGGATCATTTGCTAATACTGTTTTAATGTTGTCTTCTTTAGCCAGAATTGTGATGTTATTGATTAAATTACATTAGCAGCTGTACATGTAAGGAATACTTTTATTAAACTCATTGCTCAAGAGAATGTTTTCATGTTGATTAGATACATGAATAACACTTGATCATTTAATCAACATATTAATTAAATGTTGTTTTTTAAACTTGAGGTATATTGGGCTAGATTACAAGTGGAGTGCTAAATTGCTTGTGGTAGCAATTAGTGCTCTGAAAATGAACCAGAGATCAGATCTCTGGCTAAGTGTCCCAAATGCCCTCAAAAAGATGGCAATTATAACTTTCTAATTTAAAAAAAATGTACCTTTTTTAAAAAAATAAAAAAACGGCACTAGGCAGTTTTGGGGCTTTAAAGTTGGTGGGAGTGTGGTGTTAGAAAAAAAAGTGCCTTTACATTGCGGTGCATATACACATAGTAACACATAAATATAAATGTAAATATTTATATAAAGTACATATATTTTTAAAAATGCTGCCAATGGCTGCGCTACTTACCATCTTCGCTGCACAAAGTTATGATGCCGTCTTTGACACCATCAAAATGAGGCTCCCATAGGAACCTATAGAAGTGTTCTCATGTGAGCGCAATGCTTCCTCACAATGAAAATGCGAGCTCATGTTCGCATTGCGCTTAACTTGTAATACCAGTGCACATTATTGTGCGCTGGTATTACAAAGTGAAGTGCTTATATCGCTTGCACGCAATCAATATTTAGCGCTCCACTTGTAATCTAACCCCTTATATTTCATAATATCAATGCTTCATTAAATTTAACATTTAAAACTATGGCCTAGTTTCCATTAAGGTTGTAAAGGTTGGAAACTGGTTTTAAAATAAAAATTATCCATAGAATTTAATGGAGATAAATGTATTAATCACCAGTTTCCACATTTTACCACCTTAGTGGAAACTAGGCCTACACTCAATAATAAGAATAGATCAAAATGGTTTGATGTATTTTAATATACTGATATCTCATCAATAGAGGTATTTATTCGTCTATGTAGTACCTTGTATTTATTTATTTTTTAAATCTATTTCATAGATTTCTTGTTTGCTACTTTTCATACTAAAAAAAAAATATATAAAATCCTATTTATAATTGCAGCAGATGGATAAATTTCTCAGCTAGAGAAACTGTCTGTCTGCATTCGTGGTGAGCAGGTAGCACATGAGGAGAGCCCATTGCGTGCATGTATTATTGTGCAAGCAACTATTTGTGCAGCGCTGCCCCTGCAATCACAAAAGCAGGGCCTGTCAATCACTTTTACAAACAAGATCAGCGTGATTTAAAAACAGTGAAGTCAAAATTAAACTTTCATTATTCAGAGAGAGTATGTTTCCGATTTACCTTGGCTATTAATTTGCTTTGTTCCCTTGGCATCCTTTATTGAACAGCACACTTAGGTATGCTAAGGAACAGCACTGCTGATTAATAGTTGCATATATATGCTTGTCATGGGCTCAACCAATGTGTTCAGCTAGCTCCCAGTACTGCATTTCTGGTCCTTGAACAAAGAGATTGAAGCAAATTGATAATAAAAGTAAAATGGAAAGTTGATTAAAATTGAACACCCTATCTGAAACATGAAAATTAAATTTCTACTTTCCTGTCCCTTTAACTTCGCCACCTCTGAGGTGGCAGAAAGGTTAGGAGGCAGTGGTCTTTGGACAGCTGCTTCTTAAAATACAGTTAGCTGCCTCAGCAACTTCATAAAAAGAGCACATTCTCTTAATTTCTGCAATTCTATTATATCTTCAATTTTAAAATACATTATATCCCAAGTTATTATTGTATAAACTGAGGTTTTCACCTGTGGTCTTAAAAGCCAAATATTTGTATTGTATTGAACCACATAATACAACCTGATAATATCCAAATGCTTGATTAGAATAATTATAGGCCAAATATCCCTATAGGAAAGACATAGACCTCTGGTCAATATTCTTATTAGTAAGGATATTTCAAGAAGTTACAAAATTATTTTCTTAATGCAAAATGGAGTACTATCCTAAAGGAAGAATACTTATACCCATAATATAAAAAGATATATAAGACAGTGTATCTCTTAAATAACAAATACTCACTTGAATGTACAAAAAGCAAAGACGTCTGGGTTTGTGTGCTCACCTACAGGAAATTCTAAGAAAAATCGCTGCATGCCCTCTATTTTCTGAATAAAAAAATTAAGCCTGATAATAACAAATGAAAAGGTTTTTGGTAAAGAGCTATTGCATCTAGCATCTGTATGAGCTAATGAATGAGTACATTTAACAAATTCTTAGGATATCCTTATTCAAATTCCATACCTTCTCAAACTATCTTTCCACAAATTCCTTCTTAACTAATTACCTCCCTGTTAATATCATGACTCCTTTTTCTAGTGTTGCTCATTTTTTGTAAGTCTTCTCCCTTAGATTTTTTAAAATTTCTATACTTGAAGGTTTCTATCCAATCACTACTTTCCCTTTGCTCCACTAATCTATACATATAAAAGTCATAACGTTTTGCGGGTTTTTAGACCATGTACCTATTTATTACGTCTTCATAAACACTTTCTAACTTATCTAATCTATACCATTCTGGAGATATTATTCCCAGAACAGTGAACACTACTTAATATGAAGCCTAAATGGTGATCTACAGCAGTGTTTCTCTACTCTAGTCCTCATGAACCTTAACAGGCCAGATATTAATTTTATCTTAACTAGAGCACAGGTGAAATAATCAGTTGATCAGAAACCATGGTTACTAACCTGCTCTCACCCTTCAGATGATTATTTCACCTGTGCTCTAGTTAAGATATAATAACAATCTGGGCTGTTACGGGTCCTGAGGACTGGAGTTTAGAAACACTGATCTACAGTTTATAGTAGCATAAGAAATTAACTTTCGTTCCTGCTTATGCTATTTCCACTGCAAGCAGTGATAACTTTGAGGCATGAGTGCCATAAAAATTGCTCTAATCAGTCGATCAGGTGCACACCTTGTGAGCTGACAGTGAGGACTACACCCGCCGATAAAGAGGTCCTTTAGACAAGCAGCACAACACCAGCTATAGCGGCGACAAAGTGCGGCCTATATTGTGGAGGAATCATTACCGCCTCCGCCATTCCGCACGGCATCCGGACACAGAGGGGCCCGGACCTTACAATAAATATAGAGGTGAGAGAGTCTCCCTGAAAAAGGACCAAGATAAGCTGTGGCTGTGAGTCCCTAAAATAATATATATTCAGCACACTGTCTACAGCCGTCATTATAAGGGCATATTCCTGCAGTGCATTTCTGCGCAGTATTTCAATACATCACACAGTGAGGATATTAGATGGGACATTAGTGCTATGTTGCATGTGGATCAGAAATAACATAACATTACCTATCACATGGTACTAGTGTCCGGTACAAACAATGCCCCTGTGACGCACTTAATTAATATAGGACGTGACATGAAACTTTTGTAGGAGCGGCCTGAAAAATAAAAGTGGGGCACTCTCTTATACTGTTCATACATCCTGACAGCGCCTCATTTTGAGTTTTTATTAAAGGACTATATAGCTCTGATCTGCAAGCAGGATTTGAAACTTCACACAGAGTCTTTTTGTTACTATACTAAGCCAAATTCTCACCACTGCATGCTGAGGGTCCTACTATTGTCCTCTGGGGGCCAATAGCAGTTATAGTGATTAACACACATGAGGGACAGATCGTCAATCATAGATGGCTTCTAAAAGAGCTACTAAAGCGGACAAAGTGCTAAAGACACCAGCACACAAAGCAACATCTGTGGCCTCATACTTCAATCCAACGGAGAGCCCCAATATGCTCACCTCTCAGACAAGATCTCCTCAGAGTCCTAGTGCCAATACTGAAACTATATCATCAGACATGGTTCATATCTCTTCTGTGGCTCTGTCAGAGCTACCATCTAAGCAAGACATTGCAGATATAGTCCGGGCATGTATTCGTGAGGAGCTATCAGACTTAAAGCAAGATGTCAACGCTGTCGGATTCAGAGTTGAATCCTTAGAGGATGGAAATGATTCCATGAGAGAAGAGTTTGAAAATCTACAAACACAGGTGGACAGTTACACTTCCACTATAGAGTCTCTTCACACTAAGCTTGAAGACCTAGAAAACAGAAGCAGGAGGAAGAACCTACGGATCAGAGGCATACCGGAATCGGTTCTACCAAAAGACCTACCTTCCTACCTGCTCTGTTTAACCACCTCAAAGGGAACAACGCAAAAGACGACATCCCATGGCATAGGGCACACAGGGCCCTAAGAGCCAGACCCCCTGATTCGGCCCCACCTAGGGACATCATTATCAAATTTAAAAACTATAACACGGTTATCTGTGGTCTCCTGACTGTATCTACAAGGACGTGAGTAAGATTGCATAATTTATCTTTGAAATATTCCTAGGGAATATATTAACAACTGTAGTGTCACTAGGGTACTTTAATAATTAAGAGATTGCACCTATCTCTTATGTGTAATGCACAATGAGTTATCTCACTGTTTTTCTGTTTGCTTGCTGAACTCCCCCCCCCCATCCTGCTTAATGTTTTCAGTAAAGGAGGCACAATTCTCATATTTTTCAATAGTTTTTATGTTCCAATTTATATGCCTTTCTGGCTGTTTGAGCCAGGCTCTGAATGTTTTTCTTTTTGTTTTTACCACTGTTTTTATTTCTATTTTCAATGTTTATCTACTGTTTTGCAGGCGTCTCACTAGACACAATTTGATTGCCGTAGGCTCAAATGTTCTATATATGTTTGGAAATATCACTATGTTCACATGCTCATCTTTAATAATTTTATGGTTCTGTAATGTTGTCCAATAATACTATTACTCCTATTTCTATTATATTTCAAAATGTTAATGGGTTTCTCTCTCCATGCAAACGGTCTAAAGCTTTATTGGATTTACATAAAAAGAACGCAGACATTCTCTTCCTCCAAGAGACACATTTCAGGAAAGCTCATATCCCGAAATACTTTGGCAAACATTTCACACAACACTTCCATAATACTGCACAGTCTAAAAGTTGTGGAGTTAGTATTCTAATCCGCAAGTCTATCCCTTTTATAGTCTCACACGTAGAGAAAGACAGAGAAGGCCGTTTTTTAGGACTCACTGGCCTCCTACGGGGACGGCCAATCACATTGATTAATATTTACGCTCCTAACATTAGACATTTACCCTTCTTTAAATCAATGTTTAGGAAATTATTAGACATTGCTAAAGGCCCAATCTTTCTCAGAGGAGATTTCAATTTCCCATTTCAACCTTCTCTGGATACCTCCAACCCATGCCCTAGGACACCAAAACGTACAACCTCATATTTATGGAAAGAGCTCAGAGATCTCAATCTCTATGACACTTGGAGCTTTTCTCATCCCCATACTAAAGATTATACATTTTATTCTCACCCCTCTCAATCATACAGTAGGATAGATTACATTCTCACCAATCAGGAAGGGCTTTCTTTAATCTCTAAATCCTCAATAATCCCCACTCCATGGTCAGATCACTCAGCAGTAAGTGTACAAATGATATGGCCCAATACACCTAATAAACCTTATCAGTGGAAATTGGATGAATCACTTCTTACCCATCAACGCTTTGTTGAACACCTGTCTAAAGTATTAAAGGAATTCTTCCAGCTCAATCTGGGCTCAGTTCCTAACTTATGTGATGTTTGGGAGGCTCACAAATGTATGCGCCGAGGTGAATTTATTAAATATAAAGCTCATCTTCAAAAAAATTCTAGGCAACAATATACTAAACTTACCTCGGAATTGGCACAACTAGAGTTTGTGCACAAAAAAGACCCTAAAAATAATAAGATTTTAGAGGAGCTAAATAAAATCAGAGAACAACTGAAAGCTTACTTATCTCTAGAATATCAAAATATATCCCATAAACTGAGACAAAAATTTTACCATGAAGGTAACAAAGCAGGGAACATGTTAGCTAGATCCCTTAAAAGAACAAAACTTAAATCATATATTCATGAAATGAAAACTAACCTAGGTACCAAAGTACAAATGACCCCCGACATCTTAGACCAATTTCACAATTATTATTCAAGGCTTTATCATATCCGTAGAGACCCCTCTAGTCATAACTCAGAAGAGGTAGACTCCCTTCAAACATACCTTGATTCGTGTAACGTACCGACTCTTTCACAAGAACAATATGACTTGTTGGATGTCCCAATAACAATCAATGAAATCGGACAGGTTATAAAAGATTTACCGGCAGGCAAAAGTCCAGGCCTGGATGGATACTCAGCTAAATATTATCAGACTTTTGCCCCTATCCTTATCCCTATTTTACACACTCTTTACAATAACACTTCCTTTACTAACCCTTTCCCAGCCTCAATGTTAGAAGCACACATTGTGGTATTACCCAAACCAGGGAAACCTGCAGATACTCCATCAAATTTTCGCCCCATCTCCTTACTGAATATAAATGCAAAGATCTTTGCAAAAGTTATCACAGCTCAACTTAACAGATTACTCCCTAATTTAATACACTATAACCAAGTAGGTTTTACGCCGTTTAGAGAGGCAAGAGATAACACTATAAAAATTATTACTTTATTAGAATATGCAGTATATTCTCAGACCCCTACTATCTTCGCGTCCATGGACGCGGAGAAAGCTTTTGATAGATTAAATTGGAACTTTCTAAAACAGATTCTAATCAAATTTGGGTTTCCAGAGTCCTTTATATCAAAAATAATGTCCCTCTATAGTAATCCTAACGCAAGAATAAAACTGAACGATTCCCTGTTCTCTTCTTTTAATATCTATAATGGAACGAGACAGGGATGCCCCCTCTCCACACTTTTGTTCGCCCTGGCCATGGAAGCGCTGGCGGTGAGAATAAGAAACAATATAAACATTTCGGGAATAAAAATAGCCCACAATGAATATAAAGTCTCTCTTTATGCAGATGACATCTTCATGACTATCACCGACCCGGTGAAGTCCTTAAGTGAGCTACATACAGAATTTAAGTTATATAGCAGATTCTCAAATTTTAAAATTAACTCCTCAAAATCAGAATTTATGGGCGTGGGGATACCAGATTCTACCATCCACCACATAACCTCAACATACTCATATAGATTTCATAAATCCTCACTGAAATACCTTGGGATTCAGGTTACCTGTGACCCTAAACTGTTATTTGAGGCAAATTATCTTCCCTTATTGAAAAATGTGCAACAGGAGTTAAACTCTTGGTGCAACAAAACTCTATCATGGTTAGGTAGACTAAATGCAATAAAAATGACCATCCTTCCGAAAATTTTGTATATCTTCTAAACAATACCAGTGGAAATTCCTAAATCCTTCCTCACCAAACTTCAAAATGTGCTGAATGCTTACCTTTGGAATAACAAACACCCTAGAATTGCTCAATCAAGTATTTATCGACCTAAACTTAAGGGAGGGCTGGGTATGCCTAACCTCCTCTACTATCATATAGCCAGCACTTTAACCCATACTATAGATTGGTGTAAACATATTACTCACAAAGAATGAATACAAGTGGACCATGATTTAGCACAAAATACCCAACTGTGTGCATGTTGCTGGATTCCTCATATTCATAGGCCGTTACACTCTTTAACGAGTACAATCACTAAACTAACATTTAAAATATGGCACACTAGTATTGCCAAGTGTCCCACAATATCCTCCATACCCTCACCATTGACCCCCTTAAAAGACAACCCAGAGTTCTACACAACCCACTCTTACGCTAAAATAAAAATGGGAATGTTACAGGAGGCAATTCCATGTTATTCGGTTCTGAATCATACGGTCCTCAAATCAAAAAAAGATTTGCAAGATAAACATGGAAGTTATTTTGACCCACATACATGAAGAAATGGTCGAATGAACTGCAAAAATTAATAACGCCCCAAGAGTGGTCTAGGATCTTCGAGAACATGAATGGGCATGTCTCCTCTATCGCACAACTTGAAACAAATTTAAAATTACTTTGCAGGTGGTATTACACTCCGGTCAAACACATAGTAATGCCTCATGCTGGAGAGCATGTGGAGAACAGGAGATTACCAACACATTTGGTGGACATGCCCAAGTATCACTCAGTACTGGAGTGATATTAGCTTGGTGATAGATCGAGCTTTAAACATTAAATTACCACTAGACCCTACAGTATTCCTTTTGAGTAATGTCCCTAAGATTAAATGTAAATTATGAGCCAGGCTGTTAATCATTATGCTCAATTGTGCTAGGAGATTAATCCCTAGAGACTGGAAATCAACAAAAATACCCTCTCTTTCTGATTGGAAATCATTTGTCAGGGAAACGCTATCACTTGAAAAGTATCATTATACAATCACAAAACGGTTAGATGACTTTCTGAACATGCAGCTTATCTGGGATGAGTACTATAACCTGAAAGGGTAAAATGTTTTTGTCTATGTTTAGGCCTACTTTTATATTATATGTTTATATTTTTGATTTAAGGTCAGGGAGACGGAGAGTGGTTTGGTTATAAATGTATGCTCATTACAAAACGATGTAGAGTATTGTATGGAAAATGTTGTAAGCTAACCGAATCTCCAATATTTTACCTATTGTATACTCCGTGCAACCCTCCATTGGCATACTTTGTTTTTCGTTCTTTATAATATGTACTGATATCCAACAACCCTTTTTATTGGACATTGATGGACAAAGTGACCCCAGTGATATGCCTGCATGTGTTTTTGTTCATGTTTATGTTTCGTTTTTCTTTAATAAAAAATGTAAAAAAAAAAAATTGATTTTTTAAATAGCACATGCAAACAAAAGGCTAGATTATGAATTTTGCGGCAAGCTGAAAAAGCAGCGTTAACATGTCCTAACACTGCTTTTTTACGCCTGCTGATATTACGAGTCTTGCAGGTTTAGGGGCACCGCACACTTTTTTGGCCTTAACGCAAATCAACTTACTTAAATTTCGTAAAGACTTTTTTCAATTGGACTTGCATAGCGCTGGTATTACGAGTTTGTCCTGGGAGGCCAAAAAGTGAGCGGTACACCCTCTACCGGCAAGATTCCTAACGCATTTTAAAGTCAGTAGTTAAGTTTTACACTACAAAGCTGTAGCATAAAACAAATAACTAAAGTGCTAAAAAGTTCACTAACACCCATACACTACCTATTAACCCCTAAACCGAGGCCCTCCCGCATTGCAAACACTAAAATAAAATTATTAACCCCTAATATGCCACTACGGACATCACTTCCACTAGAATAAACATATTAACCCCTGAACTGCTGCACTCTCGCCTCGCAAACACTAGTTAAATATTATTAACCCCTAATCTGCGTCCCCTAACATCGCCGCCACCTACATTATACCTATTAACCCCTAATCTGCTGCCCCCAACATCGCCGCCACCTACCTACATTTATTAACCCCAATCTGCCATCCTCAATGTCGCTGCCACTATTCTAAAATTATTAACCCTTTAAACCTAAGTCTAACCCTAACCCTAACACCCCCCTAACTTAAATATAATTTAAATAAATCTTAATAAAATTCTTATCATTATCTAAATTATTCCTATTTAAAACTAAATACTTACCTATAAAATAAACCCTAAGCTAGCTACAATATAACTAATAGTTACATTTTAGCTAGCTTAGGGTTTATTATTATTTTACAGGCAAGTTTGTATTTATTTTAACTAGGTAGAATAGTTACTCAATAGTTATTAACTATTTAATAACTACCTAGCTAAAATAAATACAAATTTACTTGTTAAATAAAACCTAACCTAAGTTACACTAACACCTAAACTAACCCTACAATTAAATAAATTACCTAAATGAAATACAATTAAATACATTAAATAAAATTAGCTAAATTGCAAAAAAACCTCTAAATTACAGAAAATAAAAAACAACTTACAAGATATTTAAACGAATTACACCTAATCTAATAGCCCTATAACCCCCCCCCCCCATTAAAAAAAAAAAACCTAGCCTAAACTAAACTATCATTAGCCCACTTTTGCTGGGCATTGCCCCAAAGAAATCAGGTCTTTTACCTGAAAAAAAAAAAATACAAACAACCCCCCAACAGTAAAACCCACCACCCACACAACCAACCCCCCAAATAAAAGTCTAACTAAAAAACCTAAGCTCCCCATTGCCCTGAAAAGGGCATTTGTATGGGCATTGCCCTTAAAAGGGCATTTAGCTCTATTGCTGCCCAAAGCCCTAAACTAAAAATAAAACCCACCCAAGATCCACTTACCATGAGAAGTCTTCATCCAAGCTTGTCCTCAACGAAGCCGGCAGAAATGGTCCTCCAGATGGGCAGAAGTGGTCCTCCAGACAGGCAGAAGTCTTCATCCAGACAGCATCTTCTATCTTCATCCTTCCGACACGGAGTGGCTCCATCTTCAAGACATCCGGCGCGGGGCATCCTCTTCAAGCGACGTCTCTTCTGGAATGAAGGTACCTTTAGGTGACGTCATCCAAGATGGCGTCCCTTAGATTCCAATTGGCTGATAGAATTCTATCAGCCAATCGGAATTAAGGTTGAAAAAATCCTATTGAACTTCAATCCTATTGACTGATCCAATCAGCCAATAGGATTGAGCTCACATTCTATTGGCTGATTGGAATAGCCAATAGAATGCAAGCTCAATCCTATTGGCTGATTGCATCAGCCAATAGGATTTTTTCAACCTTAATTCCGATTGGCTGATAGAATTCTATCAGCCAATTGGAATCTAAGGGACGCCATCTTGAATGACATCACTTAAAGGTACCTTCATTCATTGGGTATTCGTCGTTGGATGAGGATGCTCCACGCCGGATGTCTTGAAGATGGACCCGCTCCGCATCAGAAGGATGAAGATAGAAGATGCCTTATGGATGAAGACTTCTGCCCATCTGGAGGACCACTTCTGTCGGCTTCCTTGAGGACATCTTGCCGCTTGGATGAAGACTTCTCCTGGTAAGTGGATCTTGGGGGGTTAGTGTTAGGATTTTTTAATGGTGTATTGGGTGGGTTTTATTCTTAGGTTAGGGCTTTGGGCTGCAATAGAGCTAAATCCCATTTTAAGGGCAATGCCCATACAAATGCCCTTTTCAGGGCAATGAGGAGCTTAGGTTTTTTTAGTTAGGCTTGTATTTGGGGGGTTGGTTGTGTGGGTGGTGGGTTTTACTGATGGGGGGTTGTGTGTATTCTTTTTTACAGGTAAAAGAGCTGATTTCTTTGGGGCAATGCCCCGCAAAAGGCCCTTTTAAGGGCTATTGGTTGTTTATTGTAGGCTAGGGTTTTTTTATTTTGGGGGGCTTTTTTTATTTTCATAGGGCTATTAGATTAGGGGTATTTAGTTTAAATATCTTGTAATTTGTTTTTTATTTTCTGTAATTTAGTGTTTTTTTGTAATTTAGCTAATTGTATTTTATTTATTTAATTGTATTTAATTTAGGTTATTTATTTATTGTAGTGTAGTGTTAGGTGTTAGTGTAACTTAGGTTAGGTTTTATTTTACAGGTCAATTTATATTTATTTTAGCTAGGTAGTTATTAAATAGTTAATAACTATTTAGTAACTATTTTACCTAGTTAAAATTAATACAAACTTGCCTGTAAAATATAAATAAAACCTAAGCTAGATACAATGTAACTATTAGTTATATTGTAGCGAGCTTAGTGTTTATTTTATAGGTAAGTATTTAGTTTTAAATAGGAATAATTTAGATAATAATAGTAGGTTTTATTTAGATTTATTTAAATTATATTTAAGTTAGTGGGTGTTAGGGTTAGACTTAGGTTTAAGGGTTAATACATTTAGTATAGTGGTGGCGACATTGGTGGCGGCAGATTAGGGGTTAATAAATGTAGATAGGTGGTGGTGATGTTAGGGACTGCAGATTAGGGGTTAATAATATTTAACTGATGTTTTTGAGGCGGGAGTGTGGCGGTATAGGGGTTAATATGTTTATTATAGTGGCGGCAATGTCCGGAGCGGTAGATTAGGAGTTAATAAATATAATGTAGGTGTCGGCGATGTCCGGAGCGGCAGATTAGGGGTTAATAAGTGCAAGATTAGGGGTGTTTAGCCTTGGGTTTCATGTTAGGGTGTTAGGTGTAAACATAACTTTTATTTCCCCATAGGAATCAATGGGGCTGCGTTACTGAGTTTTACGCTGCTTTTTGGCAGGTGTAAGACTTTTTCTCAGCCGGCTCTCCCCATTGATGTCTATGGGGAAATCGTGCACGAGCACGTATAACCAGCTCACCGCTGACTTAAGCAGCGCTGGTATTAGAATGCAGTGTGGAGCTCAATTTTGCTCTACACTCACTTCTTGCCTGTTAACGCCGGGTTGATAAAAACCCGTAATACCAGCGCTGCAAGTAAGTGAGCGGTGAGGATAAACTGCAAGTTAGCAACGCACCCCTCTTACCGCAAAACTCGTAATCTAGGCGAAAGTTTTTCAGTATTCATTTAGATTAAAACGAAACAAATATTACATTTTCGTTAAACATTTACATTTGTTTTCATTGAAATGAATGTAAATGTTTCAAAACTACTTGTGAAAAGTTCACCTTTAGCTACAATACTTACCTTAATGTGCTGTGGAGGGCATGAAAAACGCGCTAAGGAAAGTATTAACCCCTTAAAAATTAAGTAATAAAATGAATAATGACAATTTTTGTCAGTATTTTTTTGTTTTCTTTAATTTTCGTTGATGAATTCATTCAGATATCAGTTTCATTAAAATGAAATAAAAATCAGATTTTCGTCATGAATGCGCATTTCTAATGACTAAAGCTCATGTTAGAGCCCTTTTGAAAGTCTGAAAAAAAGCAGACTACCTTTTTATACAATTTCAATAAAACATTTTGAGTTTGTGTTGTAATCAGCAATAACACAACAATTTCAGATTTTCAAATGACAGTTATTATGGTAAAATTATGCAAAAACATAATATATTTAAAATAATACTTATAAATTGATATATGTGTGCAAAACTTACAGTAATCTGCTTTTTAGTCAGGTTTATCATTGGCATTATATTCATCCATATTTAGTTGTTTTCTTTATAGGTTACCACTTTCTTTATAATTTATATTGCTGTTCTCAGAGAAACATATATTGTGTAAATGCTTTACCTGTTTACTTAGTTGTGCGTCCATCGCCAGTCACTAGCTGTGAAAGAAATTACTTCTCACAAGCTGTCTATTTCTATTTGATTTTTACATATAAAATAAATTGATGATCTCAAAACTGCTGCATTTAAGTCTAGGTGGGGGGTATGACTTCTTGGTGGGAAGCTGGATTTGACAGTAGGTACCAGTGATAGACTATTTCCCATAGAGGATATCGCAAGGTAATAGAGTAGCAGTCAAGACAAAACTTTCTATAACACATTGCACAGGCTTCATTTATCTGTTCAATGAATAGGAAATCTACTTAAGCCATAGTGCCAAGATGTGCTATTCCTTTTGCCGTCAATGCATTTTTTACTTTGCCAGCATAATAATGGGAAAATGTAATAAACAAAACAAATGTCGTTTAAAGTCACAGAGTACTAAATGCATCAATGCATTTAGCTAAAGGTTGTTTTGGAAACTTCTATTTAGAAATTCACCTTGCTGAATTAAGTTAATGTTTAGTGCTTTTGTGTCTACTTGCTTTTTACGAACTGTATTCCATAAATTGCCAACCACCAACAGTATCAAAGCTTTGTAAATAAAAGCTAGAACTGTGATTTAAAACATTTATCAGAAACTAACTTGGTAAGGTCTCGCTATACCTTTCAATAGAGGGATAACATAGTTTATTTTCTCCTACTATCTAATTCCTGTCTAGCAAAAACATAGACCCAGATTACAAGTGGAGTGATATTGATATCACAGGGTGGGCTATTAATATCACAGGCCCACTCTATTACTAGCTCTTTCAATTAATAGCATACTTTCAATGGATAGCATGGCCATGGTAAACATCATTCATATTTAAAGTTGTGGGTTGTGTTTTGCATTAAAATGAAGTATTACCCTCATTTAAATATTTATATATATATATATATATATATATATATATATATATATATATATATATATATATATATAATGAAGTATTACTCTCATATAAATATATATATTGAAAAAAATTAAAGTCTATATATACAGTATATGTGTGGGTGTGTGTATATAGTTGTATGTATGTATGTAAGTACATATATACATAAACACATACAAATTCATGCATAAAAACACACACATAGACATGAACAACCACATACACATACACACACACACACACACATATATATATATATATATATATATATACACACATACACACACACACACAAACATATATATATATACATATATATATATATATATATATATATGTGTATACTGTATATATATATATATATATATATATATATATATATATACAGTAGGTATATATGTATATGTGTATATATATATATATATATATATATATATATGTTCACAATTGAGCCTATCTATCATCTATATATCTATCTAGGTATCTATCTAGCTAGATATATTCAGGTATAGATTATTTTTGATGGACATTTCTGGAAACACTCCCATCATATGGAAGGATTCATTAGATGTCTTAAAAAAGATTAATGTTCTATATGTGGAGGAAGTTATGCTATTGGTTACAATAGACCTAGAAGCATTATATTCATCAATTCCAATGATAACGGAATTGAAATTAGCAAACTCTATTTTATACAGAGAATTTATAACTAAGAATTTCTAAAATGATTGTTGTTTTATTTTAAACCATAATTATTTTACATACAATAGCAAATATTACAGCCAAAATTTGGGCACAGCAATGAGTACTTGCTTTGCACCCTTTTATCTAGGAAAATGGGATTGGATAAAATACTGGGTACCGAAAACCACAGCACCAATATAATAAGCTGGTGTCTTAGGTTTATCGATGATATTTTAATGCTGTGTGGAAGGTCGATTGAATAATTAAAGCAATTAATGTCTAAATTTAATTAAAAATTAAAATGAGTATAATTTGAAATTTACATATGGGTATAACACAGAAGTGGTTGCTGTTTTGGATCTAGACATTATTAAGATTAGAACAAAATTATTACAGCAACATTTTATAAAACAACAGCAAGTAATACCTTATTAATCCTTTCTTCGCGGGATTCATTTGTCAACATCTGAATAAAGTTCCAATGTAAACAAGTAAGTAAAAAATTAAATCACACGTGATTTCAATGATGGGATTGTGTCAGGGTGGAGTGCCTATGATGCTAGGCTTGCTCCCCAGCCCGCGATTCCATATATGAAGCAGCAAAGGTTTCAGAACAGCAGAACCTTTTGGACATTCCATGCCGTCTTATTGGTGCTAAAGCCCATCGCAGGTAGGATGGCATATAGCTAATTATCACTATCCCCTGAATGTGATTAAAAATATCCCTCAGGGACAATTGCTAAGACACATAGAAATTGTACAATGTACAGAACTTAGCCACTTTAAAGATGAAGCTAGACAACTTCAGGAAAGATTCAAGGAAAGAGGCTACTACTAGAGTTGTTTAAGACAATCTTATAGAAGTAGTGAAAAGGAGAAACTATTGTATCAGAATAAGTTAAAAAATGTGGAAGATACCTAAGATTTGGAAGTACCTGTAGTAATAAATGGCAACATTTAAAAGCCATATTAAATAAACTTTGGCATAAATTAACACTAGAACCCTCAATTGAAAAAGTAGTAGGATGTTTCCCTAAAATGACAACTATGAGAGCCCAAAGTTAAGGGACAAACTAGTAAGAAATAGTTTTTGTTGAAGGTTCAACATGGTTAACAAAATGTTTAAGAAAATGGTACATTTTGTTGTCATAAATGTTCAGTATGTATAATCTTGATTGGAGGTAAAGAATTTAAAGATAACTTTGGGAGTGAAACATATGATTAAAGGGCACATCTCTTGCAGTGAAGGAATTGTCTATATGCTAATTTGTAGCTGTCCCCTGTATTATATAGGCAAAACCTACATGGAACTCAAAGGGCTCCATGTACAAAGCTATCTGCGAGGTCTTTGTGATTATTTCCGTCTAAATTTCTGCGTGCGGATCAATAACCGTATGTACTATGCCCTGAATTCATTGAAAAAATACATTTACAAGTGTTGAGCGAACTTGTCCACAACTCTTATATTCTAGTCTTTTTTGTAGCTAGAAAATACTCGCTCGACATAAATCGCGCACAAAACAGTAATTACTAAACTATCTATTTATACGCTCGTGACTTTGTCCGCACCTACCTCATGAAATATCCCTTGCCAGGTTATAGGTGGCGAGCACCATAACAAAGAATAGGGTCTATAAGATATACGCCTACAACTGATATAAAAGAGGGAGAATACACTTGAATCTTTACTCACTGTTGATCCTGCTAGCCATGGAGACACTTCTTCAACTGTATATTCTTCGTCTGATGATTTTTTTTGTTATTTTAAATGGAAAAAAACTATCAATATAATATTGTATTGTATACCGCAAATAATCAATTATACTATCCCTTTAAGAGGAATTAACTAATTCTACTATTGGCCGAATGATAGAAATATACATTTTGACCAAAAATGTAGCCAGAATAGGCCTATATGTTACATAATCAAAATTGTCGCAAAAAAAACCCCATTGATTTGAAAATATATTTAATTAATAAAAATTTGGATAAACCAACTCTACTAGATAATTAGAATACAATTAACATTCAATTAAAATACTACACATTTAGAGTTAATAAATTTTGTACCTCTTAGGTCGCTATCACAATCATCTGTAATCCCGACTATTACTTCAGGGCCTAAACGCTCATAGTCTCTGCTCATAATCGGTCAGATCTGAGACATAAGCTGGTCCACCTCCAGTAGCACGGGAAGAATTTTTTTCTTTTGCCAGTTTCACTTTGGCAAATCTTTTAATGTCATTGTACCTTTTCTTTATCTGGTCAACGTCCTTTTTTCCAGGTCCCTGAGCACTGACAGCATCGCTGATACGAGTCCAGATACTCTTTTTTCGGTGACTGGAAGTTTGCTTTGCACGACAACCGAATAAATAGTCATAAGAGTCGAGAACCATATCAACAAGAACCAGGCTCTGCTGGTGTGAGAAGTGTGGATTCTTGGATTTGTTTGTCTGTGAATCCAATCCAGAAGTTGCCATACTTAATTTATAAATAAAAATAAAAGGCTTGAAAAGCTTCAGGTTCGGGAATTATCAAGTCTGACAAAATAGATAAATTGGACTTTATATAGTGCTGCAATAAGTTCCCGTGACAAATGTGACGTTTCTGACACCTACAGTCACGTGGGACAAACATGACTGACAAGTTATAAGAAAATAATAGTACATTCGCAACTAACGAGGCGTCAGATGTATGAATCATTTGCCTGCGCTCGATGCAGATTAGACACAAGAATTTTTATGCTGTTTCTTAGTACATATGGTGGGTGGGCAGCATCTCGCTAGCTGCGAGTTCGAACAAGTCGACCAGACACGTTGTCGGCGAGAAAATTGACGCTTTAGTACATGGAGCCCAAAGAGAGAATAAAGGAGCATAAATGTAACATTAAAAATAAATGTGTTAAAATTAGCAGTGTAGCTAGACACTTCTTCAAATTTCATAATAGCAATGAAAAGGAACTATGGTTTAGAGGTTTGGGGAAAAAAATAACTAAAAGGTAGAGGAGGGGATATTAAAAGGATGTTATTAATGAGTTGGGTATGAATAATGAGTTACATTTTGCCTCATATGTATGATAATTAAAGTCCTGCTTTAATGTATATTTATGAAATGTGGACTAAATAATGTATTTGTAAGTACAATCAATTAAACAGGAGGTTACAATATAATTAGGATCATTATTTGAGTCATCAAAATCATTAATATTGCATTATTAAACTATACGAAGCTTAAATAAAAGTCATCCATTACAAAAGAAAGGCATAATTTATATCTTTTTTTTTTTTAATAATTTTTTATTGAGGTTATTGTCATAACATCTTCAAAATAAAACAAACAAAGCTTGTTACAATAGGTATTCAGAAACTTTTCGCTTAGATTATAATAATACCCATGAGTGCTCAAGTAAATTATATAATCTCATGTAAATTAGAAATATATCCTAAGAAAATCCAGAGTGAGCTCTCTATAGTAGTGTGTAACAAGCAAAACTGAAACCTCATTTTATATTTGAAGGCATCTCCCTCTCTTATTGTGACAAGCCACTTTTGGACTCTTTTAACCTTATACGTTATCTAAAGGGAGTAAAATGATGAAAATGGTCTCTCTTGGACCAATGAGAAATTAAACTAATATTCTCAACTGATACACGGAATGTAAGAATATAAAGATAGTATAATCTATAATAGCTTCTCACATCTCTAGTGCAATACTATTTTTACATTTCCAACACATAGTGTAAAATAGCATATGATATAAAAGTAGCCTGAACTCAATACTGAATATTTTTTAACAAACAAACATATAAGCTGTACAACCAAAGAAGAACTTATTTTAAAGAATAGTGGACCAAAGCTGCTCTTGTTGAACCCCAGACAACCAATACTGGGTGTGTTACATACATCCATTCATTTTCTTAGAGTAATATGAGGAAGCCAATGAGTATGACACCACATAATACCTACATATTTGGCTCTATAGAAATATAAATGTTAGGATGGTAGGAAGGGGGAACGTGTCCGGGCTAGTAATGATGCATCATTATTATTAAACTAGGGTTTGAAACTTAGGGTGTGATTGTAACATTTTAACCATTCTGGTTGTACCTTCTAGCAAACAGGACACTAGTAGGCCCACCCGTACATGTTATGGGCTATACTGGATAGCAGGAAAATATGGAGGGGCTCTGTTACAATATCATAATTATAAGTATATGGTAGGCCCATCTAGTACCTTATAGTGAAACATAGGAGAAAAACTGATATTTGGCTACGTGAATTGATATCTCCAAAAACAGTCCAAAAAAACCACCATACCAGTCAGGCGTATTTAGGGAGATATTTAGGTATCTAGCCAAGTACTAACATACAGGCATTGATAACTATATTATGTTGTTGTCCCTATGAAGTAAAATTAAATATAAAGCACATCTTCAACAAAAATAGAGAGATCAATACAAGGTGCAAATGTGTACCTAAATATATAACCGTATGACCATCTGTACACAGACAAAGATACATGCTGAATTAGAACTTAACATTTCAAGCCTATATAAGATTAGAATGTGTAGACTGAATAGGTTTTGTGTCTGTCACAGCTTAGCCCACTCCTGTGGTAATAATGTTTTCCAGTCTGCCCATGAAGGTAATATCAGCTCTGGATACTACTGACCAAGGGGATATATGTCACCATATAAAGTCATGACCTTCTGGCACTGACCAAACTTCAGAGCAGAGTCCCTTATCAAGTGTAGGAAGGGTGATTAACAGAGGATTCCCACCAAGTATATAATAAATGTAATTAGTTTAAAAGTATGTAATAGATGTAGTGAGTTTAGTTCGATATATAGGTTAACAGTGTACTCAAGGGTTCAGACCATGTGGCCCTCATATAAAAGAATTTTGTCATCCCACACCGGCTCTCCAGTGTAAACTGGAGACTTCCGATGCCAGTGAAACACAGTGGAGTGGCGCCCCAATAGAGCTTGTCAGTATGCGATCTCTGTTGACAAAACTGCTCCTCTGCAGCTGGAGGAAGGAAGTATGAGTATCTAAAGTAAAGATTAGGATCAGCGGGCTGGCAACCACCCGGTCCTTGTGGGGTGTGCTTAGGGTTAGTAGCTCCTGAGCCTGACAGTGGGAGCCGGCCACTCTCCCCCTGCCCAGCAGCAGAAGTGAGTGTTGAATTTTCTTGTTCCCCACATAGCAAGGACTGGGAGCAGGTGAATGGAGGTTTGAAGCGTTTTGTATGCTTGACGGTGGCTCTTCATTGGTTTCCGACTCAGACCCTGTATGCCTCAGATCCCCCAATGTACTACTGCCATAAAGTGCAGGACTATAGTGTGCTATCTTGCCGGTATCAGAAAGAATGCAGTCATGGACACCAGACATATGTGTTATCGCAATACTAGACCCCCTCCAACTTTTGTAATGAAATAGCCTCCATAGCTGAGTCGGTCTTCGGTTTGACTTCCATGTGACGAACTGCATACTGAGCTGTTATAATGAGGTAGATCATGCAGCAGTCAATTTTAGCTTCAAGCTGCAGCAATGCGATTGTTATGGACTTGTAAGCATCCTCCATGATATGGATAGGTTTGATATATTTTAATAGGGAGGTAATCTTAGCTTTACTATGTTCCCTGTTTCACTACAGAGATGCTGAAGGTCTCGTCACTAGGCCGACTCCCAAGAACACAGCGATCTAGATTTGGGCTCAGTTTTCATAAATACTATAAGTGTAGATATCAGTCGACTCCTCATGACTTCATCTGTCTGATGCTATGGTATATCTCTTCTTATGTTGCAAAGTAGACTGTGTAGTAAGCAAATTAATGGAGGTCACGTAGGAGCACTAGAAAACACGACCTGTCATGGCTGCTACCCGGACACGCCCCCCCCATAATTTATATCTTTAAAGAGGCAAGCCCTGTCCTGATGAAGTTGTCACTAAGCTGTAGTTGTGTTCTTGTGAACAGTTGTTTCCATAGTAGATACATTATGTAATGTGGGAGTTGAATCCTATTCCAGAAAACCTTGTGAATTTGTGCACAAGAGATAAGACTAAAAATGAAACTGTGGCATATATTAGTTAACTCTATGGATGAAGCACTAAGTCCGCCCTACTTATATTGCATTATTATATAAATTCCCTGAATTGGATTACAATTGCTGATTTTGCTTAATAGACACAGCCTGGATATGTTTGTATTTTGGTGGAGGTAGTATAGATGCAATCTTTCTTCCTGCATTTTTATCATTTAGTCTACATCATTTTTTTCTACAACCCCCATATATACATATGGACATATAGATATAGAGATATTGAGCTCCCTTTAGCAATGTCTGGATAGCATTGCAGTTAACATTGCACAACCAATTGCTTTATACAGCCACTCCCTGTTCTCACCCAGCCAATTGCACAAGAGAAGGCCTTGCCAGTCATCTTAAGGCAACAGCTACTAAACTAGCGATTCAGGCCTGATATCCATAATCCATTCAAAGTATAGAGTGCACTAATTATTCTCTGGTAAATCTATTTTACTATGGACTTGTAATATCAATTTACACATTAATTTTAGTGCAGTCCAGTAATATTGATATTGATGCTCGCACTTTAGTTAGCGCTTTATTTGCAATCTGAGCCTATATGTTTAAACTACAAGTATCATTAGATACTACTAAATAGTATTATTATTAATAATAATTATTATTATTTTATTTAAAATATTAAATAATATATAATTGTTTACTCGTTAAGATGGCTACAGAAAAAAAATACAAAAATGACTGAAATACAAAATAGAATTGTAATTTAAGGAAAATATACACACAACATTGTATTATGACAACGGAATGAGTACAGACAGCTTATTTTTTTATATAAATAATTAAAGAGAGATTTGATCCTAGAAATATTAGATATTTTTTAGAAAAGGAAAATAATTATTTACAACCCCAATTCCAAAAAAGTTGGGACAGTTTGGAAAATGCAAAAGAAACAAACAAAAAGAGTCATGAAAATGTAATTCACCCTGTACTATATTGAAAACACATTTTTAACACATTGGTTGATGTTTTACTTTGTAAATTTAATGTATTTTTGAAAATTTACACTCATTTCAAATCTGAGGACTTCAACATGTTCCAAAAAACTTGGAACAGGAGCAATTTAGGACTTATACTAATGTGACAAGTTTAAATAAGAAAATGATATGGAACAGGTGAGGCAATCATGTAATCACAGTATATAAGGATCCTCCAAAAAAGGCATAGACCTTCAAGAGCAAGGATGAATCAAGGGCTCTCCAATCTGCCAACAGATGTGTCACTTAATAATTCAACACTTTGAACAACATTACAACAACTTTTCCCAAAGAGCAAGGATGCGTCAAGAGCAAGGATGCGTCAAGGGCTCTCCAGTCTGCCAACAGATACGTCACTTAATAATTGAACACTTTGAACAACATTACAACAACTTTTTCTAAAGACAAATTGGTAGGATTTTGGGCATTTCACTTTCTACAGTGCACAATATAATTAAAAGGTTCAAGGAATCCAGTCAAATCTCAATGCGCAAAGGGCAAGATGAAAACCACTTCTGAATGTGCATGATCTCCGATCACTCAGATGTCTTTGTCTGAAAAACCGTCATGAGTCTGTAATGGATATCCTGACATGGGCTCAGGAATTCTTTGGTTAACATTTGTCAGTCAACACCATTTGGTGCTGCATCCACAGATGCAAGTTAAGGTTTTACTATGCAAAGCAGAAGCCATACATCAACACTGTCCAGAAGTGCCATCGATTTCTCTGTGTTCAGTCTCATCTGAGATGGATAGTAGCATAGTGGAATCATGTTTTGTGGTCCGATGAGTCAACATTTCCAATAGTTTTTGGAAAAACTGCCATCGTGTCCTCTGGGCAAAAGAGGAAATGGACCATCAAAGCTGTTATCAGCATCAAGTCCAAAAGCCAGCGTCTGTCATGATATGGGGTGTGTCAGTGCCAATGGCATAGGCAAATTGCACATCTGTGAGGGCACAATTAATGTAAAAAGATATATATAGCTTTTGGAGCAACATATGCTGCCATCCAGACATTGTCTTTTCTAGGGACATCCCTGCATTTCCCAGCAGGACAACGCCAAACCACATTCTGCCTGGATTACAAGTGCATGGCTGCGAAACCAGATAGTGTGGGTGCCAGCGTGGCCTGCCTGCAGTCCTGCCTTGTCTCCAATTGAGAATGTGTGGCGCATTATGAAGCGCAAAATAAGGCAACAAATGCCACGTACAGTTGCGCAACTGAAGATATGCATAATAGATGAATATGGAAAATTCTGCTTGATAAACTTAACCAACTGGTGTCTTCAGTGCCCAAATACTTAATAAGTGTTATTAATAGAAAAGGTGATGTTACACAGTGGTAAACAGTCCACTGTCACAACATTTTTGGAGAGTGTTGCAGTCATCAGATTTTAAATTAGTGTATATTTTAAAAAATACAATACATTCACAAAGTAAAACATCATATAATGTGTTAATAATCAGCTAGATTACGAGTTTTGCGTTAAAGGCTATGTGGTGCTAACGAGCAGTTTTGTCTCACAGCTCACTTACCTGCAGCTCTGGTATTACTAGTTTTTACAAACCCGTTGTTAAAAGGCAAGAAGGGAGCTTTGAGCAACATTCTGCTCATTACCACACTCCAATACCAGCACTGCTTAAGTCAGCGGTGAGCTGGTCGTACGTGCTCATGCACGATTTCCCCATAGGAATCAACGGGGAGAGCCGGCTGAGAAAAAGTCTTAACACCTGCAAAAAAGCAGCTTAAAACTCATTAACGCAGTACCATTGATTCCTATGGGGAAACACATTTTATGTCTACACCTAACACCCTAACATGAACCCCGAGTCTAAACACCCCTAATCTTACACTTATTAACCCATAATCTGCCGCCCCGACATTGCCGATACCTGCATTATATTTATTAACCCCCAATCTGCCGCTCCTGACACTGCAGCCACCTATACCACTATACTTATGAACCCCTAATCTGCTGCCCCCAACATATCTGACACCTACATTATATTTATTAACCCCTAATCTGCTGCTCCCAATGTTGCCGCCACCTACCTACACTTATTAACCCCTAATCTGCCGCCCCCAACGTTGTTGCCACTATAATAAACATATTAACCTCTAAACCGCCGCACTCCCGCCTCGCAAACATTAGTTAAATATTATTAATCCCTAATCTGCCGCCCCCAATGTCATTGTCACTATACTAAATGTATTAACCCCTAATCCTAAATCTAACCCTAACCCTAACACCCCCTAATTTAAATATAATTAAAATAAATCTAAATAAAATTTCTATAATTAACTACATTATTCCTATTTAAAACTAATTACTTACCTATAAAATAAACTCTAAGCTAGCTACAATATAACTAATAGTTACATTGTAGCTAGCTAAGGGTTTATTTTTATTTTACAGGCAAGTATGTATTTATTTTATATATGTACAATAGTTATCAAATAGTTATTAACTATTTAATAACTACCTAGCTAAAACCTAACCTAAGTTACACCTAACACTACACTATAATTAAATAAATTAATTAAATTAAATACAATTACCTAAATTAAATTAAATAAAGTACAAAAAAACAAAAACACTAAATTACAGAAAATAATAAGCAAATTACAGATCTTTAAACTAATTACACCTAATCTAATAGCCCTATCAAAATTAAAAAAAACCTCCTCAAAAAACAAAAAAAAAAAACTATCAATAGCCCTTAAAAGGGCCTTTTGCGGGGCATTGCCCCAAAGTAATCAGCTCTTTTACCTGTAAAAAAAAAAAATACAAACAACCTGCCAACAGTAAAACCCACCACCCACACAAACCCACACAAATAACCCCCCAAATAAAATACTATCTAAAAAAATCTAAGCTCCCCATTGCCCTGAAAAGGGCATTTGGATGGGCATTGCCCTTAAAAGGACAGTTCAGTTAGCTCTTTTGCAGGCCCAAACCCTAACCTAAAAATAAAATCCACCCAATAAACCCTTAAAAAAACCTAACACTAACCCCCTGAAGATCGACATTTTCAACCAATCGGAATTATGGTAGAAAAAATCCTATTGGCTGATGCAATCAGACATCAGCCAATTGGAATCTAAGGGACGCCATCTTGGATGACATCACTTAAAGGAACCTTCATTCATCGGGTAGTCGTCGGATGAAGAGGATGCTCCACGTCGGATGTCTTGAAGATGGACCCGCTCAAGCGTTGGATGAATGAAGATAGAAGATGCCATCTGAATAAAAGACTTCTGCCCATCTGGAGGACCACTGCGCCTGGCTTGCATGAAGACTTCTCCAGACTTCGTTGAGGACTTCGGCCCGGTTGGATGAAGACTTCTGCCGCTTCCTTGAGGATGGATGTCCGGTCTTCAGAACTGGGCCTGCAAAAGAGATAATTGCCCATTTAAGGGCAATGCCCATCCAAATGCCCTTTTTAGGGCAATGGAGAGCTTAGGTTTTATTAGATAGTATTTTATTTGGGGGGTTGTTTGTGTGGGTGCTGGGTTTTACTGTTGGGGGGTTGTTTGTATTTTTTTTTACAGGCAAAAGAACTGATTACTTTGGGGCAATGCCCCGCAAAAGGCCCTTTTAAGGGCTATTGATAGTTTAGTTTAGGCTAAGGGTTTTTTTTTATTTTGATAGGGCTATTAGATTAGGTGTAATTAGTTTAAAGATCTGTAATTTGTTTATTATTTTTTGTAATTTAATGTTTGTTTGTTTTTGTATTTTAGCTAATTTAATTTAATTTAGGTAATTGTATTTCATTTAGGTAATTTATTTAATTATAGTGTAGTGTTAGGTGTTATTGTAACTTAGGTTAGGTTTTATTTTACAGGTACTTTTGTATTTATTTTAGCTAGGTAGTTATTAAATAGTTAATAACTATTTAAGAACTATTGTACCTCGTTAAAATAAATACAAACTTGCCTGTAAAATAAAAATAAACCCTAAACTAGCTACAATGTAACTATTAGTTATATTGTAGCTATCTTTGGGTTTATTTTATAGGTAAGTATTTAGTTTTAAATATTAATAATGTAGTTAATTATAGAAATTTTATTTAGATTTATTTTAATTATATTTCAATTAGGGGGTGTGGTGTTAGGGTTAGGGTTATACTTAGGTTTATGGGCTAATACATTAATTATAGTGGCGGCGACGTTGGGGGCGGCAGAATAGGGGTTAATAAATGTAGGTAGGGGGTGGCGATGTTAGGGACAGCAGATTAGGGGTTAATAATATTTAGCTAATGTTTGCGAGGCGGGACTGCAGCGGTTTAGGGGTTAATATGTTTATTATATTGGCGGCGACGTTGGGATGGCAGATTAGTTGTTAATAAGTGTAGGTAGGTGGTGGAGACATTGGGGGCCACAGATTAGGGGTTAATAAAAATAATGTAGGTGCCGGCAATGTTGGGGGCAGCAGATTAGGGGTTCTTAATATAATGTAGGTGGCGGCGGTGTCCGGAGCAGCAGATTAGGGGTTAAAAAATGTATTATAGTGTTTGCGATGTGGGAGGGCCTCGGTTTAGGGGTTAATAGGTAGTTTAGGGGTGTTAGTGTACTTTTTAGCACTTTAGTTATAAGTTTTATGTTACAGCGTTGTACCATAAAACTCTTAACTACTGACTTTTAAATGCGTTAGGAATCTTGACGGGGTAGGGTGTACTGCTCACTTTTTTTGGCTCCGTAAGTCGTTTTCCGGTGAGGCCAAAGAAGTGTGCGATGACCCTAAACCTTCAAGACTCGTAATACCAGCGGGTGTAAAAAAGCAGCGTTAGGACCTCTTAACGCTGCTTTTTTACCTTAATGCACAACTTGTAATCTAGCCGATAGTGTTTTCAATATAGTACAGAGTAATTGGAATTCTTAAATGACTTTTTTTTTTGCATTGTCCATACTGTCTCAACTTTTAATTTTGGAATTGGGATTATTAAATGTGCAAGTTTCCACAAAAATAACAATTATAGTTTTAGCATTGAATAAAATAAGTTCAGTAATGAGTTTATTTGCCCACATAAAATGCATTCAGAAAATGTTGAACTTTTATTTTAGTTTTTTATTCTTTTGGGGCTATACACAGTAAATAAAATGATTAAACAAGCTTGTGTTTATTTTTTAAGCATTTGTTATTTTGCAATAATGCATGATATCTTAGAAATAAACAAGTGAAATGTATCTCATTTATTTTTTTTAATAAAATAAACAAAAAGGTGTAAACTAATTTAAAAAGAATGTTTAATTAGTGTTTCTAAAAGAGGATAATAGACATAAAATTGAAAGGCCGTGAATTGATTAGAAGGGAATAGCATTAAGTCACTGAAACATGACCTTGTTTTTTCTTTAATATTCACTTTAATTAACAGAGATTAAAGCATTTCATACATTTAAATATCACATTGCTTTAATAAGATTTCCCCCAGAGAGCAATGCAATATATATTCTGAGATCAAAAACTAAAAACTGTAATATATTTTATCTTTCATAAGAAACAAAATACATTGAATCTAATAGTACTGTTTATGTGTTGTAAGCAACATCCAGAGGTCAACCAAAATGGCACCAAGTGATGATCAAAGAAGTATCCAAATAGTCATTTGAATATGTGAAAGTGCTGCAGAGTTCTAAAGTTAAAGAGATATTTTTTTTTCTCTTTAATGTGTACCCAATGGTCCATATTCCCTGTTAAAGTGCATTTATTTATTTGCAAACATCTCCTTTGCATTTATTTGTTATTTAAAATAGCTACTTTTGCCTCAACTGAAAATATGTGTCACACATTTTTTTTTTTATATATAGAAAACGATGCAAACAGGAGACTATAGCTCTAATTAATCTCTCAGTGTGTGTTTGGGGGGGTGGGTGGTCTGAAAGAAATGTTGTCTCTGATATAGTGGGTTGTGCTCATTCCCAGCCATAATTAGCATTTCAATACTTAACCTAGATAGCATAGCATGTCTTCTTTATGTGCAGGCTCAGACAATTGTTATGGGCATGTCCTGGAGAACAACAGGTGATGATCGCTTTAATTAGCAACATCAACTACTTTAAATGCAAAAATAAACATGAAAGAACAATTCCTCAATACTCTGCAGGAGATATAACAAGGCATTTTGAAAACATTAAGGTAAAATACATTTTATAGTACAGTGGCCCTTAAAAGTGGTTATCTAAACGCAGGCAGACTACAACGCTGAGTTATATGAAAATTCAGAATCAAATCAATTGTTTTTTAGATTATTAGTAAATATAAATAGTGCATATAGGCCCAAGTGATTGTTAAAGGTACAGCCTACTCCAGAATTGTTATTGTTAAAAAAAGGATATTCCCTTTATTACCCATTTCCAAGTTTTGCATAACAATAGTATATTAATACACTTTTTACCTCTTTGATTACCTTGTATCTAGGCCTCTGCAGATTGCCCCCTTATTTTAGTTCTTTTGACAGACTTGTATTTTAGCCATTCAGTGCTGACTCCTAACTAACTCCAAGGGAGTGAGCACAATGATATATATATATGGCACACATGAGCTAGCACTGTCTAGCTGTAAAAAAATGTCAAAATCCACTCGATAGGAGGCGGCCTTCGAGGGATTCGAAATTAACATATGAGCCTACCTAGGTTTAGCTTTTAACAAAGAATTCCAAGAGAGCAAAGCAAATGTTATGATAAAAGTAAATTGGAAAGCTATTTAAAATTGCATGTCTTATCTGAATCATAAAAATTTTTTTTGACTAGACTGTTTAACATAACAAATTGAAAATAAGCATAGAATATAAAACATGATTCTTGGCCGTTCATTATCATTTTCTTACCGTGCTCTTTCTCTTTGCTATCATTACAATACTCTCAATAAGTGTAGTATGTGATGGATTAAACCCATTCAAAATCTTGACCTTTCCAGGAAATATCTGAAAAAGTTCATACAGTAATTGTAACCCTAAACTTTTCAGAGATAAATCCATACAAAATATAAGAACCAATGCTTTTGTATAATTGATTATTTAAATGATCGACCAAATGCTGTAAATGATTAACTTGCTATTTTTATGTGACAACATTGCTTCATTTATATCACAAAGATAAAAATGAATTTGACTTTTACAAATCTGTGTAAGTTAAAATTTACTTCACATACAAATAATAAAAAAAAGCAACAAAGAAAACAAGTGTTTGAAAACTACTTGCATGGAATTATAATTCAAAAGCAGCTCTTAGTATTGCATGTGTGTGTGTTTCTATATACATTCTGACATAGATTAACCATGTTAGTTGATATAAAAAACAAACAAAAAACATTTCCCCTAATATGAGCATATAGAGTCCTGGAGAGAGACAGAATAAAAGTAAAAGCCAGTTGAAATCAGGCAGAAAACGGATAGGATACATTAGGATACAAAAAGGAAAGGACAAACTTAAATGTATGTAAAGAAGAGGTGGTAAATTTCTGGATCAGGGAAAGGTGGATGAACTGTAATTGGACTCTTCAGAACTTTTGCAGTATATTAATTGTTGAAACCAGAGTTGTGGAAAGATTTCCACAGTGTAAAACATGTTTGTGCTAGTGACAACCGTTCAATGCAATGACACAGGAAACATCACATATGTAAGTGTCATGTAAAAAAAAAAGTCCAGCCAATCAGATAGAAATTTTGTGAAGTCCCTTTATAAATCAGTCAAACTTGGCTAATTTCCTAGTCAGTGAATGGCGGCTGAAAATAGTGTGACTTTGATTGGATTCACTAACAGCAGTTTCGCACAGCTGTCTCTCATACACACAGAGCTCTTTCTCTCATACGCACACACATTAACATTGCTAAAAGTTTGCTGCTCCCACCACAGCACAGCTTCAACTTAACAGCAGAATATTTTTTGTCAGTGCATGAAGGATGCAATCTAATAATCTAACAAGGGAAACTTTTCTCTAAGGAGCTGGTCAAATTGTAAGTTGTCATTTAATATAAAATTGTGAATATTGATTCAGCAATCAGGGGGGAAATGTGCTGTATTATATTATACATCCTGTAATTTAATCAACTTAAGGATGTGGCAGACAGGGCCATAAAAGTCAAGGGTGGAGACGTGAGGTACCAAGACTGGTGTGGAGAAGAAGGGGGCCTTGAGAGTATAGGAGAAACTATGTGATGCCCAGAGTCACAGGTAATCCCTTGCTAACACAGTCAGAAACAACTCTGGTCCTACAGGAGGGACTTTATTACCACGTGTGATGGCTTCTGGAATTTCACCATCATGAAATACATGAATTCATCAGGTAAGCATAAACTTTGTTTTCTTTCATAAAATGGTGAGAGTTCGCAAGCCATCACATGTGCAATTAAAGTACCTCCTGTAGGACTAAACTTTAATCCCACTTGTGATGATTTGTGTACTCTCATTATCATGAAATAAATTATTTTTTTCAGGTAAACAAAAATGTTGTTTTTGTTTCCATGCCTCCTGTATTAGTAGGATTATCCATAAATTACTACTGCCAACAAGAGTATGCACTGCACAAAATGTTGCATTATAGATTCCTTCAATGCCAATTACTGCTTGTGTGCAAGGAATAAAGAGTGTGCATGATGCTTGCTATTTTATGCTATAGTTATTGTTAGCTAGCCTGACTGGGCAAATGAATATGGAAAAGGTGATCACTCTTCATTAATAAAAAAAAAAACTAAAAAAAAAGAGTAAAATGAATTAGAAATATGCATGACAATGTCATTCCAAATTGGGCACATATAAAAAAAACATAATTTATGTAAGAACTTACCTGATAAATTCATTTATTTCATATTGGCAAGAGTCCATGAGCTAGTGACATATGGGATATACAATCCTACCAGGAGGGGCAAAGTTTCCCAAACCTCAAAATGCCTATAAATACACCCCTCACCACACCCACAATTCAGTTTAATGAATAGCCAAGCAGTGGGGTGATAAAGAAAGGAGTAGAAAGCATCAACAAAGGAAATTTGGAAATAATTGTGCTTTATACAAAAAATCATAACCACCATGAAAAGGGTGGGTCTCATGGACTCTTGCCAATATGAAAGAAATTAATTTATCAGGCAAGTTCTTACATAAATTATGTTTTCTTTCATGTAATTGGCAAGAGTCCATGAGCTAGTGACATATGGGATATCAATACCCAAGATGTGGAGTCTTCCACTCAAGAGTCACTAGAGAGGGAGGGACTAAAACAAAAACAGCCATATTCCGCTGAGAAAATAATCCACAACCAAAAAATAAGTTTATTTTCACTTTTGAAAGAAAAAAACTTAAATCAAAAAGCAGAAGAATCAAACTGAAACAGCTGCCTGAAGAACTTTTCTACCAAAAACTGCTTCCGAAGAAGCAAATACATCAAAATGGTAGAATTTAGTAAATGTATGCAAAAAGGACCAAGTGGCTGCTTTGCAAATCTGATCGACTGAAGCTTCATTCTTAAAAGCCCATGAAGTAGAGACTGATCTAGTAGAATGAGCTGTAATTCTCTGAGGCGGGGTTTGACCCGACTCCAAATAAGCTTGATAAATCAAAAGTTTCAACCAAGAAGCCAAAGAAACAGCAGAAGCTTTCTGACCTTTCCTAGGACCAGAAAATAAAACAAATAGACTAGAAGTCTTCCTGAAATCTTTAGTAGCTTCCACATAATATTTCAAAGCTCTTACCACATCCAAAGAATGTATGGACCTCTCCAAAGAATTCTTAGGATTAGGACATAAAGAAGGGACAACAATTTCTCTACTAATGTTGTTAGAATTCACAACCTTAGCTAAAAATTGAAAAGAAGTACGCAAAACTGCCTTATCCTGATGAAAAATCAGAAAAGGAGACTCACAAGAAAGAGCAGATAGCTCAGAAACTCTTCTAGCAGAAGAGATAGCCAAAAGGAACAACACTTTCCAAGAAAGTAGTTTATTGTCCAAAGAATGCATGGGCTCAAATGGAGGAGCCTGTAATGCCTCCAAAACCAAATTAAGACTCCAAGGAGGAGAAATTGACTTAATGACAGGTTTAATATGAACTAAAGCCTGTATAAAACAGTTTATATCAGGAAGTATAGCAATTTTTCTGTGAAATAAAACAGAAAGAGCAGAGATTTGTCCTTTCAAGGAACTTGCAGACAAACCCTTATCCAGACCATCCTGAAGAAATTGCAAAATTCTAGGAATTCTAAAAGAATGCCAGGAGAATTTATGAGAAGAACACCATGAAATGTAAGCCTTCCAAACTCTATAATAAATCTTCCTAGAGACAGATTTACGAGCTTGTAACATAGTATTAATCACTGAATCAGAGAAACCTCTATGACTTAGAACTAAGCGTTCAATTTCCACACCTTCAAATTTAATGATTTGAGATCCTGATGGAAAAACGGACCTTGAGATAGTAGGTCCGGCCGTAACGGAAGTGGCCAAGACGGGCAACTGGACATCCGAACCAGATCCGCATACCAAAACCTGTGTGGCCATGCTGGAGCCACCAGCAACACAAAAGACTGTTCCATGATGATTTTGGAAATCACTCTTTGAAGAAGAACTAGAGGCGGGAAGATGTAAGCAGGTTGATAACACCATGGAAGTGTCAGCGCATCCACTGCTTCCGCCTGAATATCCCTGGACCTGGACAGGTATCTGGGAAGTTTCTTGTTTAGATGAGAGGCCATAAGATCTATCTCTGGAAGCCCCCACTTCTGAACAATCTGAGAAAATACATCTGGATGGAGAGACCACTCCCCTGGATGTAAAGTCTGGCGGCTGAGATAATCCGCCTCCCAATTGTCTACACCTGGGATATGCACCGCAGAGAATAGACAGGAGCTGGATTCCGCCCAAGCAAGTATCCAAGATACTTCTTTCATAGCTTGGGGACTGTGAGTCCCACCCTGATGATTGACATAAGCCACAGTTGTGATATTGTCTGTCTGAAAACAAATGAACGGTTCTCTCTTTAGTAGAGGCCAGAACTGAAGAGCCCTGAGAATTGCACGGAGTTCTAAAATATTTATTGGTAATCTCGCCTCTTGAGATTTCCAAACCCCTTGTACTGTCAGAGACCCCCAAACAGCTCCCCAACCTGAAAGACTCGCATCTGTTGTGATCACAGTCCAGGTTGGGCGAACAAAAGAAGCCCCTTGAACCAAACGATGGTGATCTATCCACCATGTCAGAGAGTGTCGTACATTGGGATTCAAGGATATTAATTGTGATATCTTTGTATAATCCCTGCACCATTGATTCAGCATACAAAGCTGTAGAGGTCTCATATGAAAACGAGCAAAGGGGATTGCGTCCGATGCTGCAGTCATGAGACCTAAAACTTCCATGCACATAGCCACTGAAGGGAATGACTGAGACTGAAGGTGCCGGCAGGCTGCAACCAATTTGAAACATCTCTTGTCTGTTAGAGACAGAGTCATGGACACTGAATCTATCTGGAAGCCTAAAAAGGTGACCCTTGTCTGAGGAATCAAGAAACTTTTTGGTAAATTGATCCTCCAACCATGTTTCCGAAGATTCTGCAGTATGTAAAGACTGAGCTAGTACCAAGATATCGTCCAAATAAGGAAACACCGCAATACCCTGTTCTCTGATTACAGATAGTAGGGCACCCTGAACCTTTGAAAAGATTCTTGGAGCTGTTGCTAGGCCAAATGGAAGAGCAACAAATTGGTAATGCTTGTCTAGAAAAGAGAATCTCAGAAACTGATAGTGTTCTGGATGAATCGGAATATGAAGGTATGCATCCTGCAAGTCTATTCTGGACATATAATGTCCTTGCTGAACAAAAGGCAGAATAGTCCTTATAGTCACCATCTTGAAAGTTGGTACTCTTACATAACGATTCAAAATTTTCAGATCCAGAACTGGTCTGAACAAATTTTCTTTTTTTGGTACAATGAATAGATTTGAATAAAACCCCAAACCTTGTTCCTGAAGAGGAACTGGCATGATTACCCCTGAAGACTCCAGGTCTGAAACACACTTCAGAAAAGCCTGAGCTTTTACTGGATTTACAGGAATGTGTGAGAGAAAGCATCTTCTCACAGGAGGTCTTACTTTGAATCCTATTCGATACCCTTGAGAGACAATGCTCTGAATCCAATGATTTTGGACAGATTTTATCCAAAAATCCTTGAAAAACCTTAATCTGCCCCCTTCCAGCTAAGCTGGAATGAGGGCCGCACCTTCATGCGGACTTAGGGGCAGACTTTGGTTTCCTAAATGGCTTGGATTTATTCCAATTTGAGGAAGGTTTCCAACTGGAAGCAGATTCCTTGGGAGGAGGATTGAGTTTTTGTTCCTTATTCTGACGAAAGGAACGAAAACGGTTAGAAGCCTTAGATTTACCCTTAGGTTTTTTATCCTGAGGCAAAAAAACTCCTTTTCCTCCAGTGATAGTTGAAATAATAGAATCCAACTGAGAACCAAATAAATTATTACCTTGGAAAGAAAGAGATAGTAATCTAGATTTAGATGTCATATCAGCATTCCAAGATTTAAGCCACAAAGCTCTTCTAGCTAATACAGCTAAAGACATGGATCTAACATCAATTTTGATAATATCAAAAATAGCATCACAAATAAAATGATTAGCATGTTGCAGTAAGCGAACAATGCTAGATATGTCAGAATCCAATTCATGTTGCGCTAAATTTTCCAACCAGAAAGTTGATGCAGCCGCAACATCACCCAAAGAAATAGCAGGTCTGAGAAGATGACCTGAATATAAATAGGCCTTCCTTAGATAAGATTCAAGCTTCCTATCTAAAGGATCCTTAAAGGAAGTGCTATCTTCCATAGGAATAGTAGTACATTTAGCAAGAGTAGAAATAGCCCCATCAACTTTGGGGATCTTTTCCCCAAACTCTATAGATTTTGCTGGTAAATGATTCAATCTCTTAAACCTTGAAGAAGGAATAAAGGAAGTACCTGGCTTATTCCATTCCCTAGAAATCATATCAGAAATAGCCTCAGGAATGGGAAAAACACCTGGGGAAACCACAGGAGGTTTAAAAACAGCATTTAAATGTTTATTAGACTGAACGTCAATAGGACTGGTTACCTCAATATCCAAAGTAATTAACACTTCTTTTAATAAAGAACACATATACTCTATTTTAAATAAATAAGTAGATTTGTCAGTGTCAATATCTGAGGAAGGATCTTCTGTTTCAGATAGATCCTCAGCAGAAGAGGATGAGTTATTATGTTGTTGGTCATTTGAAATTTCATCAGCTAAATGAGAAGTTTTAAAAGACCTTTTACGTTTATTAGAAGGTGGAAATGCAGACAAAGCCTTCATAATAGATTCAGAAACAAATTCTTTAAAATTTACAGATATATCATGCACATTAGAAGTTGAAGGAACTGCAACTGGCAATGTACTATTACTGATAGAAACACTATATGCATGTAAAAGTTTATCATGACAACTATTACAAATGACATTCGGTGGAATAATTTCTACAATTTTGCAACAAATGCACTTAGCTTTGGTAGAAGCGATGTCAGGCAGCAATGTTCCAGCAGAAACTTCAGAGACAGGATCGGATTGGGACATCTTGCTCAATGTAAAAGAAAAAACAACATATAAAGCAAAATTATCTATTTCCTTAAATGACAGTTTCAGGAATGGGAAAAAATGCAAAAGCATAGGCCTCTTGATAGAAAAGAAAGCAGGAGGCAAACATGAATGGGGTATTGAAATAATGAAAAAATTGGCGCCAAGTATGATGCACAACGTAACTTAAACTTGAATGACCGGAAATGACACACTTGCGTCACTAATGACGCCGCCGTGTGAAAAGGTCTCGGCGTCACGTATGACGCCGTAAATGACTAAGTTGCGTCAAAAACATAGTTTTCCGCGCCAAAAAAAGTTTGCGCCAAAAATGACGCAATAAAGTCTAGCATTTGACGCACCCACGGGCCTAACACCCGCAATTGCAAAAAGTAGTCAAATTGAAAAAAAGACTAAACCCCAGGTAAGAAATACATTTCTTAAAGTGTTTACATTCCCAAATATGAAACTGACAGTCTGCAGAAGGAAATACATGAACCTGACTCATGGCAAATATAAGTACAATACATATATTTAGAACTTTATATAAATGCATAAAGTGCCAAACCATAGCTGAGAGTGTCTTAAGTAATAAAAACATACTTACCCAAAAGACACCCATCCACATATAGCAGATAGCCAAACCAGTACTAAAACAGTTATTAGTAGAGGTAATGGTAAATTGAGAGTATATCGTCGATCTGAAAAGGGAGGTAGGAGATGAATCTCTACGACCGATAACAGAGAACCTATGAAATAGAGCCCCGTTAGGGAAATCATCAAATTCAAATAAGTGATACTCCCTTCACGTCCCTCTGACATTCGCTGTACTCTGAGAGGAATCGGGCTTCAACAATGCTGAGAAGCGCATAACAACGTAGACATCTTAGCACAAACTTACTTCACCACCTCCATAGGAGGCAAAGTTTGTAAAACTGAATTGTGGGTATGGTGAGGGGTGTATTTATAAGCATTTTGAGGTTTGGGAAACTTTGCCCCTCCTGGTAGGATTGTATATCCCATATGTCACTAGCTCATGGACTCTTGCCAATTACATGAAAGAAATTGATTGAAAGAAAGAATTGAATACATTGAAAGAAAATGATTTCATTACACCTTCTACAAATATGACTGGCAGCATTGCTTATTAGCTCCTAATCAATAAGTAGCAGAGATATATTGGCAGCAGGTGGGAATGTGTGCCTGTGCTGAGCAGATGCATGCTCTCAGTTTACTGTATAAATAAATCGGATGTGGCAGACAGCAATGGACCAGTTCAGGAATACATAAAGTCATTTATGAGAGCTTAAGGTAGGAATAAGCCTCGGTCTCATGGGTGGTTCAAACAAACAAATACACAACTAATTATCAAGAGTGGATGCCATGTTCTTTTACCAATTTTTGTGTTTAATTTTGTAAAGCATCACTTTGCTTCCTTTACCGCTCTCTTAATTCCCGAGCACAACACTGGAAATTTAAAAATGAACTACATTGAAAATTTACACTTTTGTGTCTTGATTTTGGTCCAACAACTTGCACTCCCATTATAAACACCATGGCCAGCAAATAGCAACTTTGAACTGGGATGATACACACAAGATGGGCTTTCTATAATCTGCAAGACTCCTGTAGAATTGTCAATGCTTTCATTTCTTTTTTTTTAATTCATTATCAGTATATACCCTACAATTTGATAACTCAGCATTCTGTCTACTGCTTTTGCTACAGTTTGGATGCAATCTTCTGTTACTCCATTGGTTAGTTTAAAAGGCATTGCCTATTGACAGCAACACTTAGATCGATTCATGAATGATGTTATCAACTGAACACTGAAAAATGATAAGAAATGTACAATTGTAGTATGTTATATTATACATTTTATATAATTTAGTATGTCGATAACATTTTGACTTGACTTAAATAAATAATGTTTTTATTTGATACATTCTGCAGGAATTGTAATGAGATTATAGCAACACTCTAAAATGAGTAAGACCTTGAATGTTTAAAACTAATTTCCATAGCCCTTGACATAATTTTTTTAAAAATTGTTCTGACATATTTTAGCTTAAAATATCCACATTGAACATTCCTGTTGGTTATGTGATAAATACTAAAATATAAAGCATATTACCAAGATGTTTTGAAAATATTTACTTATTGCTCATAAGAAAAATGCATTTTAGCAAAAGTATTTACGATTCATAAGGCCTGAAATAAATAATATAAAGTACCTTCTCTTGATTGAAAAAACTGGTTAGAAACTAACAGTGGGCTGAATAAAATCTATAATTCAGAGATTCATATCTGACCTCTGATCCTGGCATTGTTTTTTGAAACTGAATTACATTTTGTTGGTTCAAGGCAATAGAATTCCTTGTGTTTCAATTCTTATGGAGCCTACAACAATTACAGTTTACAGAAAGCTTTCCTGTGGGCAGACTCTTCTATGTTCCTTTAACAGGCACTAGCTAAAAAATGACTGGCATTCTGAGAATTTTTCATCACAAACACACATGTAGGCAATTCATTCAACATGTGTAATCAATACAAATACATTGTATTTATTGATTTTTAGGAATTTTAAAGTAATGTTTCTAAAATCTCTTGAGACATTTGTTTTTTTTTTGTTTCTGTAAAATACCTTAGTTTTTTTGTATTGCTTTTATGTGTTGCATTACTGCTTATGATTCAAAATTTAAGATTTTCAGATTTCATTTTGTGCCCATAAAATTACAGTGGTGACTGAAAGTCTTAAAACATTGTTAAATAAATTAAGGTATCCAAACAAATCTTTAAATACTTAATTGTCTTAGGGATGCATTCAAATTTACTGTAAAGCAATATGACTAAGCATTTTACCTGTTACTACAGGTTGCTAAGTTAACAAAATGAGAACTCAAATTGTACGTAGTACACAAAAGATGCTCATTCTTTGAAATAAATAATAAAACTACAAACATTTGAAATTGTGGGTTCAATGTAATATCCAGGCACACATGCTGCATTTACAGGGACAGTCTAGACCAGATTTATTCTTTATTACTCATGATTACATACCAGACAAGCATCTTGCAATGGGTTCCACATCTATAAGCTTTTCAGAAGTAAATTAAACTTTTAAATAATCATCATTCCTTAGCAGCCGAAAAATGTTGCCCAAGCTCTGCTCACAGCTTTCTTCTGGTCCAGGTAGCTGATTTCTTGTATGACAGTTTAGCAGTGAACGTTTAATATTTTTCAGTTAGATTTTTCAAATTACATATTCACACATCTGCATGTGAGAGTAGGAAAACGTATTTAAGAGTCGATTGTGATTGGAGAAACTTAACATACCAAAATATACATGAAATAGGATGGTAGAGCTTGGCAGCCATTTTTGGCTGCCAACAAACTATTAATATTTAATTGTTTCATTTACTTTTTACAAGCTTATAGATGTGAGACCAGTTGCAGGATGCTTCTCTGGTATGTAACAATAAATAATCAAAATTATGTATTGGGTCTAGACTGTCCCTTTAAGCCGAGATTATTTTGCCTTCTTCATCAGATTATACATTTTAACTATGTTAGTCTAGCAAAAAAAAAAACACTATATACATATTTATTAAACATTGAAGGGATGTGTTTTTACACAATCCTGATTAAAGTTGCATTATATTGAATCTTACATTTTTGCATTAGCTCAAATCTTAGGTTTCTTTCTAATTTAGAAAATATTTAGTTTTATATTAACTGTTTACTGTGTGCTTTCTTGAAGCCTTTAACATTTGTCTTTTTTTCCCTTACTTTCTGCAAATAGCTTTCAACTACCTCCAAATTACTAAAGATGTGCCCTGGACCTACAACAATTGGGTACCACTCCCATACACAAACTCAGAACCTACGCTAAGAAAAAAATGTAAAATCCCAACCATAATAATCTTTCCCCTAATGGAAATCTCCCTTAGCACTTAATGACTCCCTGTATGCCTACCAGAGCAAATAGCTTTTACAACAGTTAAAGACCCACTTTACCCAGTATCCCTCAGTATGACTGATTCTGCTTGCTGGCTACTAGTACATTGGAATTTCTTAGGTATAGTGAGTTGCACTTTAGCAGAATCACCATTTAATTAATTATTTATTTCATAATCTCATTAAAACATGGATATAATAATTTAAGACAAAATGAAAACAACATGAACCAAAATTAATTTAATTATGATAGAAAATGTAGGATTAATGTAGGATTTCAAATTGGTCATTGATCAGACAGAAGTAGACTAAGGAAAAGAAAAAAAAATGTTTTTTTTCTATTTATTCAGCAAGTTGTTAAAAAAAAAAACCTGACATTTAAACATTGTAGAAAAACATACGGCTAGATTACGAGTTTTGCGTTATGACTGAAAAAGCAGCGTTATGGCTCTTTTTCACTACCGCTGGTATTACTAGTCTTGTCAGAATATCTGTACCACAGACTTTTTTGGCCGTAACGCAACGTAACTACCGCGGCTTTCAAAAAGTCATTTTTCAATGAGACTTCCATAGAGCCGGTATTATGAGTTTCCCTTTCCGGCCCAAAAGCGAGCGGTACAGCCAATACCGTCAAGATTCATACCGTAAACTGAAAGTCAGTAGTTATGAGTTTTATGCTACAAAGCCGTAACATAAAATTCATAACTAAAGTGCTAAAAAGTACAAAAACACCCACAAACTACCTATTAACCCCTAAACCGAGGCCCTCCCGCATCGCAAACACTAAAATAAAATTATTAACCCCTAATCTGACGCTCCCGACATTGCCACCACTATAATAAACATATTAACCCCTAAACTGCCACACTCCCGCATCGTAAACACTAGTTAAATATTATTAACCCCTAATCTGCTGTCCCTAACATGGCCGCAACCTACATTACTGTTATTAACCCCTAATCTGCTGCCCCAAAATTGCCGCCACTATACTAAAGTTATTAACCCCTAAACCTAACCCTAAGTCTAACTATAACACCCCCTAACTTTAATGTAATTAAAATAAATCTAAATAAAACCTACTATTAATAACTAAATAATTCCTATTTAAAACTAAATACTTACCTATAAAATAAACCCTAAGCTACTACAATGTAACTAATAGTTATATTGTATCTAGCTTAGGTTTTATTTTTATTTCACAGGCAAGTTTGTATTTTTTTTAACTAGGTAGATTAGTTAGTAATTAGTTATTAACTATTTACTAACTACCTAGTTAAAATAAATACAAATTTACCTGTAAAATAAAACCTAACCTGTCTTACACTAACACCTAACCTTACACTACAATTAAATACATTACATTAATTAAATACAATGAACTAAATTACAAAAAAACAAACAATAAATTACACAAAATAAAAAGATATATTTAAGCTAATTACACCTTATCTAATAGCACCATCAAAATAAAAAAAAAATAAAAAAAAAAAAAATACCATAGCCTAAACTAAACTGCCAATAGCCCTTAAAAGGGCCTTTTGTGGTGCATTGCCCCAAAGAAATCTGCTCTTTTACCTGTAAAAAAAATACAAACAACCTCACAACAGTAAAACCCACCACCCACACAACCAACCCCCCAAATAAAATCTTATCTAAAAAACCTAAGCTCCCCATTGCCCTGAAAAGGGCATTTGGATGGGCATTGCCCTTAAAAGGACATTTAGCTCTTTTTCAGGGCCCAAACCCCTAATCTAAAAATAAAACACACCCAATAAACCCTTAAAAGAACACTAACCCCTGAAGATCCACTTACAGTTTTTGAAGACCCGACATCCATCCTCAATGAAGCAGCAGAAGTCCTCAGCGAAGCCGGCAGAAGTCTTCATCCAAGCGGGCTGAAGTCTTCATTCAACCTGGCAGAAGTCTTAATCCAGACGGCATCTTCTATCTTCATCCATTGGGCGCGGAGTGGCTCCATCTTCAAGACATGTGGCGCATCCTCTTCTTATGACGGCGACTGAAGAACGAAGGTTCCTTTAAGGGAGGTCATCCAAGATGGCGTCCCTTGAATTTCGATTGGCTGATAGAATTCTATCAGTCAATCGGAATTAAAGGGGAAAAAATCCTATTGGCTAATGCAATCAGCCAATAGGATTGAGCTTCAATCCTATTGGCTCATCCAATCAGCCAATAGGATTGAGCTTGCATTCTATTGGCTGATTGGAACAGTCATTAGGGTTGAAGCTCAATCCTATTGGCTGATTTTTTCACCTTTAATTCCAATTAGCTGATATAATTCATTCTTCAGTCGCCTTCGTAAGAAGAGGATGCTCCGCGAAGGATGTCTTGAATATGGAGCCGCTCCGCGCCGGATGGATGAAGATAGAAGATGCCGTCTGGATGTAGACTTCTGCTGGTTGGATGAATACTTCGGCCCACTTGGATGAAGACTTCTGCCTGCTTCGCTAAGGACTTCTGCTGCTTCATTGAGAATTGATGCCGGGTCTTCAAAAACTGTAAGTGGATCTTCGGGGTTACTGTTCGATTTTTTTAAGGGTTTATTGGGTGGGTTTTAATTTTAGGTTAGGGACTTTTGCAGAAAAAGAATTTGTTTGAATTTTTTTTTTACAGGTAAAAGAGTTGATTTCTTTGGGGCAATGCCCCGCAAAAGGCCCTTTTAAGGGCTATTGGCAGTTAGATTAGATGTAATTAGTTTAAATATTTGATCATTTATTTTTTATTTGGTGTAATTAAGTGTTTTTATTTTTTGTAATTTATTTAATTGTATTTAAATAAATGTAATTTATTTAATTGTAGTGTAAGGTTAGGTGTTAGTGTAAGACAGGTTAGGTTTTATTTTACAGGTAACTTTGTATTTAATTTAACTAGGTAGTTAGTAAATAGTTAATAACAATTTACTAACTAGTCTACCTAGTTAAAATAAATACATACTTATCTGTGAAATAAAAATAAAACCATAGGCCTAGATTTGGAGTTTTGCGTTAGAAGGGGTGCGTTAGCTATGCATGCTTTTTTTTGGCCGCACCTTTTAAATACCACTGGTATTTAGAGTTCACAAAATGTCTGCGTTTTCAGTGCGTTAGGCTCCAAAAAGGGAGCGTAGAGCATAATTTACAGCCACTGCAACTCTCAATACCAGCGGTGCTTATGGATGCGGCCAGCTTCAAAAACGTGCTCGTGCACGATTCCCCCATAGGAAACAATGGGACAGTTTGAGCTGAAAAAAAACCTAACACCTGCAAAAAAGCAGCGTTCAGATCCTAACGCAGCCCCATTGTTTCCTATGGGGAAACACTTCCTAAGTCTGCACCTAACACCCTAACATGTACCCCGAGTCTAAACACCACTAGCCTTACACTTATTAACCCCTAATCTGCCGCCCCTGCTATCGCTGACCCCTGCATATTATTTTAACCCCTAATCTGCCGATCCGTACACCGCCGCAACCTACATTATAGTTATGTACTCCTAATCTGCTGCCCCTAACACCGCCGACCCCTATATTATATTTATTAACCCCTAATCTGCCCCCCACAACGTCACTGCCAGCTACCTACGATTATTAACCCCTAATCTGCCGACCGGACCTCACCGCTACTATAATAAAGTTATTAACCCCTAATCCGCCTCACTCCCGCCTCAATAACCCTATAAGAAATAGTATTAACCCTAATCTGCCCTCCCTAATATCGCTGACACCTAACTTCAATTATTAACCCCTAATCTGCCGACCAGACCTCGCCGCTACTCTAATAAATTTATTAATCCCTAAAGCTAAGTCTAACCTTAACCCTAACACCCCCCTAAATTAAATATAATTTTATTCTAACAAAATAAATTAACTCTTATTAAATAAATTATTCCTATTTAAAGCTAAATACTTACCTGTAAAATAAATCCTAATATAGCCACAATATAAATTATAATTATATTGTAGCTATTTTAGGATTTATATTTATTTTACAGGCAACTTTGTATTTATTTTAACCAGGTACAATAGCTATTAAATAGTTAATAACTATTTAATAGCTACCTAGTTAAAATAATTACAAAATTACCTGTAAAATAAATTCTAACCTATGTTACAATTAAACCTAACACTACACTATCAATAAATTAATTAAATACAATTCCTACAAATAAATACAATTAAATAAACTAACTAAAGTACAAAAAATAAAAAAGAACTAAGTTACAAAAAATAAAAAAATATTTACAAACATTAGAAAAATATTACAACAATTTTAAACTAATTACACCTACTCTAAGCCCCCTAATAAAATAACAAAGCCCCCCAAAATAAAAAAATGCCCTACCCTATTCTAAAATTAAAATAGAAAAGCTCTTTTACCTTACCAGCCCTTAAAAGGGCCATTTGCGGGGCATGCCCCAAATAATTCAGCTCTTTTGCCTGTAAAAAAAAAAACATACAATACTCCCCCAACCTTACAACCCACCACCCACATACCCCTAATCTAACCCAAACCCCCCTTAAATAAACCTAACACTAAACCCCTGAAGATCTCCCTACCTTGTCTTCACCACACCGGGTCCCGATCTGTCCAGAAGAGCCTCCGAAGTTAAAGTTATTAACCCCTAATCCGCCTCACTCCTGCCTCAATAACCCTATAAGAAATAGTATTAACCCCTAATCTGCCCTCCCTGACATCGACGACGCCTAATTTAAATTATTAACTCCTAATCTGCCGACCGGACCTCACTGCTACTCTAATAAATTTATTAACCCCTAAAGCTAAGTCTAACCTTAACCCTAACACCCCCCTAAGTTAAATATAATTTTATTCTAACTAAATAAATTAACTCTTATTAAATAAATTATTCCGATTTAAAGCTAAATACTTACCTGTAAAATAAATCCTAATAGTGTTAGGTTTATTTAAGGGGGGTTTGGGTTAGATTAGGGGTATGTGGGGGTTGGGTTGTAAGGTTGTGGGGGGGGTATTGTATGTTTTTTTTTACAGGCAAAAGAGCTGAATTCTTTGGGGCATGCCCCGCAAAGGGCCCTTTTAAGGGCTGGTAAGGTAAAAGAGCTTTTCTATTTTAATTTTAGAATAGGGTAGGGCATTTTTTTATTTTGGGTGTCTGTTATTTAATTAGGGGGCCTAGAGTAGGTGTAATTAGTTTAAAATTGTTGTAATATTTTTCTAATGTTTGTAAATATTTTTTTATTTTTTGTAACTTATTTCTTTTTTATTTTTTGTACTTTAGTTAGTTTATTTAATTGTATTTATTTGTAGGTATTGTATTTAATTAATTTATTGATAGTGTAGTATTAGCTTTAATTGTAGATAATTGTAGGCATTTTATTTAATTAATTTATTGATAGTGTAGTGTTAGGTTTAATTGTAACTTAGGTTAGGATTTATTTTACAGGTAATTTTGTAATTATTTTAACTAGGTAGCTATTAAATAGTTCTTAACTATTTAATAGCTATTGTACCTGGTTAAAATAATTACAACGTTGCCTGTAAAATAAATATTAATCCTAAAATAGCTACAATATAATTATAATTTATATTGTAGCTATGTTAGGGTTTATTTTACAGGTAAGTATTTAGCTTTAAATCGGAATAATTTATTTAATAAGAGTTAATTTATTTCGTTAGATTTAAATTATATTTAACTTAGGGGGGTGTTAGGGTTAGGGTTAGAATTAGCTTTAGGGGTTAAAAAATTTATTAGAGTAGCGGTGAGGTCCGGTCGGCAGATTAGGGGTTAATGCTTGAAGTTAGGTGTCGGCGATGTTAGGGAGGGAAGATTTGGGGTTAATACTATTTATTATAGGGTTATTGAGGCGGAGTGAGGCGGATTAGGGGTTAATACATTTATTATAGTAGCGGTGAGGTCCGGTCGGCAGATTATGGGTTAATAAGTGTAGGCCGGTGGAGGCCACGTTGGGGGTGGCAGATTAGGGGTTAATAAATATAATATAGGGGTCGGCGGTGTTAGGGGCAGCAGATCAGGGGTACATAGGGATAACGTAGGTGGCGGCAGTGTGCGGTCGGCAGATTAGGGGTTACAAATTTTTAATAGAGTGGCGGCGATGTGGGGGGGGCCTCGGTTTAGGGGTACATAGGTAGTTTACGGGTGTTAGTGTACTTCAGAGCACAGTAGTTAAGAGCTTTATGAGCCGGCGTTAGCCCAGAAAGCTCTTAACTCCTGATTTTTTGCTGCGGCTGGAGTTTTGTCGTTAGATTTCTAAAGCTCACTTCAGCCACAACTCTAAATACCGGCGTTAGAAAGATCCCATTAAAAAGATAGGATATGCAATTGACGTAAGGGGATCTGCGGTATGGAAAAGTCGCGGATGGAAAGTGAGCGTTAGACCCTTTCCTGACTGACTCCAAATACCAGGGGGCGGTAAAAACCAGCGTTAGGAGCCTCTAACGCTGGTTTTGACGGCTACCGCCAAACTCTAAATCTAGGTGTAAGGGTTTATTTTACAGGTAAGTATTTAGTTTTAAATAGGAATTATTTAGTTATTAATAGTAGGTTTTATTTAGATTTATTTTAATTATGAAGCTAGTGGGTGTTAGGGTTAGACTTAGGGTTAAGGGTTAATAAGTTCAGTATAGTGGCAGCAACAGATTAGGGGTTAATAAGTGTATGTAGGTGACGGCGACATTGGGGGTGGCAGATTAGTGGTTAATAAGTATAATGTAGGTGGCGGCGACATTGGGGGCAGCAGATTAAGGGTTAATAAGTGTAGGTAGGTGGCGGCGACATTGGGGGCGGCAGATTAGGAGTTAATAAGTATAATGTAGGTGGCGGCGACATTGGGGGCAGCAGATTAGGGGTTAATAAGTGAAGGTAGGTGGTGGCAACATTGGGGGTTGCAGATTAGGGGTTAATAAGTGTAATGTAGGTGGCGGCAATGTTAGGGGTGGCAGATTAGGAGTTAATAAGTATAGGTAGTTGGCGGCGACATTGTGGCAGCATATTAGGGGTTAATAAGTATAGATAGGTGGCAGAGACATTGGGGCAGCAGATTAGAGGTTAATAAGTGTAGGTAGGTGGCAGCGATGTCGGGGGCAGCAGATTAGGGGTTAATAAGTATAATGTAGGTGTCGGCGATGTCGGGGGCAGCAGATTAGGGGTTAATAAGTGTAGGTAGGTGTCGGCGATGTCGGGGGCAGCAGATTAGGGGTGTTTAGACTCAGGGTTTATGCTAGGGTGTTAGGTGTCAACATAAAATTTCTTTCCCCATACAAATCAATGGGGCTGCGTTACGAAGCTTTACACTCCTTTATTGCAGGTGTTAGGCTTTTTTTTATCCGGCTCTCCCCATTGATGTCTGGGGGGAAATCGTGCAAGAGCACGTAAAACTAGCTCACAACAGCGCTGGTATTGGAGTGCGGTATGGAGCTCGATTTTGCTCAGCGCTCACAAATTGCATGCTAATGCCGGGTTTTTGAAAACCTGTAATAGCAGCGCTATAGGGAGGTGAGCGGTGACAATAACTTGCAAGTTAGCACCGAGAAGCTCATAACGCAAAACTCGTAATCTAGCCGATAGTTTGCACTTATAAACCATTCCCATAAAATACTGAAATATCATAATTTCATAAAAATAATTAAACCAAGATATTTCAACAACACATACGAGATCACAGACTTGCTAAAGCTAAAATGATATTTTATATGCCAAAAAAAATAAATTATGAAAGTTCACTAAAATAATTGGAAAAAAATCTTCACTTCTTCAACAAGAGTTATATACAATACCTACAGTACATGATGCATCATTCATTTAAAGATGAGCAATGAATTGCTAAAAAGTATTTTTGCTTTCTTTAAAGATGATGTTAAAGCTTTTGGAATTAAAACTGATATGAAATACGTGTTTGATGCTCAAGGATTAGTTATTTGCTACTAAGGGCAACTTCCTTTAGGAATCTATATTGTTGTAGAAGGTCACAAGCATAAGAAAACCCTTTAAATAGTACTAGAACATCCATTATATATAAAAATGTTATACATTTTAAAGTGCACTCTTTTAAACAAAACAAAGAATGCATATGTCTGTAATGTTCCTGTGTAATGGGATTTTTTCCCCTGCTTCTATGAAAATGAGAGTTGTGTAAGCATCAGAGCAATAAATTAATAAATTGACTATACATTCCTTAACTGGCATCTCCTCATGACAAAAAGGATGTTGTAGATTTCAAAAATGTACATTATTTATTTTAACCTTTTTACATATAATGCAGTATTTACAAGAGGGTCATAAAAGAGAATGAATTAAAGTGACAATGTTTGATTTTATGTATTCTGAGTGCCAGTGAGCAAAGTTTTATGTTACTATTTTTACTACTACAATTATATGCCATAATTATGCAATAAGAAATGTTTTAGCTAAATATGTGTATTTATTTCTTGATCATGTGTCAATATTTGCTTATATTATTCATAAGTATATTTGTTTTTCTTTATTCAGACAGTCACAGATACACAACATTCTCTATTTTGTAACTTTTCTTCAATGCCCAGCTGCTTTATGATAAAAATTTCTATTAAAAAAACCCCAACAACTTTCTTATAACCAAATAATTCTGAAATGACCCCTGGGCCTTCGGATGAGTAAGCCTGATGTACATTAGTAAATGACTAACTAATTACTACTATTACATCATGTTTATGCATTCTAATTACTTTATAAACAACTTAAGAAAAATAGTCTTATTACATGGGTATTTGATTAACATACCTAGACAAATTGCCCAACAGTTTTATTTGCTTTCAAAGTTGGATTTCCTTACTAAGGGCTAGATTACAAGAGGAGCGCTAATTATTGTGCGCCACAAATGGGCAATATTACAAGTGGCTGGTTATTGCTACCGCGAGCACACGGTAGCAATTAGCGCTTATAAAACCAGAAATCAGATCTGTGGTTAATTTTATAAATGTCCCTCAAATACCCCCAAAGTTAAGTGCTAGTTTTCTTTTCTTTTTAAAAAGTAACATTTAAAAAAAAAAAAAAAAAAAAGAAAACTACTTAGCAGTTTTTTGGGGCTAAAGTCAGCGGCTGTAGGTGCACTGGTTTTGCTCAGGGGAGCGCAAATATCGCTTTCACAAAAGCAATATGTAGCGCTCCACTTGTAATCTAGCCCTAGATTTGTAAATAAAAGTAAAAACATAGAGATAAAGTGTACTATTCTTGATTGGTGAATACTATGCTAGCTGTGCTAATTAAGGCCTAGATTTGGAGTTTTGCAGTAGAAGGGCTGTTAACGCTCCGCAGGCTTTTTTCTGGCCGCACCATAAATTTAACTCTGGTATCGAGAGTTCAAACAAATGCTGCGTTAGTCTCCAAAAAAGGAGCGTAGAGCATTTTTACCGAGAATGCAACTCTCGATACCAGAGTTGCTTACGGACGCGGCCAGCCTCAAAAACGTGCTCGTGCACGATTCTCCCATAGGAAACAATGGGGCTGTTTGAGCTGAAAAAAAACCTAACACCTGCAAAAAAGCAGCATTCAGCTCCTAACGCAGCCCCATTGTTTCCTATGGGGAAACACTTCCTACGTCTGCACCTAACACTCTAACATGTACCCCGAGTCTAAACACCCCTAACCTTACACTTATTAACCCCTAATCTGCCGCTCCCGCTATCGCTGACCCCTGCATATTTTTTTTAACCCCTAATCTGCCGCTCCGTAAACCGCCGCAACCTACGTTATCCCTATGTACCCCTAATCTGCTGCCCCTAACACCGCCGACCCCTATATTATATTTATAAACCCCTAATCTGCCACTCCCAACGTCGCCTCCACCTACCTACAATAATTAACCCCTAATCTTCCGACCGCGAAGCGCCGCCACCTACGTTATCCCTATGTACCCCTAATCTGCTGCCCCTAACACCGCCGACCCCTATATTATATTTATTAACCCCTAATCTGCCCCCCACAACGTCGCCGACACCTGCCTACACTTATTAACCCCTAATCTGCCGAGCGGACCTGAGCGCTACTATAATAAAGTTATTAACCCCTAATCCGCCTCACTAACCCTATCATAAATAGTATTAACCCCTAATCTGCCCTCCCTAACATCGCCGACACCTAACTTCAATTATTAACCCCTAATCTGACGACCGGAGCTCACCGCTACTATAATAAATGGATTAACCCCTAAAGCTAAGTATAACCCTAACACTAACACCCCCCTAACTTAAATATAATTTACATCTAACGAAATAAATTAACTCTTATTAAATTAATTATTCCTATTTAAAGCTAAATACTTACCTGTAAAATACATCCTAATATAGCTAAAATATAAATTATAATTATATTATAGCTATTTTAGGATTAATATTTATTTTACAGGCAACTTGGTAATTATTTTAACCAGGTACAATAGCTATTTAATAGTTACCTAGTTAAAATAATAACAAATTTACCTGTAAAATAAATCCTAACCTAAGATATAATTAAACCTAACACTACCCTATCAATAAATTAATTAAATAAACTACCTACAATTACCTACAATTAACCTAACACTACACTATCAATAAATAAATTAAATACAATACCTACAAATAACTACAATGAAATAAACTAACTAAAGTACAAAAAATAAAAAAGAACTAAGTTACAAAAAAATAAAAAAATATTTACAAACATAAGAAAAATATTACAACAATTTTAAACTAATTACACCTACTCTAAGCCCCCTAATAAAATAACAAAGCCCCCCAAAATAAAAAATTCCCTACCCTATTCTAAATTAAAAAAGTTAAAAGCTCTTTTACCTTACCAGCCCTGAACAGGGCCCTTTGCGGGGCATGCCCCAAGAATTTCAGCTCTTTTGCCTGTAAAAAAAAACATACAATACCCAAGCCCCCCAACATTACAACCCACCACCCACATACCCCTAATCTAACCCAAACCCCCCTTAAATAAACCTAACACTAAGCCCCTGAAGATCTTCCTACCTTGTCTTCACCATCCAGGTTCACCGATCCATCCTGAAGAGCTCCTCCGATGTCCTGATCCAAGCCCAAGTGGGGGGCTGAAGAGGTCCATGATCCGGTCAAAGTCTTCATCCAAGCGGGGCAGAAGAGGATCTTCCATCCGATTGAAGTCTTCATCCAGGCGGCATCTTCTATGGTCTTCCATCCGGAGCGAAGCGGCAGGATCCTGAAGACCTCCAGCGCGGAACATCCATCCGGCCCGACGACTGAACGACGAATGACTGTTCCTTTAAGGGACGTCATCCAAGATGGCGTCCCTCGAATTCCGATTGGCTGATAGGATTCTATCAGCCAATCGGAATTAAGGTAGGAATTTTCTGATTGGCTGATGGAATCAGCCAATCAGAATCAAGTTCAATCCGATTGGCTGATCCAATCAGCCAATCATATTGAGCTCGCATTCTATTGGCTGTTCCGATCAGCCAATAGAATGCGAGCTCAATCTGATTGGCTGATCGGATCAGCCAATCGGATTGAACTTGACTCTGATTGGCTGATTCCATCAGCCAATCAGAATATTCCTACCTTAATTCCGATTGGCTGATAGAATCCTATCAGCCAATCGGAATTCAAGGGACGCCATCTTGGATGACGTCCCTTAAAGGAACCGTCATTCGTCGGGAGACAACGGAAGAAGAGGATGGATCCGCGTCGCCTGCTTCAAGATGGACCCGCTCCGCACCGGATGGAAGAAGATCGAAGATGCCGCTTGGAGAAGATGTTTGCCGGTCCGGATGTCCTCTTCTTGCCGGATAGGAGGAAGACTTTGGAGCCTCTTCTGGACCTCTTCAGCCACCGGATGATGGATCGCCAACCCCCGCTTGGGTTGGATGAAGATGTTGGAGCCAGGACGGATCGGTGATACCTGGATGGTGAAGACAAGGTAGGAAGATCTTCAGGGGCTTAGTGTTAGGTTTATTTAAGGGGGGTTTGGGTTAGATTAGGGGTATGTGGGTGGTGGGTTGTAATGTTGGGGGGGGGGGGTATTGTATGTGTTTTTTTAACAGGCAAAAGAGCTAAAATTCTTGGGGCATGCCCCGCAAAGGGCCCTGTTCAGGACTGGTAAGGTAAAAGAGCTTTTAACTTTTTTAATTTAGAATAGGGTAGGGCATTTATTATTTTGGGGGGCTTTGTTATTTTATTAGGGGGCTTAGAGTAGGTGTAATTAGTTTAAAATTGTTGTAATAATTTTCTTATGTTTGTAAATATTTTTTTATTTTTTGTAACTTAGTTCTTTTTTATTTTTTGTACTTTAGTTAGTTTATGTAATTGTAGTTATTTGTAGCAATTGTATTTAATTTATTTATTGATAGTGTAGTGTTAGGTTAATTGTAGGTAGTTTATTTAATTAATTTATTGATAGGGTAGTGTTAGGTTTAATTATATCTTAGGTTAGGATTTATTTTACAGGTAAATTTGTTATTATTTTAACTAGGTAACTATTAAATAGTTATTAACTATTTAATAGATATTGTACCTGGTTAAAATAATTACAAAGTTGCCTGTAAAATAAATATTAATCCTAAAATAGCTATAATATAATTATAATTTATATTGTAGCTATATTAGGATTTATTTTACAGGTAAGTATTTAGCTTTAAATAGGAATAATTTATTTAATAAGAGTTAATTAATTTCGTTAGATGTAAATTATATTTAAGTTAGGGGGGTGTTAGTGTTAGGGTTAGACTTAGCTTTAGGGGTTAATCCATTTATTATAGTAGCGATGAGCTCCGGTCGTCAGATTAGGGGTTAATAATTGAAGGTAGGTGTCGGCGATGTTAGGGAGGGCAGATTAGGGGTTAATACTATTTATTATAGGGTTAGTGAGGCGGGTTAGGGGTTAATAACTTTATTATAGTAGCGCTCAGGTCCGCTCGGCAGATTAGGGGTTAATAAGTGTAGGCAGGTGTCGGCGACGTTGAGGGGGGCAGATTAGGGGTTAATAAATATAATATAGGGGTCGGCGGTGTTAGGGGCAGCAGATTAGGGGTACATAGGGATAACGTAGGTGGCGGCGCTTTGCGGTCGGAAGATTAGGGGTTAATTATTTTAAGTAGCTGGCGGCGACGTTGTGGGGGGCAGGTTAGGGGTTAATAAATGTAATACAGGGGTCGGCGGGGTTAGGGGCAGCAGATTAGGGGTACATAAGTATAACGTAGGTGGCGGTCGGCAGATTAGGGGTTAAAAAATTTTAATCGAGTGGCGGCGATGTGGGGGAGCTCGGTTTAGGGGTACATAGGTAGTTTATGGGTGTTAGTGTACTTTAGGGTACAGTAGTTAAGAGCTTTATGAACCGGCGTTAGCCCAGAAAGCTCTTAACTACTGCTATTTTCCTGCGGCTGGAGTTTTGTCGTTAGAGCTCTAACGCTCACTTCAGAAACGACTCTAAATACCGGCGTTAGGAAGATCCCATTGAAAAGATAGGATACGCAATTGACGTAAGGGGATCTGCAGTATGGAAAAGTCGCGGCTGAAAAGTGAGCGTTAGACCCTTTAATCACTGACTCCAAATACCGGCGGTAGCCTAAAACCAGCTGGTTTTCACGGCTAACGCCAAACTCCAAATCTAGGCCTTAGTTATTAATTTTAGAGGCTTCTAAGTAACTAACATATAACATTTTACTCTGTGTTTTTAAACATTTGTTTAGCTCACTAGTTAACACTTTTATAGTCATACAATAAAAACAGAAAATGATTTTTTATATATATATATATATATATATATATATATATATACATTTTGCTATAACACTGAACAGCATTCAATAAGGTGGTGCTGCAGGGAAAATATAAATTGTATTGACTGACTGTAAGATTAAAAAAAAAGGGAGCAGATAATATGGCTTTTTAAAGGAAATAAATGCTATAAAATTGAATGTTAACTTGGTGGTGGGCACAGATTCCATAACTCAATACAATCTTTTATGGGAACATGTTTTAGGGTCTATAAAAAGTTCACACTGCTAAGTAAAACTGAGGGGAAGAAAATATACTTTTCAAAACATATAAAAAAGTGTATTCTCTAAGGCCTAGATTTAGAGTTGGGCGGTAGCCGTCAAAACCAGCGTTAGAGGCTCCTAACGCTGGTTTTGGGCTACCGCCGGTATTTGGAGTCAGTCAGGAAAGGGTCTAACGCTCACTTTCCAGCCGCGACTTTTCCATACCGCAGATCCCCTTACGTCAATTGCGTATCCTATCTTTTCAATGGGATCTTTCTAACGCCGGTATTTAGAGTCGTGGCTGAAGTGAGCGTTAGAAATCTAATGACAAAACTCCAGCCGCAGAAAAAAGTCAGTAGTTAAGAGCTTTCTGGGCTAATGTCGGTTTATAAAGCTCTTAACTACTGTGCTCTAAAGTACACTAACACCCATAAACTACCTATGTACCCTTAAACCGAGGTCCCCCCACATCGCCGCCACTATATTTATATTTTTTAACCCCTAATCTTACGCTCCGTACACTGCCGCCAACTACGTTATCCCTATGTACCCCTAATCTGCTGCCCCTAACACCGCCAACCCCTATATTATATTTATTAACCCCTAATCTGCCGCCCTCGCTATCGTTGACCCCTGCATATTATTATTAACCCCTAATCTGCCGCTCCGTACACCACCGCCACCTACATTATAGCTATGTACCCCTAATCTGGTGCCCCTAACACCGCCGACCCCTATATTATATTTATTAACCCCTAATCTGCCCCCCTCAACGTCACCTCCACCTGCCTACACTTATTAACCCCTAATCTGCCGAGCGGACCGCACCGCTACTATAATAAAGTTATTAACCCCTAATCAGCCTCACTCCCGCCTCAAAAACCCTATAATTAATAGTATTAACCCCTAATCTGCCCTCCCTAACATCGCCGACACCTAACTTCAATTAGTAACCCCTAATCTGCCGACCGAATCTCTCCGCTACTGTAATAAATGGATTAACCCCTAAAGCTAAGTCTAACCCTAACACCCCCCTAAGTTAAATATAATTTAAATCTAACAAAATAAATTAACTCTTATTAAATAAATTATTCATATTTAAAGCTAAATACTTACCTGTAAAATAAACCCTAATATAGCTACAATATAAATTATAATGATATTATAGCTATTTTAGGATTTATATTTATTTTACAGGTAACTTTGTATTTATTTTAACCAGGTACAATAGCTATTAAATAGTTAAGAAATATTTAATAGCTAAAATAGTTAAATAATTACAAAATTACCTGTAAAATAAATCCTAACCTAAGTTACAATTAAACCTAACACTACACTATAAATAAATTAATTAAATAAAATACCTACAATTACCTACAATTAAACCTAACACTACACTATCAATACATTAATTAAATACAATATCTACAAATACAATGAAATAAACTAACTAAAGTACAAAAAATAAAAAAGAACTAAGTTACAAAAAATAAAAAAATATTTACAAACATCAGAAAAATATTACAACAATTTTAAACTAATTACATCTACTCTAAGCCCCCTAATAAAATAACAAAGCCCCCCAAAATAAAAAAATGCCCTACCCTATTCAAAATTAAAAAAGTTCAAAGCTCTTTTACCTTACCAGCCCTTAAAAGGACCTTTTGTGGGGCATGCCCCAAAAAACTCATCTCTTTTGCCTGTAAAAAAAAACATACAATACCCCCCCAACATTACAACCCACCACCCACATACCCCCAATATAACCCAAACCCCCCATAAATAAACCTAACACTTAGCCCCTGAAGATCTTCCTACCTTATCTTCACCTCGCCGGGTATCACCGATCGGTCCTGGCTCCAAAATCTTCATCCAACCCAAGCGGGGGCTAGACATCCATAATCCTGCGGCTGAAGAGGTCCAGAAGAGGCTCCAAAGTCTTCATCCTATCCGGGAAGAAGAGGCGATCCAGACCGGCAACCATCTTGATCCAAGCGGCATCTTCTATCTTCATCCGATGAGGAACGGCTCCATCGTGAAGACCTCCAGCGCGGATCAATCTTCTTCCGACGACGTCCAACTGAAGAATGACGGTTCCTTTAAGGGACGTCATCCAAGATGGCGTCCCTCGAATTCCGATTGGCTGATAGGATTCTATCAGCCAATCGGAATTAAGGTAGGAAAATTCTGATTGGCTGATGGAATCAGCCAATCAGAATCAAGTTCAATCCGATTGGCTGATCCGATCAGCCAATCAGATTGAGCTCGCATTCTATTGGCTGATCGGAACAGCCAATAGAATGCGAGCTCAATCTGATTGGCTGATCGGATCAGCCAATCGGATTGAACTTGATTCTGATTGGCTGATTCCATCAGCCAATCAGAATTTTCCTACCTTAATTCCGATTGGCTGATAGAATCCTATCAGCCAATCGGAATTTGAGGAACGCCATCTTGGATGACGTCCCTTAAAGGAACGGTCATTCTTCAGTTGGACGTCGTCGGAAGAAGATTGATCCACGCTGGAGGTCTTCACGATGGAGCCGTTCCTCATCGGATGAAGATAGAAGATGCCGCTTGGATCAAGATGGTTGCCGGTCTGGATCGCCTCTTCTTCCCGGATAGGATGAAGACTTTGGAGCCTCTTCTGGACCTCTTCAGCCGCAGGATTATGGATCGCCAGCCCCCGCTTGGATTGGATGAAGATATCGGAGCCAGGACCGATCGGTGTGATACCCGGCGAGGTGATGATAAGATAGGAAGATCTTCAGGGGCTTAGTGTTAGGTTTATTTAAGGGGGGTTTGGGTTAGATTAGGGGTATGTGGGTGGTGGGTTGTAATGTTGGGGGGGGTATTGTATGTGTTTTTTTACAGGCAAAAGAGCTGAATTCTTTGGGGCATGCCCCGCAAAGGGCCCTGTTCAGGGCTGGTAAGGTAAAAGAGCTTTGAACTTTTGTAATTTAGAATAGGGTAGGGCATTTTTTTATTTTGGGGGGCTTTGTTATTTTATTAGGGGGCTTAGAGTAGGTGTAATTAGTTTAAAATTGTTGTAATATTTTTCTAATGTTTGTAAATATTTTTTTATTTTTTGTAACTTAGTTCTTTTTTAGTTTTTGTACTTTAGTTAGTTTATTTAAATGTATTTATTTGTAGGTATTGTATTTAATTAATTTATTGATAGTGTAGTGTTAGGTTTAATTGTAACTTAGGTTAGGATTTATTTTACAGGTAATTTTGTAATTATTTTAACTATTTTAGCTATTAAATAGTTCTTAACTATTTAATAGCTATTGTACCTGGTTAAAATAAATACAAAGTTACCTGTAAAATAAATATAAATCCTAAAATAGCTATAATATAATTATAATTTATATTGTAGCTATATTAGGATTTATTTTACAGGTAATTATTTAGCTTTAAATAGGAATAATTTATTTAATAAGAGTTAATTTATTTCGTTAGATTTAAATTATATTTAACTTAGGGGGGTGTTAGTGTTAGGGTTAGACTTAGCTTTAGGGGTTAATACATTTATTAGAATAGCGGTGAGCTCCAGTCGGCAGATTAGGGGCTAATGTTTGAAGTTAGGTGTCGGCGATGTTAGGGAGGGCAGATTAGGGGTTCATACTATTTATTATAGGGTTATTGAGGCGGGAGTGAGGCGGATTAGGGGTTAATAACTTTATTATAATAGCGGTGGGGTCCGCTCGGCAGATTAGGGGTTAATAAGTGTAGGCAGGTGGAGGCGACGTTGTTGGGGGCAGATTAGGGGTTAATAAATATAATATAGGGGTCGGCGGTGTTAGGGGCAGCAGATTAGAGGTACATAGGGATAATGTAAGTAGCGGCGGTTTACGGAGCGGCAGATTAGGGGTTAAAAAAATATGACGGTGTCAGCGATAGCGGGGGAGGCAGAATAGGGGTTAATAAGTGTAAGTTTAGGGGTGTTTAGACTCGGGGTACATGTTAGAGTGTTATGTGCAGACGTAGGAAGTGTTTCCCCATAGCAAACAATGGGGCTGCGTTAGGAGCTGAACGCGGCTTTTTTGCAGGTGATAGATTTTTTTTCAGCTCAAACAGCCCCATTGTTTTCTATGGGGGAATCGTGCACGAGCACGTTTTTGAAGCTGGCCGCATCCGTAAGCACCGCTGGTATCGAGAGTTGAAGTTGCTGTAAATATGCTCTACGCTCCTTTTTTGGAGCCTAACGCAGCCATTCTGTGAACTCTAAATACCAGCGGTATTTAAAAGGTGCGGGAGAAAAAAAGCCAGCGTAGCTAACGCACCCCTTTGGCCACAAAACTCTAAATCTAGGCGTTTATATTTTAGAACACACTGATATTAATCTTAATATCTGTTTTATAAATATATTTCTTTGCTTTGTGTTTGAAATATTGCCACTGTACAATTATTTTTTTGTTCTTAGCTATGTATAATAGAGTTTTTGTTTTTATTGAGGAATAAAAATAAAATGTAAAATTGGATGTTATAAAGTCACATCAACTATTACATGTTGACATATCCCCATTTAGACATGTATAGTGATACAAATATACAAAATGTACATATCAGATTATCATAAAATATAAAGAAAAAAAGAAAAAGATAGGATAATAGGATCTGCATTTACCCTCTATATTGTATAGATGGTGGCCACTCATGGGCCAAACCTAAAGCTATTTTTATATAAGAGAAAGCTATGGATAGCTAAGAAAAATACTCTTGGGCCCTAAAGATAAAATTAAAATATAAGTGAATACAACTTATTATGTTCCAAAAAGAAACCAAAACAAAAATTAACACAACATTTGAGGCCACTCTTAAGCCCATTGATTAGTTATTGTAAATTAACCTTAACTACCATATTAGGTAAAGGAGACAAAAAGAAGGAAGTGAAAAATAGAGAATATATGCAAATATATATTAAGATTGTAGAGAAGGACTTAGATTTAATCTAGAAACTCGTATAACTAAATGCTTCCAATTATTGCCTGGGGAGACCTTAAGTTGGTTGTAATAGCTAAATTAGTGCTTGAACTTCTGGAAATCTGCTTATGAATTGTTTAATTTAAGGAGACTCATTCAGTGAATTAAAAGTACAGATAATAAATAATAAATAAGAAAGGCAAGGGTTTGAAGTCAAAGCAAAATGTATACATTATTAAAGTGAAGGTCAATTTTGATTAATAAGTGCCTGGTTTTTAATAATCCTATTAAAAACAAGGGCACTTTAATTCTTCAAAATTGACATTACACTTATTTTCTTCAAAAACTTACCTTTTAATCCTGGCAGCCGCTTCAGCGATTCCCCCGGCTGTCGAAAGCCTCTGCAGACATCAGAAATAACGAATCCAGCTTCCTCCAATCACGGCTTTTCCCTCTGGGGGAATCTTGGCATGATGAAACACCATGATTGAAGGAAGCCGGATTTGTCATTTTGGACCCCCAAAGATGGCTTGCGACGGGTGGAGGAAGTGCTGGAGCTGCTGCTAGGATTAAAAAGTATGTTTTTGAAGAAAACAAGTGAAATGTAAATTTTAATGAATTAAAGTGCTCTTGGTTTTAATAGGATTATTAAAAACCGGACACTAATTCATCAACATTGACCTTCACTTTAACTAGGATGTCTCATATTTAGAAACCTAGAGCTTATAAAATAAAATATAAGTTATGTTGAGCTTAGCTTGACTAATTCCCATCACTCCAGTCGCAAGTTGTAGGATCCAGTATTATGTAAGATAAATAGAAGTATGGCCATTATTAATACCAACATTGGTCACACAAAAAACAAAAAATAAAATAAAAATATGAAGGTAACCTTTGGATAACAACTCTACTTCCACAGAAAAGACTAGATAAATAAAAAAGACTAATGGACCCCTGCGATGCTAAACATTAATTATTAATAAGGTAAACAATAATTTTATCAACAAGCTAAATTACACATTCTTCAAAGAAATATAGAGTCACTGAGGCAAACACATTAAAGTTATATGACTAGGATGAACATAAAGAAAGTGTACCCTATACAAAAGATAGCAATAGGAAATGGCTTGTAGATTTATATTAACCCACTGCAGCCACTTCTGACTCCAAGACCTGGGCTAACAGATATACAGTATGTATACTCTGGGAGACATAAAATTCTTAGGAAAACAGCAGAAATGTGGCCAATGCATGTCAGTTCCATCTAGAGGTAAAATTGTTTTATCTGAAACTTAAATGGAAAGTTTTGAAGTGTTCATAATAGTCTTTACCACCAAGGCTGCAATAATACTCAATTAGGGAAACAAATAGCTACTAGGTATGTGCCTTCAGTAGATAGATATCCATAATCCTGCTTTGCAGAGGTTTTAGTGAAGTCCTTCAGCCTCCAGAATGACAAGCGCATCTGCTAGATCTTCTTCCAGGATGTTGGGCTGTGCCAACAGATTTCCTCCTTCATCTGCATAAGACTCGGCTCAACTGTTAAGCTGATAATCAAAGAAGGCTGTACAAAAGGACATACAGTCCCTTTATATGTTCAGTGTAGAATCAAAGCTGAGCCATCTGGCTTAAAAGCAGAGTGAATTAATGTTCTGTTCTTGTACTAGTATTGAGCTGCATATTCCATCCAAATCCCTCTGTGGAGACCAAGTGCATGTATCATCAAAATGGTTTGTAATGATTGTGTCATCACAGCTTAAGTTGCATTTTTTCACTTTGACTGTAGTGTTCTTCACAGTGACTGGAACTTAAAGGCCCCACTGTTCCATTGTATGGTAGGAAGTTGATCCCTCAAGTAGAGATAAAAAGAGGCTCTCCGCTCCCAAGTAATGCCTGTCTAGGTGCAATGATAACCCCTCTCTCCACATAGCTGCTCTGTATGGTATATCACCTGCAGACTAAAAAGATTATGCTATTGATATGATGTAAATTATGATTTTACCAACATAGTTACCTTAAAGAGGGAAAGATAAACCACTTTTCAGGGGGGGGGGGGTTCCTCAGTAGTATCCACTGCTATAGGCCTTAGCTGCCAAGATCGTTGCTCCTAAGTCATAGAAACAGCAAATATGGCAATTATCTGGTCCTCACAATGTAAAGCAACAAAATATATGTTAGGTCCTAGGCAGATGCTGCAATTAGAGTACAATAATCGGTGGATTTTCCGTTTTCTTTAGGAGCTCCATAAAATGCGTCCTCTCATGAATGCTCCCCCATGCATAAGAGAGTTTTGAAATATTTTGAAATTCACTGATATATTGCTTAAAATTCTAAAATTGCTTTTATAAGGTTTTCCTCTTAGTAACTCAAACTCAAGAATTGTAATAAACTAGTTTGGAGGTGTCCACAAAAAAAGGAAAAAAAAAGTTAAAATGTTTTCCTTGATGTGAATTTGTAGTGTCATGTGGATTATTCTTAGATCACTTGAGATGATAAAGAGCTTGCTATGCAAGAGCAAAAAGGGGTTTATCGTGGGTGTTTTCATGGGTCGGGTTTGTAACTCGTATTACAAGTTGAATGTAAACACGAATGCATGAGTGCAATCATGATTTACGCTAGAATGATTACCGCATTCTCAGAACTCTGGTTAACTGCTTTGCAAAACAAACAAGTTGCACAAAACACACCAAAAATACATTAAAATGTATAGTTACATTTATAAGTAGGGTGACCATATTGCTGCTTTAAAAAGGGATACATATGAAAAATACATATGTCAGGGTTCTTATACAAAACATTTCTTTAAACAGCCCTGAAAACAGCCCGAACATATGTATTTTTCAAATGTGTCCCTTTTTAAAGCGGCAATATGGTTACCCTATTTATAAGAGCTCAAAGATATGTGGTCTCAGGTGTCAGAAAAAAATCGCCTAGCAAAATATAAAGTGATATTGGGTTTCATGTAAACTTAAAACATAGCATTATTAGAGACATGAAACCCCAAATTTTTCTTTCATGATTCAGATAAAGTATAAAATTGTAAACAACTAACTTCCTGATTGGAGGTTGCACATATACGCCTCTTGTGATTGGCTTACCAATGTGTCCAGCTAGCTCTTAGTATTGTTACTTCCTTCCACACACAAAAAGCAAAAGATTAAGGGCCAGATTACGAGTGAAGCATAAATTAATGCTCCCGCTTCAGCGTTAAGTGTGCTAGAAGTAAGATTTTTGTGCTAGTCGGGTTGTGCTTGTATTAATGAGTTGAAAGTAAACTGTTTTCCCTTTAGTGGTAACCCGACTAGTGCAAAAATCTGAACTTAGAATACCCCATGCACGTACACTTATTCCCCCATAGAAGTCAATGGATAAAAAAAGTGTAATAATCCCCCACTCTTGCGCAAACACAATGATCACATATTCTCACTTGTGTTAACCCAACATGAAAAACATAATTTATGTAAGAACTTACCTGATAAATTCATTTCTTTCATATTAGCAAGAGTCCATGAGCTAGTGACGTATGGGATATACATTCCTACCAGGAGGGGCAAAGTTTCCCAAACCTCAAAATGCCTATAAATACACCCCTCACCACACCCACAAATCAGTTTAACGAATAGCCAAGAAGTGGGGTGATAAAAAAGTGCGAAAGCATATAAAATAAGGAATTGGAATAGTTGTGCTTTATACAAAAAATCATAACCACCAAAAAGGGTGGGCCTCATGGACTCTTGCTAATATGAAAGAAATGAATTTATCAGGTAAGTTCTTACATAAATTATGTTTTCTTTCATGTAATTAGCAAGAGTCCATGAGCTAGTGACATATGGGATAATGACTACCCAAGATGTGGATCTTTCCACGCAAGAGTCACTAGAGAGGGAGGGATAAAATAAAGACAGCCAATTCCTGCTGAAAATAATCCACACCCAAAATAAAGTTTAATGAAAACATAAGCAGAAGATTCAAACTGAAACCGCTGCCTGAAGTACTTTTCTACCAAAAACTGCTTCAGAAGAAGAAAACACATCAAAATGGTAGAATTTAGTAAAAGTATGCAAAGAGGACCAAGTTGGCCAAAAGGAACAAAACTTTCCAAGAAAGTAATTTAATGCCCAATGAATGCATGGGTTCAAAAGGAGGAGCTTGAAGAGCCCTCAGAACCAAATTCAAACTCCAAGGAGGAGAAATTGACTTAATGACAGGTTTTATACGAACCAAAGCTTGTACAAAACAATGAATATCAGGAAGATTAGCAATCTTTCTGTGAAAAAGAACAGAAAGAGCAGAGATTTGTCCTTTCAAGGAACTTGCGGACAAACCTTTATCTAAACCATCCTGAAGAAACTGTAAAATTCTCGGAATTCTAAAAGAATGCCAGGAAAAATGATGAGAAAGACACCAAGAAATATAAGTCTTCCAGACTCTATAATATATCTCTCTAGATACAGATTTACGAGCCTGTAACATAGTATTAATCACAGAGTCAGAGAAACCTCTTTGACCAAGAATCAAGCATTCAATCTCCATACCTTTAAATTTATGGATTTGAGATCCTGATGGAAGAAAGGACCTTGTGACAGAAGGTCTGGTCTTAACGGAAGAGTCCACGGCTGGCAAGAGGCCATCCGGACAAGATCTGCATACCAAAACCTGTGAGGCCATGCTGGAGCTACCAGCAGAACAAACGAGCATTCCTTCAGAATCTTGGAGATTACTCTTGGAAGAAGAACTAGAGGCGGAAAGATATAGGCAGGATGATACTTCCAAGGAAGTGATAATGCATCCACTGCCTCCGCCTGAGATTCCCGGGATCTGGACAGATACCTGGGAAGTTTCTTGTTTAGATGAGAAGCCATCAGATCTATTTCTGGGAGTTCCCACATTTGAACAATCTGAAGAAATACCTCTGGGTGAAGAGACCATTTGCCCGGATGCAACGTTTGGCGACTGAGATAATCCGCTTCCCAATTGTCTATACCTGGGATATGAACCGCAGAGATTAGACAGGAGCTGGATTCCGCCCAAACCAGAATTTGAGATACTTCTTTCATAGCCAGAGGACTGTGAGTCCCTCCTTGATGATTGATGTATGCCACAGTTGTGACATTGTCTGTCTGAAAACAAATGAACGACTCTCTCTTCAGAAGAGGCCAAGACTGAAGAGCTCTGAAAATTGCACGGAGTTCCAAAATATTGATCGGTAATCTCACCTCCTGAGATTCCCAAACCCCTTGTGCCGTCAGAGACCCCCACACAGCTCCCCAACCTGTAAGACTTGCATCAGTTGAGATTATAGTCCAGGTCGGAAGAACAAAAGAAGCCCCCTGAATTAAACGATGGTGATCTGTCCACCACGTCAGAGAATGTCGGACAATCGGTTTTAAAGATATTAATTGAGATATCTTTGTGTAATCCCTGCACCATTGGTTCAGCATACAGAGCTGAAGAGGTCGCATGTGAAAACGAGCAAAGGGGATCGCGTCCGATGCAGCAGTCATAAGACCTAGAATTTCCATGCATAAGGCTACCGAAGGGAATGATTGTGACTGAAGGTTTCGACAAGCTGAAATCAATTTTAGACGTCTCTTGTCTGTCAAAGATAGAGTCATGGACACTGAATCTATCTGGAACCCTAAAAAGGTTACCCTTGTCTGAGGAATCAATGAACTTTTTAGTGAATTGATCCTCCAACCATGATCTTGAAGAAACAACACAAGTCGATTCGTATGAGATTCTGCTAAATGTGAAGACTGAGCAAGTACCAAGATATCGTCCAAATAAGGAAATACCACAATACCCTGTTCTCTGATTACAGACAGAAGGGCACCGAGAACCTTTGTAAAAATTCTTGGAGCTGTAGCTAGGCCAAACAGCAGAGCCACAAACTGGTAATGCTTGTCCAGGAAAGAGAATCTCAGGAACTGATAGTGAGCTGGATGAATCGGAATATGCAGATATGCATCCTGTAAATCTATTGTAGACATATAATGCCCTTGCTGAACAAAAGGCAATATAGTCCTTACAGTTACCATTTTGAATGTTGGTATCCTTACATAACGATTCAATATTTTTAGATCCAGAACTGGTCTGAAGGAATTCTCCTTCTTGGGTACAATGAAGAGATTCAAATAAAACCCCAGCCCCTGTTCCAAAACTGGAACTGGCATAATTACTCCAGCCAACTCTAGATCTGAAACACACTTTCACTGGGTTTACTGGGTTTACTGGGACACGGGAAAGAAAAAATCTCTTTGCAGGAGGTCTTATCTTGAAACCAATTCTGTACCCTTCTGAAACAATGTTCTGAATCCAAAGATTGTGAACAGAATTGATCCAAATTTCTTTGAAAAAACGTAATCTGCCCCCTACCAGCTGAGCTGGAATGAGGGCCGCACCTTCATGTGGACTTAGAAGCTGGCTTCGCTTTCCTAGAAGGCTTGGATTTATTCCAGACTGGAGATGGTTTCCAAACTGAAACTGCTCCTGAGGATGAAGGATCAGGCTTTTGTTCTTTGTTGAAACGAAAGGAATGAAAACGATTATTAGCCCTGTTTTTACCTTTAGATTTTTTATCCTGTGGTAAAAAAGTTCCTTTCCCACCAGTAACAGTTGAGATAATAGAATCCAACTGAGAACCAAAAAATGTATTACCCTGGAAAGAAAGGGAAAGTAGAGTTGATTTAGAAGACATATCAGCATTCCAAGTTTTAAGCCATAAAGCTCTTCTAGCTAAAATAGCTAGAGACATAAACCTGACATCAACTCTGATAATATCAAAAATGGCATCACAGATAAAATTATTAGCATGTTGAAGAAGAATAATAATATTATGAGAATCATGATCTGTTACTTGTTGCGCTAAAGTTTCCAACCAAAAAGTTGAAGCTGCAGCAACATCAGCCAATGATATAGCAGGTCTAAGAAGATTACCTGAACACAGATAAGCTTTTCTTAGAAATGATTCAATTTTCCTATCTAAAGGATCCTTAAAGGAAGTACCATCTGCCGTAGGAATAGTAGTACGTTTAGCAAGGGTAGAAATAGCCCCATCAACTTTAGGGATTTTGTCCCAAAACTCTAATCTGTCGGACGGTACAGGATATAATTGCTTAAAACGTTTAGAAGGAGTAAATGAATTACCCAAATTATTCCATTCTCTGGAAATTACTTCAGAAATAGCACCAGGAACAGGAAAAACTTCTGGAATAACCACAGGAGATCTAAAGACCTTGTCTAAACGTTTAGATTTAGTATCAAGAGGACCATAATCCTCAATTTCTAATGCAATTAGGACTTCTTTAAGTAAAGAACGGATAAATTCCATTTTAAATAAATATGACGATTTATCAGCATCAACCTCTGAGACAGAATCCTCTGTATCAGAAGAATCATTAGAATCAGAATGATGATGTTCATTTAAAAATTCATCTGTATGAAGAGAAGTTTTAAAAGACTTTTTATGTTTACCAGAAGGAGGAATAACAGACATAGCCTTCTTAATGGATTCAGAAACAAAATCTCTTATGTTATCAGGAACACTCTGAACATTAGATGTTGATGGAACTGCAACAGGTAATGGTACTTTACTAAAGGAAATATTTTCTGCATTAACAAGTTTGTCATGACATTTAATACAAACAACAGCTGGAGGAACAACTACCAAAAGTTTACAGCAGATACACTTAGCTTTGGTAGTTCCAGCACCAGGCAGCAATTTTCCAGTAGTATCTTCTGACTCAGTTGCAACGTGGGACATCTTGCAATATGTAATAGAAAAAACAACATATAAAGCAAAATTGATCAAATTCCTTAAATGACAGTTTCAGGAATGGGAAAAAATGCCAGTGAACAAGCTTCTAGCAACCAGAAGCAACAAATAATGAGACTTAAATAAAGTGGAGACAAATTTGACGCCCACAATATTTGGCGCCTAAATGCTATTAGCGCCAAATATGACGCAACTTCCGGCGACACGTATGACGCCGGAAATAGAAAAAAAATTTTACACCAAGAAAGTCCGCGCCAAGAATGACGCAATAAAATGAAGCATTTTCAGCCCCCGCGAGCCTAACAGCTCAAAGGGAAAAAGTCAAATTTTAAGGTAAGATAAAAATTATATATACAAATGCATTATCCCAAATATGAAACTGACTGTCTGAAATAAGGAAAAGTTGAACATCCTGAGTCAAGGCAAATAAATGTTTGAATACATATATTTAGAAATTTATAAAAAAGTGCCCAACCATAGCTTTAGAGTGTCACAGAAAATAAGACTTACTTACCCCAGGACACTCATCTACATGTTGTAGAAAGCCAAACCAGTACTGAAACGAGAATCAGCAGAGGTAATGGTATATATAAGAGTATATCGTCGATCTGAAAAGGGAGGTAAGAGATGAATCTCTACGACCGATAACAGAGAACCCATGAAATAGACCCCGTAGAAGGAGATCATTGAATTCAAACAGGCAATACTCTCCTCACATCCCTCTGACATTCACTGCACGCTGAGAGGAAAACCGGGCTCCAACCTGCTGCGGAGCGCATATCAACGTAGAATCTAGCACAAACTTACTTCACCACCTCCATAGGAGGCAAAGTTTGTAAAAACTGATTTGTGGGTGTGGTGAGGGGTGTATTTATAGGCATTTTGAGGTTTGGGAAACTTTGCCCCTCCTGGTAGGAATGTATATCCCATACGTCACTAGCTCATGGACTCTTGCTAATTACATGAAAGAAATATGAATATTTTACATTCCAATGTTCTGCACATAACAGAATATGTTCTATTTGTTTATTAATACATTTTCTACACATATCTGATGGTATATAGGTACAATATATATCTATATAAGTAAAAAAGCTTCACAGCACTATGTAATTTAATTCCAGAGTGTGAATCCAACAGACAGCATTGTATTGTTAAGTAGTGATGTCCTGAACTGTTCGCCCGTGAACGGTTCACAGCGAACATAGCTTGTTCGCGTTTGTGGGCGAACACATGGCGAAGTTCAATCCGCCCCTATGTGTCATCATTGAGGAAACTTTGACCCTTTATGTCACAGCCGTCTGACACATTAGAGCCAATCAACATCAGACACTCCCTCACAGACCCTCCCAGCTACTCGGAATCCGCCATTTTAGACTCATAACGACCTTGCTTTCTTAATGAGAGGACGTGTTGTGTTTTTGCTCCTGACATTAATAGGAAAAAACATAGCTAGGCTAGTGTATTTACAGTCCAGAAGGACTCCACTCATCTCTGCTGCAAGCACAGCACCCCAAAAAGCCCTTTTTTAGGGCTATATTTCGTGCCATTTTTTTTTTTTTAATTAGCATTTGCCTGGCTTTCAGGCTGTGTGTTTAAGGCTCACAGCATATGCTGCTGTGATTACTGCCACCACTGATATCTCCCTAACAACATTAGTTTAAATTTAACTAACCAAAAAATTTAATTATTTTGCTAGTGTAATTTTTTTTCATTTTCTATCAGGCCTGTGTCACACAGCATATACTCTGGTTCATTGCTCCGTGCCAGCCACCAGTGTTTATAACATTATTTTAAATTTCAGAATTAATATACCTCATTTTTTTTCAGTCTTTTGGTTAATTGGTCTGTGCCAGGCATCCACCCAGCACTCATATCTTCTTCACCTTAATTTAAATTTAAAAAAATAAATTTTTAAATTTGTTTGATAATGTAATCTAATATAATTTTCTATCAGGCCTGTGTGTTTTGCTGACATACAGAGCCTACTGTGTTTACTTGCTGCCCTCCCTAGTCTATGAGCCACAACTCATATGTGTTTAACCTTTTTTTAATTCCCCCCCCCAAAAAAAAATAATTTAAATAATTTTTCTAGTGTAATCTAATAGTATTTTCTATCAGGCGTGTGTATCTGACATGCAGAGCCTACTGTTTTTAATAGCTGCCCTTCCAAGGCTAGACAGCCACGACTCATATTTATGCTTAACCTTTTTCTTTAAATTGCCAAAAAAAAGTCTTTAAATCATTATGCTAGTGTAATCTAATTTTATTTTCTATCAGGCCTGTGTCTAACTGTCTATCTGACTTACAAAGCATACTGTTGTTAATTGCTGCCCTATGTAGCAGCCAGCCAGTGTGACCACTCATATGTGCATTGCACTTCTTAACATTATTTTAATATTAAAATCTAAAATTTTAAAATATTTTGCTAGTGTAATCTAACTTAATTTTCTATCAGGCCTGTGTTTTTGTCACTTACACAGCATACTGTGTTAAATTGCTGCCCTACCTACCATCCACAACTCATATCTGCCAGCCTGTGTGCCAGGCCCAACTAGCCAATTAGTGGCACCAATCAAAACCAATCTTGTAAAAGTATATAAAAAAATAAAAATCATAATTTTTTGGACTGCAAATATTCAGTCTCCTAGTGTCCTTGAATTGCATTTACCTCCTGCCTGCCAGCCTTTTGTGCCAGGCTGTCTTGCCAACTATTTACACCAATCCTAACAGTATAGTTACTAATTAAAATTAAAAAATATTTGATTGTTGATCTTAATCCTCAGTTTGCTTGTGCCCTAGAATTGCACTTTTCTACTGCCTTCCAAGCCTGTGTGCCAGGCCTACTTGAAAAATATTTACACCAATCATATTTGTTGTCACAGTATTCTTAGTAATTAAAAATTAAAATTTTGGGTAATATTTGTGGCGAATCCTCAGTTTGCTGGTGCCAGTGAATTGCACTTTCCTCCTGCCTTGCAGCCTGCTGTGTGCCAGGCCCACCTAGCCAATTATTGCCAGCAATCCTATTTCTTTTAACAGTATTGCCAAAATGGTCAATCATCACTGTTTTGACTGTCAGTAATCAGTCTCCTAGTGTCCTTGAATTGCATCTACCTCTTGCCTGCCAGCCTTTTGTGCCAGGCCGTCTTGCCAACTATTTACACCAATCCTAATTGTTGTCACAGTATAGTTACTAAATAAAATTAAAAAATTCTTGATTGTTGATCTTAATCCTCAGTTTGCTCATGCCCTAGAATTGCACTTTTCTACTGCCTTCCAAGCCTGTGTGCCAGGCCTACTTGAAAAATATTTACACCAATCATATTTGTTGTCACAGTATTCTTATTAATTAAAAATTTAAATTTTGGGTAATATTTGTGGCGAATCCTCAGTTTGCTGGTGTCAGTGAATTGCACTTTCCTCCTGCCTTGCAGCCTGCTGTGTGCCAGGCCCACCTAGCCAATTATTGCCAGCAATCCTATTTCTTTTAACAGTATTGCAAAAATTGTCATTCATCACTGTTTTGACTGTCAGTATTCAGTCTCCTAGTGTCCTTGAATTGCATTTACCTCTTGCCTGATAGCCTTTTGTGCCAGCCTGTCTTGCCAACTATTTACACCAATCCTAATTGTTGTCACTGTATAGTTACTAATTAAAATTAAAAAATTCTTAATTGTTGATCTTAATCCTCAGTTTGCTCGTGCCCTAGAATTGCACTTTTCTCCTGCCTTCCAAGCCTGTGTGCCAGGCCTACTTGAAAAATATTTACACCAATCATATTTGTTGTCACAGTATTCTTAGTAATTAAAAATTAAAATTTGGGTAATATTTGTGGCGAATCCTCAGTTTGCTGGTGCCAGTGAATTGCACTTTCCTCCTGCCTTGCAGCCTGCTGTGTGCCAGGCCCACCTAGCCAATTATTGCCAGCAATCATATTTCTTTTAACAGTATTGCAAAAATTGTCAATCATCACTGTTTTGACTGTCAGTATTCAGTCTCCTAATGTCCTTGAATTGCATTTACCTCCTGCCTGCCAGCCTTTTGTGCCAGGCCGTCTTGCCAACTATTTACACCAATCCTAATTGTTGTCACAGTATAGTTACTAATTAAAATAAAAAAAAATGTGATTGTTGATCTTAGTCCTCAGTTTGCTTGTGCCATTGAATTGCACTTTTCTACTGCCTGCCAGCCTGTGTGCCAGGCCCAACTATCCAATTAGTGCCAGCAATCTTACGGCTAGATTTAGAGTTTTGTCGGTAAAGACCCGCATAGCTAACGCTGGCTTTTTTCTGGCCGCACCATAAAAATAACTCTGGTATTGAGAGTCCACATAAAGGCTGCGTTAGGCTCCAAAAAAGGAGCGTAGAGCATATTTAACGCAACTGCAACTCTCAATACCAGAGTTGCTTACGGACGCGGCCAGCCTCAAAAACGTGCTCGTGCACGATTCCCCCATAGGAAACAATGGGGCTGTTTGAGCTGAAAAAAAAACTAACGCCTGCAAAAAAGCAGCGTTCAGCTCCTAACGCAGCACCATTGTTTCCTATGGGGAAACACTTCCTACATCTGCACCTAACACTCTAACATGTACCCCGAGTCTAAACACCCCTAACCTAACCTTACACTTATTAACCCCTATTCTGCCGCCCCCGCTATTGCTGACCCCTGCATATTATTATTAACCCCTAATCTGCCGCTCCGTAAACCGCCGCTACTTACATTATCCCTATGTACACCTAATCTGCTGCCCCTAACACCGCCGACCCCTATATTATATTTATTAACCCCTAATCTGCCCCCCTCAACGTCGCCTCCACCTGCCTACACTTATTAACCCCTAATCTGCCGACCGGATCGCACCGCTACTATAATAAAGTTATTAACCCCTAATCCGCCTCACTAACCCTATAATAAATAGTATTAACCCCTAATCTGCCCTCCCTAACATCGCCGACACCTAACTTCAATTATTAACCCCTAATCTGCCGACTGGAGCTCACCGCTATTCTAATAAATGTATTAACCCCTAAAGCTAAGTCTAACCCTAACACTAACACCCCCCTAAATTAAATATAATTTTAATCTAACGAAATTAATTATCTCTTATTAAATAAATTATTCCTATTTAAAGCTAAATACTTACCTGTAAAATAAATCCTAATATAGCTACAATATAAATTATAATTATATTATATCTATTTTAGGATTAATATTTATTTTACAGGTAACTTTGTAATTATTTTAACCAGGTACAATAGCTATTAAATAGTTAATAACTATTTAATAGTTACCTAGTTAAAATAATTACAAAATTAACTGTAAAAAAAATCCTAACCTAAGTTACAATTAAACCTAACACTACACTATCATTAAATTAATTAAATAAAATATCTACAATTACCTACAATTAAACCTAACACTACACTATCAATACATTAATTAAATACAATACCTACAAATAACTACAATGAAATAAACTAGGGGTTAATAACTTTATTATGGTAGCGGTGTGGTCCGCTCGGCAGATTAGGGGTTAATAAGTGTAGGCAGGTGGAGGCGATGTTGTGGGGGGCAGATTAGGGGTTAATAAATATAATATAGGGGTCGGCGGTGTTAGGGGCAGCAGATTAGGGGTACATAGCTATAATGTAGGTGGCGGCTCTTTGCGGTCGGCAGATTATGTGTTAATTATTGTAGGTAGCTGGCTGCGACGTTGTGGGAGGCAGGTTAGGGGTTAATAAATATAATATAGGGGTCGGCGGTGTTAGGGGCAGCAGATTAGGGGTACATAAGGACAACGTAGGTGACGGTCGGCAGATTAGGGGTTAAAAAATTAAATCGAGTGGCAGCGATGTGGGGGGGGGGGGCCTCGGTTTAGGGGTACATAGGTAGTTTATGGGTGTTAGTGTACTTTAGAGTACAGTAGTTAAGAGCTTTATGAACCGGCGTTAGCCCAGAAAGCTCTTAACTACTGACTTTTTTCTGCAGCTGGAGTTTTGTCGTTAGAATTCTAACGCTCACTTTAGACACGACTCTAAATACCGGAGTTAGAAAAATCACATTGAAAAGATAGGATACGCAATTGACGTAAGGGGATCTGCGGTATGGAAAAGTCGCGGCTGAAAAGTGAGCGTTAGACCCTTTTTTGAGTGACTCCAAATACCGGAGGTAGCCTAAAACCAGCGTTAGGAGCCTCTAATGCTGGTTTTCACGGCTACCGCCAAACTCCAAATCTAGGCCTTATTTATTTAAACAGTATTGCAAAATTTGTCAATCATCACTGTTTTGACTGTCAATCTGCAGTCTACTAGTGCCCTTGAATTGCATTTTCCTCCTGCCTGCCTGCCTGTGTGCCAGTCCCAACTAGCCAATTAGTGCCACCAATCATATTTATTGTCACAGGATTGGAATTTTTGTTAATCATAACTGTTTTGACTGTGATTCTTCAGTCTCCTAGTGCCATTGAATTGCAGTTTCCTTTCTCCCAGCGTGTGTGCCAGACAGGCCCATTTGCCAACTAGTGCCAAACAATCATATTTGTTGTCACAGTACTTGTAATATTTAAAAAAATTAACAATTTGTAATTTTTAAAACATCTGTCTTTTTTGTTGTTGTCAGTATCACAGCGTATACTGTGCCCACTTTCACAGTGCCACCACTCTATTGGTGTAATAGTATTGTTAGTGTCCATTTTAAAAAAAATGACAGGCAGAGGCAGGCCACCCCGCAGGTTCCGTGGTCGTGGTGCTGTGATTCCTTTAGACCCTACAAATATGCACATTGTTCAGACACCGGGTGCCAGGGGGGGACGCGAAAACTTCTGAGGAGGACCTAGTTGAATGGCTAACACAGGACACCCAATCTTCTTCAGCTTCCGCTTCTAGTCCTCCTAACCTTGACGCACCATCTACGTCCAGCTGTGCTTTAGGCAGGTCTCAATTGACCAGTGCCACTCCCCTGCCTGTCACCACCACCAACACTAGCACCACAGCCGCTTCACTTGATCTGTCACAGGAGTTATTGACACATCATTTGGAAGAAATGAGTGATGCGCAAACATCATTGACAGAGGATGTAGATAATAGTGATCAGTCTCAGTCAGGCAGCATTACCGACATGGAGGTACGGTGTGATGATGATGATGATGATGTTGTACCCGCTGCTGCTTCCTTTCTTGATGTTTCAGATACAAGTGAAGCGGTTGATGATGATATGTCGGTGGATGTCACGTGGGTGCCTGCTAGAAGAGAAGAAGAAGAGGGGGAAAGTTCAGATGGGGAGACAGAGAGGAGGAGGAGGAGGAGACAATTTGGAAGCATGGGGAGGTCGTCTCAAGGAGATAGTGGCACAGTCAGACAGCATGCATCGTCACCAGGGATCAGCCAGACAGCACGCCGACGCCCATCAACGCATGCTGTTGCCACCACCAGAATGCCGTCATCGCAGAGCTCAGCAGTGTGGCATTTTTTTGTGTGTCTGCCTCTGACAACAGCGATGCCATTTGCAACCTGTGCCAAAAGAAACTGAGTCGTGGGAAGTCCAACACCCACCTAGGTACAACTGCTTTGCGAAGGCACATGGTCTCCCATCAAAAAGGCCGATGGGAAGAACACATGAGTAGAAGCAGCACACAAAGTGAAAGCCGCCCTCCTCCTCCTGCTCCAGCATCTTCAGCCACGTAAACCAGTGCTGTCCTCCTTGCCCCCTCTCAACCATCCTCCACTCAGTCTCTCTTTCGTAGCAGTTCCTGGTCATCTGCCCACAGTCAGGTGTCTGTCAAGGACATGTTTGAGCGTAAGAAGCCAATTTCTCAAAGTCACCCCCTTGCCCGGCGTCTGACAGCTGGCTTGTCTGAACTCTTAGCCCGCCAGCTTTTACCATACAAGCCGGTGGAGTCTGATGCTTTCAAAAAATTTGTATCTATTGGGACACCGCAGTGGAAGGTACCTGGCAGAAATTTCTTTTCACAAAAGGCAATCCCAAACCTGTACTCTGTTGTGAGAAAAGAAGTTATGGCATGTCTGGCACACAGCATTGGGGCAAGGGTCCATATGACCACGGATAGCTGGTCTGCAAAGCATGGTCAGGGCAGGTATATCACCTACACTGCGCATTGGGTAAACCTGCTGAGTTCTGACAAGCATGGAATGCGTGGCTCTGCAGAAGAGTTGGTGACACCGCCATGACTTGCAGGCAGGCCTGCTGCTACCTCCTCTACTCCTCCTACTCCATCCTCTTCCCTAACCTCTTCCTCGGATGAGTCCTCTTCAACTTCTGCGTCTTGCTCCACATCTATGGCGCCCCCCAGGTACTATGCTACATCCCGGGTAAGGCAGAGTCACACCGCACCAGCACTCCTGACCGCCCTGAACGCACAGGTGGATCAGTGGCTGACTCCGCACCAACTGGAGATTGGCAAGGTTGTTTCTGACAATGGAATTAATTTGGTGGCGGCATTGAAATTGGGCAAGTTGACACATGTGCCGTGCATGGCACATGTGTGTAATCTAATTGTACAATGATTTGTCCATAAGTACCCTGGCTTACAGGACGTCCTGAAGCAGGCCAGGAAGGTGTGTGGCCATTTCAGGCATTCCTACACAGCCATGGCGCACTTGTCCGATATCCAGCGCCGAAACAACCTGCCAGTGAGGTGCTTGACTTGCGACAGCCCGACAAGGTGGAATTCAACACTCCTAATGTTTGATCGCCTGCTCCAACAAGAAAAAGCTGTTAATGAGTATTTGTATGACCGGGGTGCTAGGACAGCCTCTGGGGAGCTGGGGATATTTTTGCCAAATTACTGGACGCTCATGCGCAATGCCTGTAGGCTCATGCATCTTTTTGAGGAGGTGACAAACCTTGTCAGTCGCACCGAAGGCACCATCAGTGACTTCATACCATTTGTTTTCTTCCTGGAGCGTGCCCTGCGAAGAGTGCTGGATCAGGCAGTAGATGAGCGTGAAGAGGAAGAGTTGTGGTGTCCATCACCCCCACAAACAGCCTTATCAGCATCGCTTGCTGGACCTGCAGCAACGCAGGAAGAGGATTGTGAGGAAGAGGAGTCAGAGGAGGAATGTGGCTTTGAGGAGGAGGAGTAGGAGGAAGACCGACCACAACAGGCATCCCAGGGTGCTCATTGTTGTCACCTCTCTGGTACCCATGGTGTTGTACGTGGCTGGGGGGAACAAGATACAATCATTGAGATCAGTGAGGAGGAGGAACGGGACATGATTAGCTCGGCATCCAACCTTGTTCAAATGGGTTTTTTCATGCTGTCGTGCCTGTTGAGGGACCCTCGTATAAAAAAGCTGAAGGAGAACGACCTGTACTGGGTGTCCATGCTCCTCGACCCCCAGTATAAGCATAATGTGCCTGAAATGTTACCAAATTCCTGCAAGTCGGAAAGGATGGAGCATTTTAAGAATAAATTAAAAACTATGCTTTACACAGCGTATAAGGGTGATGTCACAGCACCACGGGAATGTAACATGGGAAAAGATGAAATTAATCCTCCTCCTCCTCCCACGACCACGGCGGCAAGGACAGGACGCTTTCCTGATGTCTTGTTGATGGCAGACATGCGTACCTTTTTAACTCCCATGCACCATCAGAGCCTTTCGGGATCCAGCCTTAGAGAAAGACTCAACCGACAGGTAGCAGACTACCTAGCTTTAACTGCGGATCTCGACACTCTCAGGAGCGATGGACCCCTTGACTACTGGGTGTGCAGGCTGGACTTGTGGCCTGAGCTATCCCAATTTGCAATGGAACTTCTGGCCTGCCCTGCTTCAAGTGTCCTGTCCGAAAGGACTTTCAGTGCAGCAGGAGGTTTTGTCACTGAGAAGAGAAGTCGCCTAGGTCAAAAAAGCCTTGACTATCTCACTTTTATAAAAATGAATGAGGGCTGGATCCCGAAGGGACTGACATTGGGCGATACATTTTATAAAGCTGGAGGACTTGCTTGACTTATCTGCCAACAACTAGTGTTCAAGCCGCAAGCTTTTAGGGCACTTTATAAATGTTTTACAAACATCAATTTTTCTGGCCGCTGCTACAGCAGTTGCTACAACAATACCCCAATTTTTCAGTCATTTGTACATTCTGAATTTTTCTGGCCTCTGCTGCAGCTCTGTGGGTACAAAACTCAAATAAAAAAAATAAGGCACATAACACTAGTGATTAAACTGTTACGAATTGTACAACTTAGCACACCACTCATATCTGGTGGACCATTAAATTGAATGCAAAATGCCACAAATTTTAAAGAGTAGCACCGACCAAGCATCTTTATCCGTCTCTTGGTTGCTCTAACTTATCTCTGTGTTCCATCTATGCCATACCTGTACTCTATTGTGCAAAAGGGTGGCATATGTGGTGTTTCATGCTGTTGTGCCTGTTGCAGGTCATGGCCCATGGTATAAAAAGGCTGAAGGAGAACGACCTGTAATGGGTGCCCCATCAAATTTTTAGAAAGATGTTCCTGGTTCCTCTCAATTATCTCTGGGTTTCTAAAATGGATGCCATACCTGTACTAGCTTGTGCAAAAGGATGGCATATGTGGTGGTGTTTCCTGCAGTTGTTTCTGTTGAGGGTGCTGGACCCTCTTATAAAAAAGCTGAAGGAGAACGACCTGGAGTGGGAGTCCAAGCATGGTTTTTGGGGCAATTTCACTTTTCCAAACAATTATCTGTGGGTTTCTAAAATCAATGCCGTACCAGTACTCTATTGTTCAAAAGTATGCCATATGTTCTCTTTCCTGCTGGTATTTTGTTTGAGGGTCCTTGACCCTCTTATAAAAAGGCCTAAGGAGAAAGAGGTGTACTGGGTGTCCACTCATTTTTTTTTTTCTATTTTACATTTGACCAAAATTATCTCTGGGTTTGTAAAATTAATGCTGTACCTGTACTCTATTGTTCAAAAGGATGCCATACGTCCTCTTTCCTGCTGGTGTTTTTTTTGAGGGTCCTGGACCCTCTTATAAAAAGGCCTAAGGAGAAAGAAGTGTACTGGGTGTCCATCGAATCATTTTTTTTTATTCAAATTTCCATTTGCAACAAATTATCTCTGGGTTTCTAAAATCAATGCCTTTCCTGTACTCTATTGTTCAAAAGGATGCCATACGTCCTCTTTCCTGATGGTGTTTTTTTGAGGGTCCTGGACCCTCTTATAAAAAGGCCTAGGGAGAAAGAAGTGTACTGGGTGTCCATCAAATCATTTTTTTTTAATTCAAATTTCCATTTGCAACAAATTATCTCTGGGTTTCTAAAATCAATGCCTTTCCTGTACTCTATTGTTCAAAAGGATGCCATACATCCTCTTTCCTGCTGGTGTTTTTTTTAGGGTCCTGGACCCTCTTATAAAAAGGCCTAAGGAGAAAGAGGTGTACTGGGTGTCCACTCATTTTTTTTTTCTATTTAACAATTGACCAAAATGATCTCTGGGTTTGTAAAATCAATGCTGTACCTGTACTCTATTGTTCAAAAGGATGCCATATGTCCTCTTTCCTGCTGGTATTTTTTTTGAGGGTCCAGGATCCTCTTATAAAAAGGCCTAAGGAGAAAAAAGTGCACTGGGTGTTCATCGAATTTTTTTTTTGATTCAAATTTCCATTTGCAAAAAAATATCTCTGGGTTTCTAAAATCAATGCCTTTCTTGTACTCTATTGTTCAAAAGGATGCCATATGTCCTCTTTCCTGCTGGTGTTTTGTTTGAGGGTCCTGGACCCTCTTATAAAAAAGCCTAAGGAGAAAGAATTGTACTGGGTGTCCATCGAATCATTTTTTTGATTCAAATTCTCGGTTGCAACAAATTATCTCCGGGTTTCTAAAATCAATGCCTTTCCTATAATCTTTTTTTCAAAAGGATGCCCTATGTCCTCTTTCCTTCTGCTGGTTTTGTTGAGGGTCCTGGAGCCTCTGCTAAAAAGGCCTAAGGATAAATATGTGTACTGGGTGTCTATTCAATGTTTTTTTAGATTTCCCGGTTGTAACAAATTATCTCTGTGTTTCTAAAATCAATGTCTTTCCTGTAATCTATTTTTCAAAAGGATGCCATATGTCCTCTTTCATGCTGTTGTTTCGGTTGAGGCTCCGAGACCCTCTTATTAAAAAGGCCTGAGGAAAAATAAGTGTACTGGGTGTCTAATCAATGTTTCTTTCTATTTCCCGGTTGCAAATAAAGATCTGTGGGTTTCTAAAATCAATGCCTTTCTTGTAATCTATTATTCAAAAGGATGACATGTGTCCTCTTTCATGCTGTTGTTTCGATTGAGGCTCCGGGACCCTCTTATTAAAAAGGCCTGAGAAAAAATAAGTGTACTGGGTGTCTAATCAATGTTTTTTTTCTATTTCCCGGTTGCAAATAATGATCTGTGGGTTTCTAAAATCAATGCCTTTCTTGTAATCTATTATTCAAAAAGATGACATATGTCCTCTTTCATGCTGTTGTTTCGATTGAGGCTCCGGGACCCTCTTATTAAAAAGGCCTGAGGAAAAATAAGTGTACTGGGTGTCTAATCAATGTTTTTTTTCTATTTCCCGGTTGCAAATAATGATCTGTGGGTTTCTAAAATCAATGCCTTTCTTGTAATCTATTATTCAAAAAGATGACATATGTCCTCTTTCATGCTGTTGTTTCGGTTGAGGCTCCGGGACCCTCTTATTAAAAAGGCCTGAGGAAAATAAGTGTACTGAGTGTCTAATCAATGTTTTTTTCTATTTCCCGGGTCATATAAATTATCTCTGGGATTCTAAAATCAATGCCTTTCCTGTAATCTATTATTCAAAAGGATGACATATCTCATCTTTCATGCTGTTGTTTCGGTTGAGGCTCCGGGACCCTCTTATTAAAAAGGCCTGAGGATAAATAAGTGTACTGGGTGTCTAATCAATGTTTTTTTTCTATTTCCCGGGTCATATAAATGATCTCTGGGATTATAAAATAAATGCCTTAACTGTAATCAATTGTTCACAAGGATGCCATATGTCCTCTTTCATGCTGTTGTTTCAGTCGAGGCTCTGGGAGCCTCTTATAAATGGCCTAAGGATAAAGAAGTGTTCTGGGTGTCCAATCAATGTTTTTTTTTATTTCACAGTTGCAAAAAATTATCTATGGCTTTGTAAAATCTATGCCTTACCTGTCATCTATTTTTCAAAAGGATGCCATATGTCCTCTTTCCTGCTGTTGTTTTTGTTGGGGGTCCGGAACACTATTTTAAAATGGCCGAAGAAGAACGACCTGTACTGTACTTGGTGTCCAATCATGTTTTTGTTTTCAATTTCACGGTTCATAATAAATATCGCTGTGTAACTGCCATACCTGTACTCTGTTGTTCAAAAGGATGGCATATGTGGTGTTTCATTCTGTTGTGGTTGTTGAGGGTTGTGGCCGTGGGACAGCGTATAAAACGGCTGAAGGAGAACAACCTGTACAGCCTTGCTCCTCTTTTTAGGCAGGCCAGCTCTTTGCATACATGCCCACAGACTCTTTAACGTATGCCTCTTTTAGGGAGAGGTGCAGCCATAATGCAGGGTCAGAACCTCTGCCTGCAACTGTTATACTCGATTTTGCGAAAGGAAGTAACCTTACCATGGTTCCCTGCACGCACGTATTGTTGTTATATTTTTGGTGAGGGTAATCATGATGGCCATGTAGACCACCACCACTGAGAGTCCTGAAAGTAACAGGGATGAGATGAAAGAGCTAAGAATAGTAGAACTTGAAACAACAGAGTTAGCCATGGGTGTTAGTGCAAAACCGCTTGGCTTTTTTTTGGCTTTGGGTGCGGCTATTCATGCAGGCCATATAGAGCTGCCACCATTCGGTATCGTATCAGCTATTAAACTAATAAGAACAGTATAAAATACAGCCAATGAAGGGCCTTAGGAAGACTGAGCCAAGGTTGGATTGTAGTATTTGGTTAGGCTAATCATCATGGCCATGTAGACCACCACCGAGAGTCCTGGAAGTAACAGGGATGATGAGATGAAAGTGCTAAGAATAGTACTAGTTGAAACAACAGAGTTAGCCATGGGTGTTAATCCAAGACCGCTTGGATTTATTTTTGTATTGGGTGCGGCTTATCTTGCAGGCCATATAGAGCTGCCACCATTCGGTGTTGTATCAGCTATAAAAATAATAAGAACTGTACTATCAAAATACAGCCAATGAAGGGCCTATGAAGACTGAGCAAAGGTTGGATTGTAGTATTTTGTTCGGCTAATCATGATGGCCATGTAGATCACCCGTAACAGGGATGAAAGTGCTAAGAATAGTACTAATTAAAACAACCGAGTTAGCCATGGGTGTTAGTCTAAGACCACTCAGCTTTTTTTTGGGTTTGGGTGCAGCTAATCATGAAGGCCAGATAGACCTGCCACCATTTCGTGTTGTAACAGGTATTAAACTGCAAAGAAAAGTACTACTTAACACAACCTACTTACCATGGGTCCCAGAGCATATGTTTGGTTATTATATTTTGTAAGGGTAATCATGCAGGCCATATAGACCTCCACCGATAGGGTGATATGAGTAACAGCTATTAAAATGCGAAGGACATTACTAATTAACACAACATAGTTACCATGGGTCGCAGACCAAGAGCAGATGTCTTATTATTATATTTTGTATGGGTAATCATCCAGGCCGTATAGACCTCACCAAATAGGGGGAGTTACAGAGATTAAAGTGCTAAGAATGGTAGTACTTAAAACACAACCTAGTTAAAATAGGTACCAGACCGCATGTCTTATTATTATATTTTTTCAGGGTAATCAGGCAGGCCATATAGAACACCCCCGATAGGGGGGGGGACAGGGATTAAAGTGCTAAGAAAAGTACTAATTAACACAAGCTAGTTGGGTCCAAGAACGCATGTTTAATTATTAGACTTTATTAGGGTAATTATATATCTAACAAATCTATCTATTTCTCTTCTATTGATTCTATCTAACTATCAATCTATGTATATCTATCTATCCTATCTATCAATCTATCTTCTGTCCGGGATGTTTTGAGAAAGCCACTTTGGGAATGTTAGTTGATTTAGGCCCATTATGGCCTAAAAGCAGACTCTGCATAAACTATGTAATTTTCCATGGGAGTTTTGCCAGGGATCCCCCTCCAGAATGCGACAGTCCAGGTGTTAGTACCCTTGAAACAACTTTTCCATCACTATTGTGGCCAGAAAGAGTCCTTGTAGGTTTTAAAGATCGCCTGCCTATTGAATTCAATGGCGGTTCGCGCTGTTCGCAGGTTCGCAAACAATACCGTTAGTTCGAGTCCGCCGTTCGCGAACCGAACATTTTAGGTTTGCGACATCACTATTGTTAAGGTGCATCAAATATCGTAACAAAATTCTTCACCAAAAATAATATGTTAACAAAAAAGTAAAATTTGTATGTAATTTACACAGGAATAAATCAAATTAAACATGCACAGCGTAAATCGTAATTGTAGTACACTGGATGTGAAAAAATCACATAGAAATTTGAACTTATCAATACAAAATGCAAAGCGTAATTGGTGTTTTTTTCATAAAATGGGCTGAACATGGGCGTTTCATGGGCATATATGAAAATGTCTCTCTAATCTCAGCGTAATTCTATAAAGATTTTCGCACTGCAGATCTCAGTTTTTTCTCAACAACTAAAAGGTGGCAAGCTTTTCACAAAACAATATGAACACTTACAACCCCAAAAGAAAAAAAAATGCATACTAAAATATACTCAGATGTAAGATGCTATAAGCAGAAAGCAGCGTAATGTGTTATATTGGCTGCAGGATTTTCATTTTAAAGTGCTCTCCCTGCTAACTTCGCACTAAGTAGCGAAGTTACCCTAACCAGCAAGCTTCATTACTTTTAATAGGAGCCATCTTGCTACTCGCAGGGACTGCCCCTTTTTTACTATCATTGCACCGGGGCAGCCCTGCAAGAGTGAGAAAAAGTAGGTTTGAGCTGGCGAAGATTATATCATCGAGCCCTTAGTAACCAACCAATTAATCTATTAAAAATTACAGAAATAAAAACGACTTTTTAAATTAAAAAAACAGCTGTTGTCTGACTAGTACAGACAGACTAACAGCAAGTACAAAGCCAAATAGTTGTTTTTTTTAAGTCACTACATACCTACCTTACCTAATACTAGGGATGGGTGAATGTTTCGCAACATTCGAAAAACGGCACGAATTTTAACACATTCGTTCGTTCAAATCGAATTTCGAGTGTATACATAACATTCTAACATTCAATTTTCGAATGTTCGGTTTCAAATTTTATGATTACATTCGAAAATATTCTTTTCGAAAAATTTGAATTTAGATTGTAATAGTATTTCTAATGCTTTTTCTTTAAATGTAATATTCGAATTATGCAATATTCTATATAGAAACATTCAAAATGATATAATTGTATCTATTATGTATCAGTTTACTAGATTCTCTCCCTAAAACATGAACTATTGAACTTCTGAATATTATTTGTTAAATAGAATGTTAAATTCGAAATTTCGAATTGCAATATTCAAATTAAAAAAATTCAAATTTATATGTTTGTAATAGTATTTCTAATGCTTTCTTTAAATGTAATATTCAAATTATGCAATATTCTATATAGAAACATTCAAAATGATATATTTGTATCTATTATGTATCAGTTTACTAGATTCCCGCCCTACCACATGAACTATTGAACTTCTGAATAGTATTTGTTAAATAGAATGTTAAATTCGAAATTTCGAACTGCAATATTCGAATTCGAAAAATTCAAATTTATATGTTTGTAATAGTATTTCTAATGCTTTCTTTAAATGTAATATTTGAATTATGTAATATTCTATATAGAAACATTTAAAATGATATATTTGTATCTATTATGTATCAGTTTACTAGATTCCCGCCCTACCACATGAACTATTGAACTTCTGAATAGTATTTGTTAAAAAGAATGTTAAATTCGAAATTTCGAATGTAGACATTCGATATAATAATAAACATTCAAATTCGAAAGTGACATTCGAAAACTGTAAATAACATTCGATTATAGAATTTTTAAGAATATTCGTTCTTATCAACATTCGGATTTATAATTCGAATTTTGGTAATAACATTCATTCTACATTCGAAATTCGAAAATTTACACATTTGCCTATCCCTACCTAATACCTAGCACTAAACTAAATAAAATCTATTGTGTTAACTACGTACATAATTGGTATCTCTCTATTCTAGCTTTTAAAGTGTTAATTTTTAAAATCTGTTAATCTGTAAATAAAAGTAATATATTATATTGATTTTTTTTTATTTTTAAACCAAAGAACTTACAAACAAAAAAAACAAAAAAACTTGGAGAATAAATCCACACAGACTCTAGGTGCTGGTGTATTTTTAGTGCTATCAAAATGGAAGGCAAGCAAACAAAGTTTTTTCAGAAGCTCTGTAACTCTCAGTGCAGGGGCACATTGGAAAACCAACTGATAGCTCACTGATTGCAAATAGATCTGAGAATGTCAGCAATAACTGAAAGATCCTCCTTTCACTTTCCTCCCGCCCCCTGAGAATACTGGTTGGCTAGAAAATATCACAGGCTTCAACTGATAGGCTGAGGAAAACTGTCAGTCTATTTGCCTGCTCTTCCTAGTTTAGTGTTTGTTGTTGTTATAAGACGTATTTGTAAATAGTACAGTTAGCCCTCAGTTTACACCGGGGTTAGGTTCCAGAAGGAATGGTTGTAAATCGAAACCGTTGTAAATTGAAACCCAGTTTATAATGTAAGTCAATGGGAAGTGAGGTAGTTAGGTTCCATGCCCCTCTCAAAATTGTCATAAGTAACACCTAATACATTATTTTTAAAGCTTTGAAATGAAGACTTTAAATGCTAAACATCATTAGACACAGGATATATAATTAAACTAAGTTAAATGAACAAAAACATTTGCTTAAACAGCATTATAAACCTAATAAAATATCACACAACAGACATTTTTTTGCAAACAGTTCTTTCTATGCATTACAATCTGGATGGATTTATAGATAGGAAGATCTTGTTCCTTTGAAAGCTGCTTGATAGCTCAGGTCTAGCTAGCTACACTGATTAATTTCAGCCTGCTTGTGTGCTTGGCTTCCATATATTTGCTGCAACACAAGCAGACAGCTCCACCTACGGACAGCCAAAGGGTTAAGGAATATAGGGAATAACATTTTTGTTGTTGTTATATTTTACATTTGTGAAGGCACAGCTCTAGTTTCATTAAAAATAGCCCATAATGTTTCAGTGCTTAACTAGAACCTTTCTCAAATCTTTATTTTGTGAGACAAAAAATTTGCAAAAAAAAAACTTGAAAGGCGCTTATTAAAGTGATGGTAAACTCTCATCTTTATGAAAATAGATCCAGAATGTTAGTGATATTTTACATGGAGTTTAATTCATCAGTTGTAATGAAGATGCGCTATAACTTATAGCGCTGAAATTCAAATACCCCATGCTCTGGCCGCCCAGTTAAAAAGTAATTTTTTTGTGAGCTAATGGATTGAACTGTTCTCTAATCAATGTTATAGCTACAACAAAAGTACATAAAAGTGAGAGTACTGATTGGAGAACAGTTCAAACCGTAAGCTCACAAATAATATGACTTGAAATGGGTGGCTTTAGCACAGGGCATTTGAATTTCAGGTCTATAATAAAAAGAAAGTTATAGCGCATCTTCATTGCAACTGATAAATTAAACTCTATCTAAAATATTATTAACATTCCATATCTGTTTTCATTAAAGGGGAGAGTTTACATCACTTTAGATGAATAGTCTACTTGAAAAATGTTATTGTTTAAAAAGATAGATAATCCCTTTTTTACCCACTCCCTATTTTTGCATAACTAACAGTTATATTAATACAAATATTACCTCTGTGATTACCTTGTATCTAAGCCTCTGCAGACTGCAACCTTATCTCAGTTCTTTTTACAGACATGCAATTTAGCCAATTAGTGCAGACTCCACGGGAGTGAGCACAATGTTATCTATATGACACACATGAACTAGTACTGTCTAACAGTGAAAAACTTTTAAAATGCTCTGAGCTAAGAGGCGGTTTTCAAAGGTTTAGAAATCAGTCTGAGCCTACCTAGATTTAGCTTTTCAAAAATACCACCAAGGGTACAAAGCAAATTTGATGATAAAACTAACTTGGACACGGCTAGATTTAGAGTTTGGCGGCCAAAGGGGTGCATTAGCTACACGTGCTATTTTTCTCCTGCACTTTTTAAATACCGCTGGTATTTAGAGTTCACAGAATGGCTGGGTTTTCAGTGCGTTAGGCTCCAAAAAGGGAGCGTAGAGCATAATTTAATGCCACTGCAACTCTAGATACGAGCGGTGCTAACGGACGCGGCCAGCTTCAAAAACGTGCTCGTGCACGATATCCCCATATAAAACAATGGGGCTGTTTGAGCTGAAAAAAAAACCTAACACCTGCAAAAAAGCAGCGTTCAGCTCTTAACGCAGCCCCATTGTTTTCTATGGGGAAACACTTCCTACGTCTGCACCTAACACCCTAACATGTACCCCGAGTCTAAACACCCCTAACCTTACACTTATTAACCCCTAATCTGCCGCCCCCGCTATCGATGACACCTGCATATTATTTTTAACCCCTAATCTGCCGCTCCGTATACCGCCGCTACCTACATTATCCCTATGTACCCCTAATCTGCTGCCCCTAACACCGCCGACCCCTATATTATATTTATTAACCCCTAATCTGCCCCCCACAACGTCGCCGCCAGCTACCTACAATATTTAACACCTAATCTGCCGATCGGAGCTCACTGCTACTATAATAAATGTATTAACCCCTAAAGCTAAGTCTAACGCTAACACTAACACCCCCCTAAGTTAAATATAATTTTTATCTAACGAAATAAATTAACTCTTATTAAATAAATTATTCCTATTTAAATCTAAATACTTACCTGTAAAATAAACCCTAATATAGCTACAATATAAATTATAATTATATTGTAGCTATTTTAGGATTAATATTTATTTTACAGGGAACTTTGTAATTATTTTAACCAGGTGCAATAGCTATTAAATAGTTAATAACTATTTAATAGTTACCTAGTTAAAATAATTACAAAATTACCTGTAAAATAAATCCTAACCCAAGTTACAATTAAACCTAACACTGCACTATCAATAAATTAATTAAATAAAATACCTACAATTATCTACAATTAAACTAACACTACACTATCAATAAATTAATTAAATAAACTACCTACAATTATCTACAATTAAACCTAACACTACACTATCAATAAATAAATTAAATACAATTCCTACAAATAAATACAATTAAATAAACTAACTAAAGTACAAAAAATAAAAAAGAACTAAGTTACAAAAAATAAAAAAATATTTACAAACATTAGAAAAAAATTACAACAATTTTAAACTAATTACACCTACTCTAAGCACCCTAATAAAATAACAAAGACCCCCAAAATAAAAAAATGCCCTACCCTTATCTAAAATAAAAAAGTTCAAAGCTCTTTTACCTTACCAGCCCTTAAAATGATCTTTTGTGGGGCATGCCCCAAAGAATTCAGCTCTTTTGCCTGTAAAAAAAAACATACAATACCCCCCCCAACATCTACAATTTTCCTACCTTAATTTCGATTGGCTGATAGAATCCTATCAGACAATCGGAATATGAGGGACGCCATCTTGGATGACGTCCCTTAAAGGAACCGTCATTTGTCGGGAAGTCGTCGGAAGAAGAAGATGGGTCCGCGGTGGAGGTCTTCAAGATGGAGCCGGTCGTCATCGGATGAAGATAGAAGATGCCGCTTGGATCAAGATGGTTGCCGGTCTGGATCGCCTCTTCTTCCTGGATAGGATGAAGACTTTGGAGCCTCTTCTGGACCTCTTCAGCCGCCGGATGATGGATGTCTAGCCCCCGCTTGGGCTTGGATGAAAATTTCGGAGCCTGGAACGATCGGTGATACCTGGCATGGTGAAGACAACGTAGGAGGATCTTCAGGGGCTTAGTGTTAGGTTTATTTAAGGGGGGTTTGGGTTAGATTAGGGGTATGTGGGTGGTGGGTTGTAATGTTGGGGGGGTATTGTATGTTTTTTTTTACAGGCAAAAGAGCTGAATTCTTTGGGGCATGCCCCACAAAAGGTCCTTTTAAGGGCTGGTAAGGTAAAAGAGCTTTGAACTTTTGTAATTTAGAATAGGGTAGGGCATTTTTTTTATTTTGGGGGTCTTTGTTATTTTATTAGGGGGCTTAGAGTAGGTGTAATTAGTTTAAAATTGTTGTAATTTTTTTCTAATGTTTGTAAATATTTTTTTATTTTTTTTGTAACTTAGTTCTTTTTTATTTTTTGTACTTTAGTTAGTTTATTTAATTGTATTTATTTGTAGGAATTGTATTTAATTTATTTATTGATAGTGTAATGTTAGGTTTAATTGTAGATAATTGTAGGTAGTTTATTTAATTAATTTATTGATAGTGTAGTGTTAGGTTTAATTGTAACTTAGGTTAGGATTTATTTTACAGGTAATTTTGTAATTATTTTAACTAGGTAACTATTAAATAGTTCTTAACTATTTAATAGCTATTGTACCTGGTTAAAATAATTACAAAGTTACCTGTAAAATAAATATTAATCCTAAAATAGCTACAATATAATTATAATTTATATTGTAGCTATATTAGGATTTATTTTACAGGTAAGTATTTAGCTTTAAATAGGAATAATTTATTTAATAAGAGTTAATTTATTTAGTTAGAATAAAATTATATTTAATTTAGGGGGGTGTTAGGGTTAGGGTTAGAATTAGCTTTAGGGGTTAAAAAATTTATTAGAGTAGCGGTGAGCTCCGATCGGCAGATTAGGGGTTAATACTTGAAGATAGGTGTCGGCGATGTTAGGGAGGGCAGATTAGGGGTTAATACTATTTATTATAGGGTTATTGAGGTGGGAGTGAGGCGGATTAGGGGTTAATAAGTGTAGGCAGGTGGAGGCGATGATGAGGGGGGCAGATTAGGGGTTAATAAATATAATATAGGGGTCGGCGGTGTTAGGGGCAGCAGATTAGGGGTTCATAGGGATAACATAGGTGGCAGCGGCGTGCGGTCGGCAGATTAGGGGTTAAACATTTTTAATAGAGTGGCGGCGATGTGGGGGCACCTCGGTTTATGGGTACATAGGTAGTTTATGGATGTTAGTGTACCTTAGAGCACAGTAGTTAAGAGCTTTATAAACCGGCGTTAGCCCAGAAAGCTCTTAACTCCTGACTTTTTTCTGCGGCTGGAGTTTTGTCGTTAGATTTTTAACGCTCACTTCAGCCATGACTCTAAATACCGGCGTTAGAAAGATCCCATTGAAAAGATAGGATACGCAATTGACGTAAGGGGATCTGCGGTATGGAAAAGTTGCGGCTGAAAAGTGAGCGTTAGACCCTTTAATGACTGGCTCCAAATACCAGAGGGCGGTAAAAACCAGCGTTAGGAGCCTCTAATGCTGGTTTTGACGGCTACTGCCCAACTCTAAATCTAGGCCAAAGTGTTTAAAATTGCATGCCCTATCTGTATCATGAAAGTTTAATTTTGAATAGAGTGTCCCTTTAAAGGGACAGTCTAAGTCAAAATAAACTTTCATGATTCAGATAGAGCATGTAATTTTAAACAATTTTCCAATTTACTTTTATCACCAATTTTGCTTTGTTCTCTTGGTATTCTTAGTTGAAAGCTTAACCTAGGAGGTTCATATGCTAATTTCTTAAACCTTGAAGGCCACCTCTTTCAGATTGCATTTTAACAGTTTTTCACCACTAGGGGGTGTTAGTTCACATATTTCATATAGATAACACTGTGCTCGTGCACGAGAAGTTATCTGGGAGCAGGCACTGATTGGCTAGACTGCAAGTCTGTCAAAAGAACTGAAAAAAGGGGCAGTTTGCAGAGGCTTAGATACAAGATAATCACAGAGGTTAAAAGTATATAATTATAACTGTGTTGGTTATGCAAAACTTGGAAATGGGTAATAAAGTGATTATCTATCTTTTAAAACAATAAAAATTCTGGTGTAGACTGTCCCTTTAAGTATTTTTGCTGATACAAGTGAATTAAAACATGCTTCAAACATCAATGTTTTGACCCCTATGACCTTTTAACAATAGTATTAAAGAGTTTGAAGTCCTTACTTTGAATGTAAACCCTCTTTTTACTGTTCAGTGGTATAAACTCTGAGAATTTTCTGAACACAGGAAGTTCCAAGGTGACATCACCTGGGAGCTCATATTAAAGGGCTTGACATTTCTGCAATTGAAAATGTGTCTTTTCCCTATATTTCACATTATGTAGACTAGTAGAGTGACTAGTGATCTGTAATAATATTTTCCAATCTTGCAGATAGATGATAGATAGATAGACAGATAGATAGATAGATAGATAGATAGATGCTAGATAAATAACAATTACTTGACAGTTTCAAGCTGTAGTGTCTTGATGTCTTAAATATAAAGAGAAGTACATTTATACTTTACATGTAGCTTCAGAAACCTAATGTACCACACAACCCCAAACTGTTTCTCTACAGCAAGGAATCTGGGTTGGCATAAAACTATTTCATAAAGTGATTTAAATAGAATATATATGGACTCTGAAAAGAGACCACAAAATTCAAAAAACACAGGCGCTAAAACAGCTTAAAATAGACAACGAAAACGTGATTTTTAAACCATATAGTGCAATATATATATGCTTGCAAATAACAACACCCAGTGCGGACTGAAACAACAAAAGATGTGTGAACAACAAAAGTGTATAAAATATATGTTTAATTACATAAGTGAAATGGAGATATTATAATATTAAAATATTTATACATATAAAAGCGCTGATCAGGCGCAATGTTGAAGTGTAGCATACATTTTAACAATAATGTGATACAAAAAAATGATAATAGAACAACGTGAGAAGTTTAGTATTTTCCAGTATGCGATTCGATGCGATGATTTTTCCAAATAGCCCAGATTTTGAAGAAAGATTTGTGTCTTCAATGGGAGCTGGAACGAGATGAGGAAGACCAATAAACGACAGAAAAGGCAACAAAATAAGGTTTTCACTTTTACTTACACCGGAGGTCGGTGGTTGAATCCTGAAAGTTCCTTTTCGTGGCGTGAGACTCCAAACCGCAGCGGGCAGCAAAAGTTAATCCAGCAGAATATGCAAACACCTTTGCACAGGTGGCTGGAAAAGATGCACCTTTTCCAGCCACCTGTGCAAAGGTGTTTGCATATTCTGCTGGATTAACTTTTGCTGCCCGCTGCGGTTTGGAGTCTCACGCCACGAAAAGGAACTTTCAGGATTCAACCACCGACCTCCGGTGTAAGTAAAAGTGAAAACCTTATTTTGTTGCCTTTTCTGTCGTTTATTGGTCTTCCTCATCTCGTTCCAGCTCCCATTGAAGACACAAATCTTTCTTCAAAATCTGGGCTATTTGGAAAAATCATCGCATCGAATCGCATACTGGAAAATACTAAACCTCTCACGTTGTTCTATTATCATTTTTTTGTATCACATTATTGTTAAAATGTATGCTACACTTCAACATTGCGCCTGATCAGCGCTTTTATATGTATAAATATTTTAATATTATAATATCTCCATTTCACTTATGTAATTAAACATATATTTTATACACTTTTGTTGTTCACACATCTTTTGTTGTTTCAGTCCGCACTGGGTGTTGTTATTTGCAAGCATATATATATTGCACTATATGGTTTAAAAATCACGTTTTCATTGTCTATTTTAAGCTGTTTTAGCGCCTGTGTTTTTTTAATTTTGTGGTCTCTTTTCAGAGTCCATATATATTCTATTTAAATCACTTTAGCAATTGAGGTTGGGAGTTTCCTCTTTATCATCACAGGTTTAATAGTTTCCTTTTTGCGCAGTTAACCCTTTCGTTTTTTTTATAAAACTATTTCATGCAAGAGGGACAACCTCAGTAAGTGAAAACAAGATTTCAGACTAATAAGTAGAAGCACATTACGTATAGGCTGTTATACTTACAATTTGCTCATTAAATTACATTTCAGCTGCAAGTGTATTATAGCAATATGTTTGAAGAAAACATAAAGCAATCAATGATGTTTCAAGATTATTACAGGGGAAAGAAAAATTACACTGATAGGTAGTTCTCTTGTTTCTAGATGACAGTAACAAGAAGGATTTTTTTCTACTGTCATATGTTTCTATTCTTTAACAGCCATGCATGAAATATGCTTGGTTTATAATTATTATAGCAATATAGAGCTCAGCTATGTGCCGGATATAGATTAATTATGACATGTTGGCATGTGTATTTTTAATAACTGTGTATAGCATCACTCAAATTAGTTACTGAGAAAGGACTAACTGTAGGCAGTTAGTGACTAAGTATGACAAAACAGGGAAGGGGGGTTCCACAAAGTTGTTTGCTTCAGGAACTATCTGAATTTCCATGCAAAACTATTGTTCTTGGGTAATTGTTGGTTACATTTCTAAACCCAGCAATGGTTTGGTGTAATGGCATGTTTTTAGCTTAGCCTAGAGTTCATGATAGAATACTTTATATTGACCTGTATGGTGTCTTTTTAGGCTTTGCACAAACCTTCATGCAAGAAGCTTACAAGCAGCAAATATGAAACAACTGCATACTTTAAATTAATAATTAAAAAAAATGTTTTATATTTATATCACTTAAGCTCTTTAGTTTAGTTAGGAGATAGAAAGGCATGCAGCAGTCTGTTTTAGCTCAAACATTTAATTTCTTCAGTTTTTAGTTTTAATAAAAAATATTGCTCTTCATACACTACACATACATACTGTACACTACCTCTCTCTCTCTCTCCCTCTCTCTCTCTCTCTCTCTCTCTCTCTCTCTCTCTCTCTCTCTCTCGCACACACAAACACACACAAAAGTTGCACAAAACACATAAAAAATACACCATCTAATAAAAAATATTTTAAAAATAAATTGCACACAAAAGTTATAAGGGCTCAAAGATATGAGATCTCACGTGTTAGAAACAAAAAGGCAAGCAAAGGGATTTAACATAGATATATATATACATGTCTAAATATGTATATATATGTAAATCTATTTATATATATATGTATACATACAGTACATACATATATACAGTATATGTGTGTGTGTGTATAGGATTTCAGAAGCTCTCATACTATTGGCTGATTTGAATTTGAGGAATCAAATCAGCCAATAGGAATGCAAGGTACGCCATTTTGAAATTTCTACCTTGCATTCAACTTCATTGCATGGTGGTGACCGAATGAAGAGGACGCTCCGTGCAGGATGGAATCGGCTTCCAAGATGGCTCTGCTCCACGCCACCGGAATGAAGATGGAAGATGTCCCCGGAATGGATGAAGATATTGCCTTCTGGATGAAGACTTCACGCCGCCTGGATGGAGATGAATGTCCAGACTTCAGGAACCAGGAGTAGATATTCTGGGGTTAGTGTTAGATTTTTTCATTTTTTTGGGTGGGTTTTGTTTTAGATTATGGCTTTGGGCTTTTTTTTTTCATTTTTTTGGGTGGGTTTTGTTTTAGATTATGGCTTTGGGCTTTTGTAAAAGAGCTGAATGCCCTTTTAAGGGCAATGCCCATACAAATGCCTCTTTAGAGACAATGGGTAGCTTAGTTTTTTTTTTTAGAGTTAGGTTTTTTTATTTTGGGGGGTTGGTTGGGTGGTGGATTTTACTGTTGTGGGGATTTTTTTTTACAGGTAAAAGAGCTGTTTAACTTAGGGCAATGTCCTACAAAAGGCCCCTTTAAGGGCTATTGGTAGTTTATAGTATGTTAGGGAGTGTTTTTATTTTGGGGGTCTTTTTTATTTTTATAGGGCTATTAGATTAGGTGTAACTGTTTTTATTTTTGATCATTTCGTTTATTATTTCTTGTAAACTTAGTGTTTTTGATTTTTCGTAATTTAGTGTTTATTATTTTTTGTAATTTTAGATTTTTTAATTTTTTTCGTAGTGTTAGGTTTTTTAAAATTTGTAATTTAGATTTTTTAATTAGTAGTATTTTTTTATTATATTAGAATATTAATGTTAGGTTAATTTATAGTTTAATGTTAGGTTTATTTTTATTTCACAGGTAAGTTTTTATTTTAAGATAGTTATATAGTAATTTTAATTTTAAGTTAGAGGGGTGTTAGGTTTAGGGATTAATAGTTTAATTTAGTGTTTTGTGATGTGGGGGGCTGGCGGTTTAGGGGTTAATAGGTTTATTTAGTAGCGGCGATGTGGGGGCCGGAGGTTTAGTGGTTAAAAGGTTTATTTAGTGGTAGCGATGTGAGAGGTCAGAGGTTTAGGGGTTAATAGCTTTATTATAGTGCCGGCGATGTCGGGAAGCGGCGAATTAGGGGTTAATAGCTTTATTATAGTGTTAGCGATGTCGGGAGCAGCAGATTAGGGGTTAATAACTTTATTTAGGTGTCAGTAATGTCAGGGGCAGGGGATTAGGGGTGTTAAGACTTGGTGTGTTAGGTTTAAACATAACTATTTTCCCCATAGACATCAATGGGGTCACATTACGGAGATTTTTCATTCCGCACTTCAGATGTTAGTTTTTTTTCTAACACTCTCTCGGCTGGAGGCCGATTGGCCGCAAATCTGCAGGGGGCAGCGTTGCACCAGCAGCTCACAAGAGCTGCTGGTGCAATGCTGAAAATGGAGAGCGTATTGCTCTCCGCATTCAGCGAGGTCTGGCAGACCTGATCCGCACTGTCGGATCAGGTCCGCCAGACCTTTGATAAATATCCCCCTAAGGGTAGAAGAAGTTACAGCGGATGTGATATCCATAGCCCTGAAGTTAGTGCGCGTCAGGTTTTAGTTGTGTACAAACAACTTACTTTCAATTTATAAAAGTTTTCTTTCAACAGCGTCTGTGCATGAGTGAAAGCTCTAAATAGCACTCCACTTGTAAACGTTTAATATACATGGGTAAGCGCGCATATTGCAAGTGGAAAGTAAATTGTTTGCGCGTGAGTTAAAGTCGGCGAGTACTTCAGAGTACAGATATCAAGACAGCACTAACTTCTTCACCCCATAGACTTCAATAGAGCATGCAATCTGAAAAAACTTTCACCTACACACTAACCCCACACCATATTAGACCAACCCAAAGGTAGTTATGAATATTTTACATTCCAATGTTCTTCACATAGAAGAGCTAATGGTATTTTAGTGGAAAGTGCTCTAAAGTGTACATACAGATGTATGTATATGTATACATGTGTATATATGTGTTTATATGGGGGTTATATATATATGTACACATATAAACATAAATACACATGTAAACTTATATGTATGTAAACATAAATACAAATATTGAGAAATATATCTGTATGTATATATACATCATAGCCAGAGTTTCCCTCTAAGACCAGTTTTATGAGCATCCCAGTAATAAAACAGTTAATATGGGAACCACCACAGTTTTAGTCTGCATTGTGTAGAGCTTGCTAATTGCTCTAATTAACTATTTAACTGCTGGGCCGCTCACAAACTTGGCCTTAGAGGGAACACTGATTATAGCCATTTCCTGTGAAATACCTTGTCATATTCCATACACCTTATAACCCTTATACCTTTTTCGTAAAAAAAAAATATTTATATGCAGGGCCGGTGCTAGGATTTTTGGCTACACAGGCAAAGACACATTTTGCCGCCCCCCCTCATATATACCCTGCCATTACTGCTTCTTAACAAAATGTTCTAGTAATGTGTAACAGCTATAATAGTTAATTTCTACATAACAATGTGCCAAAGTGGTGGTTCTGCACAACATAGCAGGTAATTTTCCTGCACACACACACATACATATATACTCATACACATACATATTTGTACACAAACATACATATTTATACACATATATTTACACACACATTTACATTTACACCCTCACACATACATATTTATACATAGTCATGCACACATATTTACACACATCTATACACACATATACACACATATTTGCACACACAAACAACCACTTACATATTTATACACACAACATACACACACACAGATACACACAAACATACATACATACACAATGACAGACACACACATTTGCCTGTAATGTATAATGTGTTATTAATCTTCCCAGCATGACCTCTGCAAATTATTACAAAATAAAAATTTAACTGTGCTTTATAAACTCAAACTATAGAAAATGTACAAATAGTTACTTGGCAATTCCAATATAAATTTTTGTGCAAAAAACAATTTTTTTGTCTTGTATAGTAGTTTTTTATATTAAATACATATTTATATTTTATCTTCGTTTATAAAATGTTGCATCACATTAAAATGTTTTTTACCACATATTATTTATTTGGTCTGCATTAAATCTGAATCACTATATTGTCTGCTACTAGTCCTTGGTTTAGATTCCCCTTTCTTTCTCCCTCTGGGCTCTCCCATGCTTTGTTTGCCCCCCTCCTCAGTTAAAAGCTACAAACCAGCCGTACTCGCCATAGGCACCAGAGTCACTCACAGAGTGCTGCACCTTCCCATCCCCCATTCATTTTAACCTCTTGTCTGTGCTGCACATTGCCCCCATCTTGTTTTCTGCCTACCTCCTCCCAAGTCATAAATTAAATACAGATTTTTATTCTGCCAGTGCCTCCAGTCCAGACAGTCTTTCCCACATTTCCCATTCGGAATGTTCAAATAGTTCTACAGTTTTTTCCATCTTTTATCTCAAATACCCCCAGTTTGATTTCCTCTCTACTCTATGCAAATTAATTAGCAATGCATATGGTAAAATGCAGCTGGAATGAAATCTGACCGCCATCCTACCTCTCATCATGATCTCACTCCTTCAGTACCGTGTACCGCTCCTGGTCTGGCCATCTGGGTGGGTCTAACGTCCCGTGGCTGCTCGCATGTGATGTTTCCCTCTCAGAGTCTTGGCTGGCTCCACCACCTCCAGGTTCCACAGTCCACATCACTGACTGACAGTCTCTGATGGCGTAAGGCGTAACACTTGAGCTCTGCTTCCACACACCATCCCAATCTCCTGCCCATGCTGCCTGTCCACATTCAGTAGTTTCAGGCTCAGCTAAGCCAGGAGGGGGCGCTGGTGCAGAATAGAAAGGATAAGGATTCAAAGCGCAGCTGTGTCCTACTCCTGACAGTCAGTCAGTGTGCTGGTGCATGATTTGCCAATACATACCGGCAGCCAGGCAGATCCGGCGTCCCCCTGCTGGAGGCGCACTAATGCGGCTGCCAAGACTACCATACACAAGTGCCGGCCCTGATAATAATAATCAACCTCAAGTGATGCAGCATATAGGTAGCAAGTCCTTTTATGTGAAAGTTAGGATGGAGAAACGCTAATGTTAAATAAAGACTCAATGTTAGAACACTGACAGTAACAAAGGAATAAGAGGTGCTTGGAATTATTTCATACAATTTGAAATTTGTTAAACAATGCAGTGCTGCAGTGGGTTTGGCCAGTAGGATGCTTGGTTCTATAGGAATAAGTATTTGCAGCAGAAAAAGTTTTATACCGTTAATTAGGAATAATGTTGAATATTCTTTACATCTCTTGAGAACGTATCTCCAGAAGAATTTAAAGCTAGAAAAAGTTCAAAAGTGGGTTAGCAAAATGGTGCATGGTACATAATAAAAAACAACTTTCAAAGAACTATAATAATAGGTATAACCTAGAGGAGGGTAAGCAGTGAGAGTCAAGACTGTATAAGTCTATCTCCTATGCCGGGCGGCCGGGCCAGCACACTGTGTGGGAGGAAGAGGAATGGGATAGGAGGCGGCAAATATGACATTCAGACTCAGTGAGGAGGCACACAGGCAGGCTAGGCAGCAGCGGTCTGTCAGCACTCTGCAGGTCTCCCATTCCATCTCAGATGCAGATCAGGCTAAGCTGCTCAGGAATGTAAAAAAAAATAATACATTTTTAGGCAGCTGACTGTCGGCACCGCTCTTAGCACCCCCCTGCTGGTGCGCGCTAAGGCGGTTGCCTATACTGCCTATTACTAAACGCTGGCCCTGTTTATATGAATACTTCTAATTAGATGGTGTATAAATGAGTGCACAACCTTATTTTAATGTTTTTTTGTTGTGTTTGGTACAAGTTTAAATTTAGCCCTAACCCTTTATGTGAGGACTTCAGTAGCGCTGCCCAGAGGAGCGCAAATTTAGTTTGCGCTCATGCTGTCACATTTACTTTTAACTTGTAATATGATCGCTATATATTTCATGCACCTCACTATAAGTATGGGTGCTGCCATTAAGGAACCTAGGTTACATTGCGCGTATCTGAAGGAGAGTTGTGGCATATGTGCAAACACGTCATTACTGAAATGTAGTAAAAGATAGATTTCAACATGATAATGAATGATTACTATATAACACTATATATTAAGTCTATGCACTATACAATAACTCTGACACACTGAGCTATGTACACACACAATGATTGACACAGTGATTGACACAGTGATTGATTACAGTGATTAATTGATTGATTAATTGATTACTATACAACACTATACAATAAGTCTAACACACTAAGCTGTGCACCACACACAGTGATTGATCACTATACATTGGGGGGTAGTTATCAAGCCGTCTACTTTTCTTGCTTCGCCGGCCCAATACGCCCGCCTAAGCTCGCCTACCTTCGCCGCCGCGGACCTGAAAAAATACGCCTAAGTTATCAAATAAAGCTGTCAAAAAGCCGCGGGGCGATGAGCAGCGGACTGTGACAGTTATCACTCATCCGATCTCGCTGCCCTTCGGCTTTTTCCCAGCTTTATTGCTAGCCTGTCACTAAGCACTCACACTAAACTACACTGTTCTACCCCCTATACCGGCGCCCCCGGAGCCTCCCGCAACTCAATAAAGTTACTAACCCCTAAACCGCCGCTCCTAGACCCTGCCGCAACTCTTATAAATGTATTAACCCCTAAACCGCTGCTCCCGGACACCGCTACCACCTACAGTATACCTAGTAACCCCTATCCTGCCCCCCCTATACCGTCGCCCTCTATAATAAAATTATTAACCCCTATCCTGCTGATCCCGCACCTCTCCGCAACTAAATAAATAGTTTAACCCCTAAACCGCCGCTCCATGAACCCGCCGCAACCTATATTAAACCTATTAACCCCTATCCTGCCCCCCCTACAGCGTCGCCACCTATAATAAATTTATTAACCCCTAATCTGCCCCCCTACACCGTCGCCACCTATAATAAATTTATTAACCCCTATCCTGCCCCCCACTACGCCGCCGCCACTGTCATAAAATTATTAACCCCTAAACCTAAGTCTAACCCTAACCCTAACGCCCCCCTAACTTAAATATTAATTAAATAAATCTAAATAAATTAACTCTTATTAAGTAAATGAATCATATTTAAAACTAAATACTTACCTTTAAAATAAACCCTAATATAGCTACAATATAAATAATAATTATATTCTAGCTATTTTAGGATTTATTTTTATTTTACAGGTAACTTTCAATTTATTTTAACCATGTACAATAACTATTAAATAGTTATTAACTATTTAATAGCTTACCTAGCTAAAATAAAGAGAAATGTACCTGTGAAATAAATCCTAACCTAAGTTACAATTACACCTAACACTACACTATACTTTAATAAATTATTCCTATTTAAAACTAAATACTTACCTGTAAAATAAACCCTAAGATAGCTACAATATAATTAATAATTATATTATAGCTATCTTAGGATTTATATTTATTTTACAGGTAACTTTGTATTTATTTTAGCTAGTTAGAATAGTTATTAAATAGTTATTAACCATTTAATAACTACATAGCTAAAAGAAATACAAAATTACCTGTAAAATAAATCCTATCTTAAGTTACAATTAAACCTAATACTACACTATCATTAAATTAATTAAATAAATTAACTACAAATAACTACAATTAAATACAATTACATAAACTAACTAAAGTACAAAAAATAAAAAAAGCTAAGTTACAAAAAATAAAAAAATAATTTACAAACATGTTACAAATATTACAACAATTTTAAGCTACTTACACCTAATCTAAGCCCCCTAATAAAATAACAAACCCCCCCAAAATAAAAAAATGCCCTACCCTATTCTAAATTAAATAAATTTCAAAGCTCTTTTACCTTACCAGCCCTTAAAAGGGCCATTTGTGGGGGCATGCCCCAAAGAAAACAGCTCTTTTGCCTGTAAAAGAAAAATACAACCCCCCCCCCAACATTAAAACCCACCACCCACATACCCCTAATCTAACCCAAACCCCCCTTACAAAAACCTAACACTAATCCCCTGAAGATCATCCTACCTTGAGTCGTCTTCACTCAGCCGAGCCACCGATGGAACTGAAGAGGACATCCGGAGCGGAAGAAGTTAATCCTCCAAGCGGCGCTGAAGAAATCTTCCATCCGATGAAGTCATCATCCAGGCGGCGCTGAAGAAAAGTCTTCGATCCGTCCGATGTCATCTTCAAAGAGGCGCTGAAGAGGTCTTCTATCCGGGCGAAGTCATCTTCCAAGCCGGGTCTTGAATCTTCCTTCCGCCGACGCGGAACCACCTTCTTCACCGACGGACTACGACGAATGACGGCTCCTTTAAGGGACGTCATCCAAGATGGCGTCCCCTCAATTCCGATTGGCTGATAGGATTCTAGGGTTTATTTTACAGGTAGGTATTTATTTTTAAATAGGAATAATTTATTAAAGTATAGTGTAGTGTTAGGTGTAATTGTAACTTAGGTTAGGATTTATTTCACAGGTACATTTCTCTTTATTTTAGCTAGGTAGCTATTACATAGTTAATAACTATTTAATAGTTATTGTACATGGTTAAAATAAATTGAAAGTTACCTGTAAAATAAATATAAATCCTAAGATAGCTAGAATATAATTATTATTTATATTGTAGCTATATTAGGGTTTATTTTAAAGGTAAGTATTTAGTTTTAAATAGGATTCATTTACTTAATAAGAGTTAAATTATTTTGATTAATTTAATTAATATTTAAGTTAGGGGGGCGTTAGGGTTAGACTTAGGTTTAGGGGTTAATAATTTTATGACAGTGGCGGCGGCGTAGTGGGGGGCAGGATAGGGGTTAATAAATTTATTATAGGTGGCGACGGTGTAGGGGGGGCAGATTAGGGGTTAATAAATTTATTATAGGTGGCGACGGTGTAGGGGGGGCAGGATAGGGGTTAATACATTTAATATAGGTTGCGGCGGGTTCAGGGAGCGGCGGTTTAGGGGTTAATACATTTATTATAGTTGCGGTGGGCTCCGGGAGCGGCGGTTTAGGGGTTAATATGTATAGAGTAGCTTGCGGTGGGCTCCGGGAGCGGCGGTTTAGGGGGTAATAACTTTATTTAGTTGCAGCGGTGTAGGGGGGGTCAGATTAGTGGTGTTTAGAATCGGGGTACATGTTAGGGTGTTAGGTGTAGACAGCTCCCATAGAAATCAATGGGATGTCTGTCAGCAGCGAACTTGTACTTTCACTATGGTCAGACTCCCATTGATTCCTATGGGATCCGCCGCCTCCAGGGGTGGCGGATTGAAAACCAGGTACGCTGGGCCGTAAAAGTGCCGAGCGTACCTGCTAGTTTTTTGATAGCTAGCAAAAGTAGTGAGAATGTGCCGCACTTGTGTGCGGAACATCTGGAGTGACGTAAGAATCGATCTGTGTCGGACTGAGTCCGGCGGATCGATGCTTACGTCACAAAATTCTACTTTTGCCGGTCTCGAGCCTTTGATAACTAAGGCAAATCAGCCTCGCCACAAATACGCTGCGGAATTCCAGCGTATTTGAGGTTGACGGCTTGATAACTAGGCCCCATTAAGTCTAGCACTTTGAGCTGTGCACATACACAGAATTATTGATTACCATACAACACTATGCAATAAGTCTGACTCGCTGAGCTGCATGCACACACAGTGATTGATCACTTTAGAACATTATACAATAAGTCTGACACACTAATCTGTGCACATACACAGTGATCTTGGATTTTAGAGTAAAATAACTCAAAATATCTAAAAAGACATCAAACATTTTCACCCAGTGTAGCAGCAGATCCTTGCAACACAATCTATCCAAATACCAGCTTTCAGACAGCTTTCAGACAAATCCATGCAACCGATTCTTAGATAAACTTGTCTAAATCTCCAATGTTAAAGGGATACTAAACCCAATTTTTTTTCTCTCGTGATTCAGAGAGATCATGCAATTTTAAGCAACTTTCTAATATAATCCTACTTTCAATTTTTCTTTTTTTTCTTGCTATCTTTATTTAAAAAGCAGAAATTTAAAGCTTAGAGACCAGCTTATTTTATGCTCAGCACCATGGATAGTGCTTGCTTATTGGTGGCTACATTTAGCAAACCAATAAGCAAGCATAACCCAGGTCCTGAACAAAAAATGGGCCGGCTCTTAAGCATTACATGCCTGCTTTTTTTTTAAAAAAGATAGCAAGAGATGTCTCAAAAACTACTAAAGCTAATCAATTAAAATGTTCTCAGTTCGGATCTAACTGCCAAATTTCAGCCAGATATGTCATTCCACTCCAAAGATACAATCATTTGAAAAATTTAATTTATAGTGCATAGTTGTCCTCCCCTTACTCTGCATTTATTCTTCTCAAAACAAGCAACATGCATGAGCAAAATATGCTTATGATGCCATTTTGGATTATAGTGTAAAATAACTCAAAATATCTAAAAAAAAAAAAACACCTACAAACTAGAAAAAATTTCACCCACTATGGGCCAGATTACAATTCTAATGAAAATGTTTGCGCGACAGCGATATTAGGTTTGGAAAAAAACAAAACTCCATCAAATCACCAATTCAGCTTTGAAGGGTAGTCGACAAACAAGCCAGAAAGAGGGAGTATCAGCAGGGTTACCCATTAAAAATTCCTAACATCTTATAATCAGTCTACAAGTAAAGGTACAGACAAAGGTTAGGCAGGAGACGCAAAACAAAGAACTTACCAGGGTCAGAACCAAAATAGCTGTCTAGAGTTAGGTCTGTCTAGGGATATGGTTGGGCAGATTAGAAGTGGACTTCAGTGTTTCTAAACAGGAATTTTAGAGTTCCTGCTTTTATTTTGAAAAACCAAGACATAAATAGTAGCATAGACTTCCCAAGCCATGATATTTCCTTTAAAATGTGTGATGTTTGAAAGCTCTCATTAAAGGGACACTGAACCCATTTTTTTTATTTTGTGATTCAGATAGAGCATACAATTTTAAGCAACTTTCTAATTTACTCCTATTATCAATTTGTCTTCGTTCTCTTGCTATCTTTATTTGAAAAAGTAGGCAGCTAAGCTTTTTTTTTTTGGTTCAGAACTCTGGACAAAACTTTTTTATTGGTGGATGAATTTGTTCACCAATCAGCAAGGACAACCCAGGTTGTTCACCAAAAATGGGCCAGCATCTAAACTTACATTCTTGCATTTCAAATAAAGATACCAAGAGAATGCAGAAAATTTGATAGAAGTAAATTAGAAAGTTGCTTAAAATTTCATGCTCTATCTGAATCACAAAAGAAAAAAATTGGGTTCAGTGTCCGTTTAAGTATAACACTCCAAACCAAACAATACGAGCACACACTTTGCTTAAAACAAAGTTATATCTGATAAATTAAATAATCACTTCAGTGATCCATATATATCAAGCTTATATAGAAGTGAATACATGTTGTTATGAAAGAAAGAAAGAAAGAAAGAAAGAAAGAAAGAAAGAAAGAAAGAAAGAAAGAAAGAAAGAAAGAAAGAAAGAAAGAAAGAAAGAAAGAAAGAAAGATGGATGTTCTCCCCTCTGGTGAAACAATATCTAAGAAGTCTCACCAGTACTATAAGGTCCCTCAAAATATTTTATCAAGGCAAATTTTAGTTAGAGAGCTGTATTTCTCTCTATGTAGAGTTGTGTATGTGAAGACACCCACATTACAGCAAGCCTTTAATCATCAGGCCCTCAATCTGTGTGACATCTGTACAAGATTACATATTTTTTTATAAACTTGAAATACCTAAAACATATTGAACAGAAGAAAGGAGTATAAAAAAAGAATATGGATTTATAATTGATATTTGAATCTGTAAGTGCAAGGCACTTTTAAAAACTTACTATTTCTTCTTCCCTAAGTTGTAATATTGACAAAAAGGAAACCAAAAAGAACAAACACAAATTCCATTCATGTTTTATCAGTAACTATAATAGCTTATTTCCATATTGTGTTTTAAAATTATTTCTATTACTCTGCAATTATCTTTTGTACAATAGCAATTTTCTGGAAGGCACTGCGTTGTTTATAGTGGCAGTTAAATAATGCATCCAGCACTGCAATTATAGAATAAATAACAGTATTAGGTACCATGTGTATGTTGTTTACATCAAAGGTATGAAGCAAAATAATATAACAAAAGAAAGTCCTAAGCACAAGCCACATATAGTAAAAAAGCTAGGCTTTAATTCAAATGTTTAAAAACATGTTAGAGTACAGCCATAGACCGCATAGCAATGACTGGCAGTTTAAAATCAAGAAGGGAATGCTGAGCTTCCCAAGCACTTGTTCACTGCCTGTAGGAGCTGCAGCTGACTTCAGCTTAAATAGGCTACAGCTTTGTAATTTTAAAGATATATAGTCACATTTATTAGTTACCTTCTTAGTTGTTGCTAATTATGCTAAATTGAACATGAAATAACTATTAGTAAAGGAAAAAGGGTGAAATATATCACATATTATACATATCCATATTAATAATTTATCTTACTTTATATTTCATTATAGAAAAGATTGATAATATAGAGCAAGCAAAGTGAATATCCAATTAAATCCCTACACACATAGATAACTGTCCTTCCTAAAATTTAAACCATAGGCTATTGAGGTGTTCAAGGTAAAAATCCAGAATACCTCTCTTGTATTAAGTTTATTCTCATGGTTCCCTCCCCTTTTCCACCAGGAAATGTGGTCAATGCCCTGTACAGACAGTAATGTTGAATCAGAATTATGTAATTCTTTAAAACGCTTAGCGATTGGTGTATCTGAATCAGAATCCTTAATGGATCGTACATGCTCAAGAAAGGGATCCTTTAGGGGTCTCTTAGTTCTGCCTACATATTGCTTAGAGCACCCCCTACAGGTCAATAGATAAATTACATGTGTTGTTGCACAATTTATTTAAAAGTTGATCCTATGAGGCCGAATTATCATATGTCTGTCGGACCTGATCCGACAGTGCGGATCAGGTCCAACAGACATAGCTGAATACGGAGAGCAATACGCTCTCCATATTCAGCATTGCACCAGCAGCTCACAAGAGCTGCTGGTGCAACGCCCCCCCCTGCAGACTCGCAGCCAATCGGCCGCCAGCAGGCGGTGTCAATCAACCCGATCACACTCGATCGGGTTGAATTCCGGTGATTCCTGTCCGCCTCATCAGAGCAGGCGAACAAGGTTATGGAGCAGCGGTCTTCAGACTGCTGCTCCATAACTTGTGTTTCTGGCGAGTCTGAAGACTAGCTTCAAAAAAGCCGGTGTGTCCGGCGAAACATGTTAGGAGTAGGGGGAGTTGGGACCCCTTAATTTTTAAGATCTAGTAGAACTATAAGGTTGTTAATAACATGATATCTGAGCTGACGATGAACGTATACTCAAATTAGTCAAAGATTTTTATTTGGGAGCGTGACTCTTGCAGTAACAGACTTAGACCAGAGGACTTGTATGGTTTGGCTTCCTATTCTGAATTACTATTATAACTCCGGAGCTATTTATATAGCTAATCCGAAATTACAAAATTATTTAATTTAGAATAATCTTTTTAAATGAGAGAAAGGGGACTATATGAAGTATCTACTGTTATTTAATACTAAGCAAGATTACTTGGTACCAAATATTCATATATACAGTTGTTAATTCGCAGCAGATTACAGACCGTTTTGCATTTGAATATTTATACTATGGCAAGACTCGCTTGCATATTAATGCAGGCAGAAAATCTAACAATATAGCAACTACCTAAATACAGCTACTGCTGCAACATATATGTAATTTCTTATAACCACATTCTTACTGTAAAATTACTAGGCCCAATATGAGACGGTACTCATTTTAGTAATCCAGTAACAATATTCTAACTAAGTTACAATATAAACTGCATTCGCAGCCATTACACTTACGACAGTAGCTCCTGGGTCATATAGTTACTAAATATATTATCGCTATATACAGCGATACCATACATTTTGTGATACTTTTCTTAAATGCTGAGACTGTTATAGATATCAACGATATTTGCAGTTAGATAACGTAATATAAAGGGTAATCTGATCATTTAGGCTTTACACTGTCAGCCTTAAATTATTCGCATCAATCATAAGATTATTTTACACAATATTTGAGACATCAAATCTCTGATTAATCCATTTGCCACTCCATAATTGTGTTTAAAGGATACTTCACTAATTTCTTATCAGGTGAAGTACCTATTAGCACGTTGGTTGAACATCATATATCTACTTTGTATCAAGAAACTGAAACCTGACTTTACTGTTTGCACTAAACACTATTATGTCTGGCTAAATAGTCCCACTTACTTTTGAGTTATCAACTAATAGGAACCACATTACACACCAATGACCTTGGTTTATCCCAGAATATAACTGACTAGTTTATACTACAATTTATCCTGGTTCAAATAATCCCAGGCAAGTTAACTATTAACAACCATTAAGTTATCTAGTGTTTTTAAAGTGTGCCCATTTTTAATTATATCTATTAAAGTTTGATGTTTTATTAATTTATATTTTTTCATACACATACCACGCTACACTTATAACAATTACTGTGGGATTTGAGTGCTGTAAGTGTACACTTTTTTTGCAACTGTCGTTGGTTGTATACATAAATCTAAGATTATATGTACACAGCACCTACAGGCTATAACTGCTGTTAATAAGGCCAGCTTTACATTATTACTAGCCCATCCCAGTATATCATTAGTAGTGCCATCACATCTTCTTTCCTTTGAGTCTGAAGACTCAGCAGAAACACAGGCCCTCAAGCTCCATACGGTACTTGATAAATGGGCCTCAATGTGTACATTTAGTTTGCGTGGAATTTTTTTTCCCCCTTCTTTCACAAAATCACACATTTTACATATATTGTGTCAACATTTATAAAAACCTTTTCTATGCTTAAACCAGCAGGTTTGATTTACTCTGGGTAAATCGGAAGGTGATAAAAAGTTACCAATTGTTGTACCCTTCTTAGGGATAAACTGGCATCCCTCATTGATTACCTTCTTGAGTATAGGGTCTGTATGTAGAATGGTAGGCTCTCCTCAATAATGTTACATATACCATTGTATTCCAAGCTATAGGTGGTAATAAATTTTGTTTTTTCATTTTTATCTTCAATATATTTATTCTTGTTCTGCAGTAGTTTTTCTCTTGGTATGAAATCCACTTCCCTGCGGGCTTTATCTAGGGTTGTTTGATTATATCCCCGTCGTTATGTAATCTTATCAGTCTGCCGGATGTAATTCTCCTCATTAGTACAGTTTCTTTTAGCCCTTATAAATTGCCCTTTGGGAATTCCACGTACAGTGTTTCTTGGATGGCATGAATTATAATCAAGAATAGTGTTGCCTGCTGTGGTATTCCTATATAGATCAGTCTCTATTACACATGTATTTGAGTTATTACTGATAGATATATCCAAAAAAATAATCCTGTCTTTATTTTGTTCTCCTACCAAATTGATATCACAATTATTATTGTTTAAATAAGCACAGAATGCATCAATGTTTTCCTTTGTGCAATCCATTATAAATATCAAGACAATATGGTCTCAATAGGGTTTCTATCTCCAAAAACGTGGAGCCGCTCCCACCATTGCTGTTCCACGTCCTTGGAGATATACGCTGTCCTCAAACATGAAGTAAATGTGGGATAATAGATAATCAATTGAATTAAGTAAAAAAAAATGGTGGCTGGATTAAAATCGCTTTGGTGGTCAAGGAAGTACTCTATTGCTTGTAGTCCTTTCACCAGATACATTGACGATTTGATATATATAATGGATTGCACAGAGGAAAACACTGATGCATTCTGTGCTAATTTAAACAATAATAATTGTGATATCAAATTGGTAGGAGAACACAAATAAGACAGGATTATTTTTTTGGATATATCTATCAGTGGTAACTCAAATACATGTGTAATAGAGACTGATCTATATTGGAAGAACACAGCAGGCAACACTATTCTTGATTATAATTCATGCCATCCAAGACACACTGTATGTGGAATTCCCAAAGGGCAATTTATAAGGGCTAAAAGAAACTGTACTAATGAGGAGAATTACATCAGGCAGGCTGATAAGATTACACAACAACTTAAAGAAAGGGGATGTATTCAAACAACCCTAGGTAAAGCCCACAGGGAAGTGGATTCCATACCAAGAGAAAAACGAATGCAGTTCAAGAAAAAATATTTTGAAGATAAAAATGAAAAACCAAAATGTATTACCACCTATAGCTTGGAATACAATGGTATATATAAAATTATTGAGGAGAGCCTACCCATTCTTCATACAGACCCTATACTCAAGAAGGTAATCAATGAGGGATGTCAGTTTATCCCTAAGAAGGGTAAAACAATTGGTAACTTTTTATCACCTTCAGATTTACCCAGAGTAAATCAAACCTGCTGGCTTAAGCGTATAAAAGGTTTTTATAAATATCAACACAATATATGTAAAACTTGTGATTTTGTGAAAGAATGGGAAAATGTTATCTCTACGCAAACTAAATGTACCCATAGGATCAACTTTTACATAAATTGTACAACACATGTCATTTATCTATTGACCTGTAGGGGGTGCTCTAAGCAATATGTAGGCAGAACTAAGAGACCCCTAAAGGATCACTTTCTTGGGCATGTACGATCCATTGAGGATCCTGATTCAGATACACCAATTGCTAAGCATTTTAAAGAATTACATAATTCTGATTCAACATTATTGTATGTACAGGGCATTGCCACATTCCCCGGTGGAAAAGGAAAGGGGACCGTGAGAATAAACTTAATACAAGAGAGGTATTCTGGATTTTTACTTTGAACACCTTGATACCCTATGGTTTAAATTTTAGGAAAGACATTGATCTATGTGTATAGGGATTTCATTGGATATTCACTTTGCTTGCTCTATATATTCTATCTTTTCTGTAATGAAATATAAATTAAGATAAATTATTTATATGAATATGTATAATATGTGATATATTTTACCCTTTTCCCTTTATTAAAAATTATTCCTTGTTCAATTTAGCATAATTTGCAACAACTAAGAAGGGAACTAATAAATGTGACTATGTATCTTTAAAATTACAAAGTTGTAGCCTATTTAAGCTGATGCCTTTTCATGTTTTCATCTACTTAACTGCAAAGGGCTGCAATGCAGTTATCTATATATCTATATATGTGTGCCTATGTATTATGTGTTTAAATATGTATATTGGTCTGTAAATACATACACACAAATAAATATATACATACACACATATAAACATCTTTAGATGTGCCACAGCCATACATGGAACGTAGGACTCCTGATTCGTGGAACGTAGGATTCCTGATTTATAGCCTGCATCTCTATTCCTGCCCCACCAGAGGGCTTTGTATTCTCTTGAAGTGTTTGGATACCTGTTACTTGCAGTGGAATGCTCTATAGCTTTTCAGCTGCAGGTAGTTTTGCGATCAGCTCTCCTATAAAATGCTGCTTTACAATCTACTTCCTGCCCTGACATAGTGGTTTATCTTGCTCATGTTGTTAGTGCCTCTGATCTTGATTTCCTGTTTGGTTTGTGAATCTGGCTTGTTTTCTAAATAACCGTTTGTATCTGCCTTGGTTTTATCGTAAGAGTGGGCTGCTTTTCTGTTTACAGAACTTGGTCTTGTACCCTGTTTATACTGTCGGATTCTCCCTGGATTTGGTGACTCTTGTGACTTCTCTCATGTATCTGACTTTTGGCTTGTCTCCTGGCTCTTCTATCTGTACTAGCCTGTGTCTGCTTCCTGTGGCATCATCCTGCTTTCCTGGCATCCTGTTTCAGTGCCTAGCCCTACATAGGGTGCTTGCCAAGTTCCTATATCCAACGCATGTACCCAAGCACTGCAAAGGATATCTGCAAAGTACCAATCGCCTACTCCTGCAGCCAAACTCTGTCAAGTTTCAGTATACTGCTCCTGTGCCCAGCTCTGCATAGAGTCTCTGCTATCAGTGTTCTAGAATAAACGCGCCCTGCAGTGAGCCCTGCCAAGCATCTGTGTCCTGCTCTTATCCTGGCCTCAAGTAGGCAACTCCTGTCTATGTCTCATGTAGACATCTCCTGTCTGAACCTGAATTGGGCACCTCCTGACTCAGCCTCAAGTAGGCACCTCTTGTCTCAGCCTCAAGTGGACACCTCCTGTCTCAGCCTCCAGTGGGCACCTCATGTCTCAGGCTCCAGTTGGCACCTCCTGTCTTTGGCCTAAGTGGGCACTTAATTTCTTGCCTTACAGTGGGACCTCCTGTTCCTTGCCCTATTGTGGGCATTACTTAAGATTCCATTTCTGGTTGCCTATCTTGTTTCCAGCCTCCAAGTCTCCAGTTCCAGTGCAATAAACTTACTTGCTTGTCTGTTTAATAAAGCATGTCTAAAAGGGTTAATTACATAAAGAAGCACATACCACTGGCCCCTTTCTGTATTCCAGCAAGTCCTAAGACTGCAACCACCTTGCATAAGTTCCATACCCCTGAACCTGCTCAGCGGAACATGAAAATGTCTATATGAATGTATCTCAATGTTAAAGTCCTTTGCAGCCTTTTTTTCTAACATCTTGAGCCCTTATAACTTATATATTTTGTAATAATTTTTGATAGATAATGTTATTATGAGTGTAAGTGTACTTTGTAATGAATTTTTTATGTGTTTTGTCCCACTTTTTTGTTTTGCGAAACAGTTAACGAGAGCTCTGAGGTTACACTAGCCAAATGTGCGTTAACTTTAATTGCGCTCAAGCTATCCTGTTTACCTTCAACTTGTAATACAAGCAGAAAACCTGATGTGCGCAAACACCCATGATAAACCCCTTTTCTCACATTAGAAGAAAACTAGAGAAATGATTGTGTTAAATAGAATAACTCAGCAGTCAGTAAAGCTGGGGACTGGTGAGGCAATTGAAACTGAAAGAAATTGGAAAGACATCAAAGTAAATAGAACATCTATTGCAAATAGCGAAAAATAATGGATTAAGTTGGCCTCACAGATAATTGTCTCTCTATTGTATTTGCAGCTGGTAAAAATTAATACTATGATATCCAAAAAGTGCACTCTAAATCTCAGAATATAAAGAGAGTTTTACTGGATGCACAGCCTACACTAACAGATAAGCTGGTAAACTATGGATATTTACTTGAAAAAAGAAAGATATGACAGTGTAATACACTATCAATAAAAGACAGGGAATCAAGCACTCTTTTAATAAATTTTAATATAGCCAAAAATGTTTTGTAAAAATCCCAGATAGATAGACAGATAATTATTACAAAATTAGAGGTATTTTCCAACAGAAAGGAACCATACACCAAAAGCAAACACAAATTTGAAAAACAAAAGCATGCAAATAATACATACAAATAAAAAATTATACACACTTAATAAAATGGGAAAAGTGATGTCACTAGGAGATCTTAATTGAAGGGGATGTAAGGGACCTGCAACACCTGTCCAGAGGGAAGCCCCACCTGAATTAGAGGGTATATGCTGTCATGGAACTCACGAGGATCTATGCAGTCCCCCACTCTCCCTACAATTAAATAGATTCTCACTTCAAAATGAATTGTTCTAAATGGACTGTGGAACAAAGTAATAGGGTTAATACGGCAACAAGCATCAATATGCACAATAAGTGGCTCTATGTACAATTTAACCCTATATATATGTAAATATATAGATGATCCAGCAACTGATGTATTAATCATTACTTATTTAATGCACAAGTTCATTTATGCATAAGCAACATGCAAGTGAAGCAGAGAGCACATAAGCAAGCTAAGGCTTGATAGCAACTGTTCCCAAAAGCTGTAATGGCTTTATTAAAATGTATTTTAAAGAGTGCTTGATTCCCTGTCTTTTATTGATAGTGTATAACACTGTCATAGCTTTCTTTTTTCAAGTAAATATAAATGTATATGGGTCTGCACCATTCCCTTTAAAAAGGACGCAAAACACATATGTGGAGAGATCCTCAGTTTAAAAGCTTTTTTTGAGGATGTTCTTTCAAAAATAATAGAGATCTCAATGCCTTGCAGCTCTAGTGAACCCCACAACAGAGGAGATACACATCTGCACTGATTTTATTTAAAAAAGTGAAGCGGTAAGAGCGGAGATCTGGAGGATCCGAGGGAGACTCCGGCGGCCAGCAGTACTACACAACAGCGTCAATTTCAAGGCCATAGAGCTCATAAGCATTGCCAGAATATAGCCGGAATCCAAGCTATTCGTGGCAACAAGTAGCTAGAAAACACAGCAGCCGGTCGGAAAGGAATTCACCTAACAGATGTGAGTACCATCCCCATAAACAACACAATACTCACCAGGGCCGGACACTAGATTGAGACAGGAGGGAGACTCAGAGCAACAGGGGCCCATAGGTGAGGGGAATAGTGCTATAAGGCTACTGGAGGAAAGGGGAAAAAACAAAGTGCATAGGGAGTAGGTGCATAGACTCTGGTTGGCGGGAATCGCCATTTTCTAATACGCACTAAGTTAAAAACACAGGGTGACTCATGCTGAGTTTAAGGAGCAGCCAGCGACACAGAGAGCCATATACTGAACAGGGTGATAGGTGGTGGAACTCCACAAACATACAGGAGTCAGTCCCTTGGTCTATACAGATTGAGCTTAAACCGGAAGGCATAGATAAGGAGAAGAGACTTATAATAAATATAATAGGGAGCCCAGCCTGTAGCGAAGTGTCTTAAAGGAGGAAATCAAGGAGACTGATAGCAACAAGGGACACTTATAGGGTGGGCTCTGAGGCCCGGTTTACAGATGGAAGTGCACCTCGCATATAAAATAATTCAAAATAAAAATAATAAATAAAGAGAGTGCATTACCAAGAGGAGGGGCACTGAAGATCATGGGATCCGAGATAAAGAGTTAAGCAAACAGGTCCAGGCTCTATGTAAAGATGGTAGCCTGACCCATGGATTAGGGCAGTTTGCTGTAATTTGGATGAGCTGAAGTATTTTGCAACAACATATAAGACCCTCTAGGACACTAGACATAAATATTCTGATAGAATGCAATTATCTGCATTATCTCATTTTAAAGCAAGAGGGCATAGTCCTCTAGAGTATCCCAGATACAGCTAACAAATATGACCCTAGAGGGGTAATATCCAACAATACGCTGATGACATTCTCACTGAGGGAATATATATGCAGCTGAGAGGTTCTCTCCCGATACCACAGTTTTTTTTACAGGCTCTTGAAATTGCTTAGAGAGGGGCCCGTCCCAGCATTACCCAGTATTTTCCACATACTGACCCCTTGAGTTAAACAAAGAGACACTGCTTCAGTTTCCTCTTCTTAATCCAAGATATCCTCCAGAAAATCCACCAAAGATAAAAAGAGCAAAGTGATCCCTAAACACGTACTTTAAGCCCCCTAAAATGCCAAAAACAGATCAATCCATCAGACCAGGAAATTGAGGAAGAAGGGGGATTCAGACATGGAAACAACATTGCCAGTAGAGGATCAGACCCCAGTAACCAAAGCAGATCTAAAATCCCTAGTTTCAGAACAATACATCTCAACCAGTTTCGATAAGCTATGGGACAAAATAGACTATATGCACACAGCAGTTACCGCCAGCCTCACAGAAATCAGATCAGATATAGCAGAGCTAAGAGGCAGAATGGATACGCTGGAAAACCAGACAGATGTGATTACAGAAGATATTGCTGGGGTCTCACAATCCGTATCCTCACACCTAATGCTGATTACAGAGATGCAGGACAAAATCCACGATTTGTAGAACAGGAGTAGACGGAGTAACATAAGGCTAAAAGGAATTCCAGAAACAGTGGCTGGGAATGACTTACTATCCTACTTGCAGCAACTCTTCAGGAGCATAACATGGGACAGTGGGTCCTCAGATTTCACTATGGCAAGAGCTCAGAGAGCTCTAAAGGCAAAACCCAGAGGAGAGGCCAACCCACAAGATGTAATAGTCAAAATGTTGCTATTTCAGGACAAAGAATTGATACTATAAAGCGGCCAGGAAAAACCCTACATTTAAATTCCAGGGTACGATTAGCCAATTCTATCAGGACTTATCCTTGAGTACTTTTCAAAGAAGGAACTCCCTACGTCCCCTTTTATTATTATTATTATTATTATTATTATTATTATCGGTTATTTGTTAGCGCCAACAGATTCCGCAGCACTGTCCCCTTACACAACTGCTGAGGAAACAACAGGTTCAGTACAGGTGGGGGTTCCCCTTCACCCTTTACATATTGAAGGACAATATTACAATAACTATCAAGGAGGCAGCAGACATCCCGGAGGTGTGCCAACATTTGGGATTGGAGACTCCACAAATACCCAAATCAGTCCCCTTAGGGACAGAACAAGCATTGCATATACCTCCAAAATCAAGCACATTTCCAAAATGGAATACAGTGAACAAAAGACTTTCTAAGAATAAGTGAACCACAGGAGTAAGCTTGAGAGGATGTCCAGTGGAAAACATAGGTTTAGAGATAAACTGTTAGGACTCTAACGAGTCAAGGTATCCAGAACAGGGGATCATTTGATATGATTTTAGTTTACACTAAAAGACAAAGTAAAGAGGTTCAGAGGGTCCAACAGTTGGGACCTCAAATGAGATGCTGTCTAATAAGATGTTAAGATGTTATTGAATGATTTATGTTTTAATTCTCTTAGGCTGTTCTGGTAACTCGTATATATAAGTGAGGCCCCTTTTGGGCAACTTTAGCATATGGATGATATGTTACCTAACGCTCAGTAATTGCAGCACTGCGTAGTTACATTAGGAATCATAATAACAGTTCTAATAATTTATCCCTCTAGGAGGAGTATGTTACATTTTTTTTTCATTGTTTGATTTTCTTCACAGGTTCCACACGACTAAGTACTCCTTAGGGTTAGATCCTTATATTACCGAAAAATATTGTACATCTCTGAAAGGCAAGATTGGGAGGGACTGAAGGGGGACTGATTCACACAGGTTGGTCTCTATACATAACATGGACATACAGATCCCTTTTAAGATGGAAAATAGACCACTACACATGATAACACTATGATCCCAAAAATACATCTGATATCTCACAATGTAAAACGTCTTAATTCAGATGTCAAAAGGAGAATAGCAATGAACCAATATATAAGCCTTAAAGCAAACATTCTTTTTCTTCAGGAAACACATTTCCCTAAACACCAATTCCCAAAATATTGGTCTAGGCACTTTCAGCAACACTATCATGCGACAGCATCCACGAAAAATAGAGGGGTCTACATATTGATACACTCGGCCCTTAATTTTATACAAGAATCTTCAATTATAGATGAGGAAGGGAGATACCTAATAGTCAAAGGGCAAATCAATAATACAGACATAGTACTGTGTAATATTTACGCACCCAATGATAAGCAGACTGACTTTTTTTGACAGGTATCATATCTGTTAACACAGTGGTCCCAAATTAAAATATTGCTGGCAGGGGACTTTAATATAGACATGTATGCAAACACTAAGACCAAACAAGACTATCTCTCCTACAAGAAGCAACAACACCAGAGATATTTAAAGGGTATAAGGGAACATACTCTTATAGAAAGAAATAGTAGCATATGTCAGTGGGACAAAAAAGGCAAGAATACCGTCACTACCATTAGCGTGACATGGGACCTTTGGGGGAATGGGCATTCCCAATTTGATAGATTATTATAAAGCAGCCCGAATTGCCCAGACCATGCTCACTGGGAGACTTCAGGGAGATGTTGAATGGGTCAGAATTGAAGCAGGGATTGAGGGATTAACACATGAGGATGAGGTTCTATGGGGCGGTCACCCGCACAACACCCCCACATATAAATCCCCTATGCAAGATTAAAATATACAAGTTAGGAAATGGATCTGAGATCACACTACATTATTACTATGTCACTCACTGATGACTCCTATCAGGAATTTTTTACCACAAGATGTGTGATATGTTATAGATAAATAGGGTAATAAGGGATTATACTGGGAGTTAGACATACTAGTTAATAAGCAGGTTGTGACCTTCGCTCAGATGCAAGAATGCACTCCTCAATGAATAGGTCTAAACACACATACATAGCTTTGCAAACACAAAATAATAATATTAAGACATCACTAATGCTTAAGTGGAAAGAAGACATAGGGATTACCTTTGAGAAATGAACATGGGAGGAGATACTTGGAAGGGTCACTAAAGGACTGCTAAGTGCAGAACTAAGGGAAAATTCAATAAAAACAGCCTACAGGTTGTATCTGACCCTGGTGGTGACTTCCCATCTGTTGTTTTCACACTCAAATATCTGTTACAAAGGATGTGGGGAGAAGGGCACCTTTAGGCATATGTGGTGGAAGTGTGCAGGGATCAAACAAATATGGGGCTCCCTTTCTGCTTTGCTAAGAGATGTTCTAGAGGAGGAGATACACCTTACAATGGCACACGCACTGTTACATGTACACATTGTGAATTACAACACATTTATTAGAATCTGCTGCACAGGAACCAGGAAGTGTATAGCTTACCACTGGAGGGAGGGGATCCCTTCATGGAGGGAAATAAAAAATAAGTTAGACTATACATATAATATGTATGAAGCAGCCTCATGGACTCTGAACACTAGAGAAGCATTTGAAAAGATGTGGACATATTGGATCACATCAGACACGCCTAAAAAGGATTTAGATCAGTAGGAGGAAGATGATGGGAATGGACCACTTCAGATGAGCTTGTAAGGCAGAATAAGGAGAAACTATTCTAGAAATACTGGGACAGTGGAAAGGTTTGAGATCCAAGTTTATTTGCGAGAGAGCCCATCAGTTAGATTATACAAGGAGTCAGTGTGGAACCTTATTTACTTATTGTAGTTACTTACGGCTACATCACGAGTTTGGCGTTACCCTTAAAAAGCAGCGTTGAGAGGTCCCAGCGCTGCTTTTTAACGCCCGCTGGTATTACGAGTCTGGCAGCTACAGGTGTACCGCTCACTTTTCTTCCGCGACTCGAGGCTACTGCAAATCCCCTTACGTCAATTGCGTATTCTATCTTTTCTATGGGATTTGCCTAACGCTGATATTACGAGTCTTGGAAGAAGTGAGCGGTACCTATTAACCCCTAAACTGAGCCCCCCCACATCGCAAACACTATAATAAATTTTTTTAACCCCTAATCTGCCAACTGGACATCGCCGCCACCTACATTATACCTATGAACCCCTAATCTGCTGCCCCTAACATAACTGACATCTACATTATATTTATTAACCCCTAATCTGCTGCCCCCAACGTCGCCGCCACCTACCTACAATTATTAACCCCTAATCTGCCGACCGGACATCGCCGCCACTTTAATAAATGTATTAACCCCTAAACCGTCACACTCCTGCCTTGCAAACACTAGTTAAATTTTTATTAACCCCTAATCTGCCTGCCCTAAAATCGCTGACACCTACTTACATTTATTAACCCCTAATCTGCCACCCCCAACGTCGCCGCTACTGTATTAAAGGTATTAACCCCTAAACCTAAGTCTAAACCTAACCCTAACACCCCCCTAATTTAATTATAATTTAAATAAATCTAAATAAAATAACTACAATTAAATAAATTATTCCTATTTAAAAATAAATACTTACCTATAAAATAAACCATAAGATAGCTACAATATAACTAATAGTTACATTGTAGCTAGCTTATGATTTATTTTTATTTTACAGGCAACTTTGTATTTATTTTAACTAGGTAAAATAGTTATTAAATAGTTATTAACTATTTAATAACTACCTAGCTAAAATAAGTACAAAATTACCTTTAAAATAAATCCTAACCTAAGTTACAATTACACCTAACACTACACTATCATTAAACTAATTACCTAAACTACCTACAATTAAATACAATAAAATTCAATAAACTAAATTACGAAAAAAAAACCCACTAAATTACAGAAAGTAAAAAAAATTACAAGAAGTTTAAACTAATTATACCTAATCTAAGCCCCCTAATAAAATAAAAAAGCCCCCCAAAATAATAAAATGCCCTACCGTATACTAAATTAAAAGGGCCTTTTGCGGGGCATTACCCCAAAGTAATCAGCTCTTTTACCTGTAAAAAAAGAAATACAATACCCCCCCAACATTACAACCCACCACCCACACACCCCTACTCTAAAACCCACCCAATCCCCTCTTAAAAAAACCTAACACTACCCCTGAAGATCACCCTACCTTGAGATGTCTTCACCCAGCCGGGCACAAGTGGTCACCCAGAGGGTCTGAAATCTTCATCCGATCGGTGCAGAAGATGTCCTCCAGACGACAGAAGGCTTCATCCAGGTGGCATCTTCTATCTTCATCCTTCCGGAGCGGATCGGCTCCATCTTGAAGACATCCAGCACGGAGCATCCTTCCTGGCCGACGGACTAACGACGAATGAAGGTTCCTTTAAATGACGTCATCCAAGATAGCGTCCCTTGAATTCCAATTGGCTGATAGGATTCTATCAGCCAATCGGAATTAAGTTAGGAAAAATCTGATTGGCTGATGCAATCAGCCAATCGGATTGACCTCACATTCTATTGGCTCAATCCGATTAGCACAGCCAATAGAATGCAAGCTCAATCCTATTGGCTGATTGGATCAGCCAATAGGATTGAATCTCAATCCTTTTGGCTGATTGCATCAGCCAATAGGATTTCTTCACATTTAATTGTGATTGACTGATAGAATTCTATCAGCCAATCAGAAATAAAGGGACGCCATCTTGGATGATGTAATTTAAAGGAACCTTCATTCGTCTTTAGTCATCGTAAGAAGAGGATGCTCCGCGCCGGATGTCTTGAAGATGGAGCCGCTCCACGCCGGATGGATGAAGATAGAAGATGCCATCTGAATGAAGACTTTTGCCCGTCTGGAGGACCACTTCTGCTGGCTTGGATGAAGACTTCTCCCGGCTTCGTTGAGGACTTCTTGCCGCTTCGCTGAGGACTTCTCCCGGCTTCGTTTAGGATGGATGTCCGGTCTTCAAAACTGTAAGTGGATCTTCGGGGGTTAGTGTTAGGTTTTCTTAAGGGTTTATTGGGTGGGTTTTAGTTTTGAGATTAGGGGTTGGGCAGCAATAGAGCTAAATGACTTTTTAAGGGCAATGCCCATCCAAATGTCCTTTTCAGGGCAATGGGGAGCTTAGGTTTTTTAGATTACGATTTAATTTGGGGGGTTGGTTGTGTGGGTGGTGGGTTTTCCTGTTGGGGGGGTTGTTTGTATTTTTTTACAGGTAAAAGAGCTGATTTCTTTTGGGCAATGCCCCGCAAAAGGTCCTTTTAAGGGCTATTGGTAGTTTAGTTTAGGCTAGGGTTTTTTTTTATTTTGGGGGTGCTTTGTTTATTTTGATAGGGCTATAAGATTACGTGTAATTAGTTTAAATATCTGATAATTTGTTTTTTATTTTATTTAATTTAGTGTTTTGTTTTTTTTTGTAATTTAGGTAATTGTATTTAATTAATTAATTTAATTTATTTAATTGTTGTGTAATGTTAGGTGTTAGTGTAACTCAGGTTAGGTTTTATTTTACAGGTAAATTTGTATTTATTTTAACTAGGTAGTTAGTAAATAGGTAATAACTATTTAGTAACTATTCTACCTAGTTAAAATAAATACAAACTTGCCTGTAAAATAAAAGTAAAAACCTAAGCTAGATACAATGTAACTATTAGTTAAATTGTAGCTAGCTTAGGGTTTATTTTATAGGTAAGTATTTCATTTTAAATAGGAATAATTTAGGTAATGATAGGAATTTTTATTTAGATTTATTTTAATTATATTTAAGTTAGGGGGTATTAGGGTTAGACTTAGTTTAGGGGTTAATAAATTTAGTATAGTGGCAGCGACGTTGGGGGTGGCAGATTAGGTGTTAATAAATGTAGGTAGGTGGCGGCGATGTTAGGGGCGGGAGATTAGGGGTTAATAATATTTAACTAGTGTTTGTGAGGCAGGAGTGCGGCGGTTTAGGGGTTAATATGTTTATTATAGTGGCATCAATGTCTGGAGCGGCAGATTATGGGTTAATAAGTGTAGGTATGTTGCAGGGACATTGGGAGCAGGAGATTAGGGGTTAATAAGTATAATGTAGGTGGCAGCGATGTTAGGGGCAGCATATTAGGGGTTAATAAGTATAATATAGGTGGCAGCGATATTGGGAGCGGCAGATTAGGGGTTAATAAGTATAATGTAGGTGTCGACGATGTCGGGGCGGCAGATTTGGGGTTAATAAGTGTAAGATTAGGGGTGTTTAGACTCAGGGTTCATGTTAGGGTGTTAGGTGTAAACATAAATTTAGTTTCCCCATAGGAATCAATGGGGCTGCGTAACGGAGCTTTACACTGCTTTTTTGCAGGTGTTAGGCTTTTTTTCAGCTGGCTCTCCTCATTGATGTCTATGGGGAAATCGTGCACGAGCACGTAAAACCAGTTCACTGCTGACTTAAACAGCGCTGGTATTGGAGTGCGGTATGGAGCACAATTTTGCTCTACGCTCACTTCTTGCCTGTTAACGCCGGGTTTAGAAAAACCTGTAATACCAGCACTGTAGGCAAGTGAGTGGTGACAATAACGTGCAAGTTAGCAATGAACAGCTCTTACCGCAAAACTCGTAATCTAGCCTTTTTTTTTTCTGGTTGTTATTTTATTTATTTTTTGCTCAAAATACCCTTTTCTTTTTTTTTGTTCTTTTTTTGTTGTTGTTGTTTTCCTCTCCCAACGGTACTCAGTCTTATCTTTTTGGGTTGTGATAACAAGGTTGCAAGATCTGAAGTTGTTGGAAAGGTATATCTTGTTTTCAATATAACAGTTTTCTCTTGCGCATGTATATGTATCTATTGCATTGTGAAAACAAATATGAGTTGGAACTGAAAAACTTTGGCTTAATAAAAAATATTTAAACATAATTCTAATAAATGATTCTAACTGTGTTCTTTCTTACAAGCACACCCAGAGTTTCGAAGCCAGTTCATAGGGGTTATTTGTCATGTAATGGCTGTATCATTGCCAAAGTTATGTTTATAAATATCTAAAAAACACAAACAGAGAAAAAGCACAGCTTAGATTCACAGTAGTTTATTTTTGCGCATTGTCCTTGCGCTATACATAACACTTAAATCAACATAAGTTGAATAAAACACATCAATAAAACATATTCCAATCATTTTTTGTCCTTCGCAGTCTCAGCTTAACAAGCATGGCATCAAAAGCTTTCCAGCATTCTGAGTCCCAAATTCCCAAATTTCCACAAACTGCATTTGAATCGGCCACACTCTGGGCATGCTGTAGCGTCCGTGACTGTACATAAGGAAAGTAATGAGGAAAAAACACCTCAATGCGTTTTGCCTGCTTTCCATATACTAAAAAGCAGGGCAAACTTCCTAATACCATATGAAGTCTAATGAAGACTGATGTTTACAATCTTCAATAAAAAAATTGTCTTAAAATATCTTCTATAGTGATATAAACTAAAGTATTAAAAATCTAAACTAAGGTTCTTAAATGAATGCTGCTATATGTACATTCACATTTAAACCATTAGGATCCAAACGGCTAGATTACGAGTTGTGCGTTAGGGCAAAAAAGCAGTGTTAAGAGGTCCTAACGCTGCTTTTTTACGCCCGCTGTTATTACGAGTCTTGAAGGTTTAGGTGTACTGCACACTTGTTTGGCCTTACCGCGAAACGACTTACGTAAACTTTGTGAAGTCTTTTTTCTATGGGACTTCCATAGCGCCGGTATTATGAGTCTGTCCTGTGAGGCCAAAAAGTGAGCAGTACAGCCTACGCTGTCAAGATTCCTAACGCATATAAAAGTCAGTAGTTATGAGTTTTACACTACAAAGCTGTAGCATAAAACTCATAACTAAAGTGCTAAAAAGTACACTAACACCCATAAACTGCCTATTAACCCCTAAACCGAGGCCCTCCCGCATCGCAAACACTATAATAAAAATGTTAACCCCTAATCTGTCACCTACATTATATTTATGAACCCCTAATCTGCTGCCCCCAACATCGCCGACACCTACATTATATCTATTAATAATCACTAATCTGACTTCCCCAATGTCGTCGACACCTACATTATATTATTAACCCCTAATCTGCTGCCCCCAACGTCGACGCCACTATATTAAAGTTATTAACCCCTAAACCTAAGTCTAACTCTAAACCTAACACCTCCTAATTTAAATATAATTTAAATACATCTAAATAAATATTTCTATCATTAACAAAATTTTTCCTATTTAAAACTAAATACCTATAAAATAACCCTAAGCTAGCTACAATATAACTAATAGGTTAGGGTTTATTTTTATTTTACAGGCAAGTTTGTATTTATTTTAACTAAGTAGAATAGTTATTAAATATGCTGTTGGCATTTAGCGAGGTCGAGCAGACATGATTCTCTACATCGAATCATGTTCCACTCGACCTATGGTAAATCTACCCCTAAATCTCCTTTCCTCCAGCCTTAAAGGGACAGTTCAACCAAAAATGTTCTCCCATTTAAATTGTTCCCATTGATCCATTTTACCTGCTGGAGTGTAATAAATTGTTTACAAGTAGCTTCTTTACCCCTATTTTGACCTTTGAAACAGCTGATTTAGCTTGTGGTTTCCCAACCTTTACTGAAAGTTTTAATACTGGAGTCTCAGCTAATGAATAGCCTAAGTAAACACAGCTAGCAGAAGAAATTAAACTCACAGTGGGGTGCAGGATAGGATTAAGTAATACAATTATAATTTTCCATTGTTTTCTCCTTGTATTGAGCTTTAGTTTTCCAGACAAATATAAGATAAGAAAGCTAATGTGTGCACATAATGTAATAACTAGTGATGTCACGAACCTAAAATTTTTGGTTCGCGAACGGCGGACTCGAACTTCCGGTATTGTTCGCGAACCCGCGATCCGCGTGAACCGCCATTGAATTCAATAGGCAGGCGAACTTTAAAACCTACAAGGACTCTTTCTGGCCACAATAGTGATGGAAAAGTTGTTTCAAGGGAACTAACACCTGGACTGTCGCATGCTGGAGGGGGATCCCTGGCAAAACTCCCATGGAAAATTACATAGTCTGCTTTTAAGCCATAATGGGCCTAAATCAACTAACATTCCCAAATTGTTTGCAATAACGTGCTTTAAAACATCAGTTATGATGTCGTATTTATCAGGTTGTGTAAGGGTTACGGCCGCATCACAGTGACAGAGCAAACTCCAAGTGTTACTCACCGCAATCAACCACAAACAGTCCACTTGCACAACAATGAGATAGATAGATTTGATAGATAGATACATAGATAACATAGCTCAATCGATGCAATATACATATGATCGATACACTGTACATAGCTCAATAGATGCAATATACATTCGATCGATACGAATTACATCGATCAATAGATGCAATATACATTTGATAGATAAGAATGTTATCGAATCAAAGATGCAATATACATTTTATAGATACGAATGACATCAACCAAAATATGTAATATACATTTTATAGATACGAATTACATCGATTAATAGATGCAATCTACATTTGATCGATACGTTTGATAGTTCGATCGATTTGATATATAAATAAATGGATTTGAAATATATATAATTTCCCTGACAGAGTATAACAATAAGACATGTGGTCTGTGACCCGTGGTGTGTTAAGTAGTACTATTCTTAACATTTTACTACAACCTGTTACTCCCCCTATCAGATGAGGTCTATATGGCCTTCATTTGTGGAACCGGGAGATGAAAGAAGATGATTGTTCTGTCCTCCTACTTCAAATTTGTCAGAAACACAAGTGGCTGTCTCAAAACATCCCGGACAGAAGATAGATTGATAGATAGGATAGATAGATATACATAGATTGATAGTTAGATAGAATCGATAGAAGAGAAATAGATAGATTTGTTAGATATATAATTACCCCGATAAAGTCTAATAATTAAACATGCGTTCTTGGACCCAACTAGGTTGTGTTAAGTAGTACTATTCTTCGCACTTTCAGCCCTGTAACTCCCCCTATTGGTGGAGGTCTATATGGCTGTTATGATTACCCTGACAAAGTATAACAACAAGACACGCGGTCTGGGACTCATGGTAATTTTGTTGTGTTAAGTAAAACTTTTCTTATCACTTGAATCCCTCTTACCCCCCCTTTTGTTGGAGCTCTATATGGCCTGCATGATTAGCCTGACAAAGTATAATAATAAAACATCTGGTCTTGGACCCATGGTAATTAGGTTGTGTTTAAGTAGTACTATTCTTATAACTGTAATCCCTGTTACTCCCCCTATCAAGGGAGGTCTATATGGCCTGCATGATTACCCTGACAAAGTATAACATCAAGACACACGGTGTTGGACCCATGATAACTAGCTTGTGTTAATTAGTACTTTTCTTAGCACTTTAATCCCTGCCCCCCCACCCCCCCTATCAGGGGGTGTTCTATATGGCCTGCCTGATTACCCTGAAAAAATATAATAATAAGACATGCGGTCTGGTACCCATTTTAAATAGGTTGTGTTTTAAGTACTACCATTCTTAGCACTTTAATCTCTGTAACTCCCCCTATTTGGTGAGGTCTATACGGCCTGGATGATTACTCATACAAAATATAATAATAAGACATCTGCTCTTGGTCTGCGACCCATGGTAACTATGTTGTGTTAATTAGTAATGTCCTTCGCATTTTAATAGCTGTTACTCATACTCACCCTATCGGTGGAGGTCTATATGGCCTGCATGATTACCCTTACAAAATATAATAACCAAACATATGCTATAGGACCCATGGTAAGTAGGTTGTGTTAAGTAGTACTGTTCTTTGCAGTTTCATACCTGTTACAACACCAAATGGTGGCAGGTCTATCTGGCCTTCATGATTAGCTGCACCCAAACCCCAAAAAAAGCTGAGTGGTCTTAGACTAACACCCATGGCTAACTCGGTTGTTTCCATTAGTACTATTCTTAGCACTTTCATCCCTGTTACGGGTGGTCTACATGGCCATCATGATTAGCCGAACAAAATACTACAATCCAACCTTTGCTCAGTCTTCATAGGCCCTTCATTGGCTGTATTTTGATAGTACAGTTCTTATAATTTTTATAGCTGATACAACACAGAATGGTGGCAGCTCTATATGGCCTGCATGATTAGCCGCACCCAATACAAAAATAAATCCAAGCGTTCTTGGATTAACACCCATGGCTAACTCTGTTGTTTCAAGTAGTACTATTCTTAGCACTTTCATCTCATCATCCCTGTTACTTCCAGGACTCTCGGTGGTGGTCTACATGGCCATCATGATTAGCCTAACCAAATACTACAATCCAACCTTGGCTCAGTCTTCATAAGGCCCTTCATTGGCTGTATTTTGGTAGTACTGTTCTTATTAGTTTAATACCTGATACAACACCGAATGGTGGCAGCTCTATATGGCCTGCATGAATAGCCGCACCCAAAGCCAAAAAAAAGCCAAGCGGTCTTGCACTAACACCCATGGCTAACTCTGTTGTTTCAAGTTCTACTATTCTTAGCTCTTTCATCTCATCCCTTTTACTTCCAGGACTCTCAGTGGTGGTGGTCTACATGGCCGTCATGATTACCCTCACCAAAATATAACAACAATACGTGCGTGCAGGGAACCATGGTAAGGTTACTTCCTTTCGCAAAATCGAGTATAACAGTTGCAGGCAGAGGTTCTGACCCTGCATTATGGCTGCACCTCTCCCTAAAAGAGGCATGCGTTACAGAGTCTGTGGGCATGTATGCAAAGAGCTGGCCTGCCTAAAAAGAGGAGCAAGGCTGTACAGGTTGTTCTCCTTCAGCCGTTTTATACGCTGTCCCACGGCCACGACCCTCAACAACCACAACAGAATGAAACACCACATATGCCATCCTTTTGAACAACAGAGTACAGGTATGGCATTGATTTTAGTTACACAGCGATATTTATTATGAACCATGAAATTGAAAACAAAAACATGATTGGACACCCTGTACAGTACAGGTCGTTCTCCTTCGGCCTTTTTAGAATAGTGTTCCGGACCCCCAACAAAAACAACAGCAGGAAAGAGGACATATGGCATCCTTTTGAACAATAGATGACAGGTAAGGCATAGATTTTACAAAGCCATAGATAATTTTTTTGCAACTGTGAAATAAAAAAAAACATTGATTGGACACCCAGCACACTTCTTTATCCTTAGGCCTTTTTATAAGAGGCTCCCGGAGCCTCAACAGAAACAACAGCATGAAAGAGGACATATGGCATCCTTGTGAACAATTGATTACAGTTAAGGCATTGATTTTAGTATCCCAGAGATCATTTATATGACCCGGAAAATAGAAAAAAACATTGATTGGACACCCAGTACACTTCTTTATCCTTAGGCCTTTTTAATAAGAGGGTCCCGGAGCCTCAACCGAAACAACAGCATGAAAGAGGACATATGTCATCCTTTTGAATAATAGATTACAGGAAAGGCATTGATTTTAGAAACCCAGAGATCATTTATATGACCCGGGACATAGAAAAAAACATTGATTAGACACCCAGTACACTTATTTATCCTTAGGCCTTTTTAATAAGAGGGTCCCGGAGCCTCAACCGAAACAACAGCACGAAAGAGGACATATGTCATCCTTTTGAATAATAGATTACAGGAAAGGCATTGATTTTAGAAACCCAGAGATCATTAGTTGCAACCGGGAAATAGAAAAAAACATTGATTAGACACCCAGTACACTTATTTATCCTTAGGCCTTTTTAATAAGAGGGTCCCGGAGCCTCAACCGAAACAACAGCATGATAGAGGACATATGTCATCCTTTTGAATAATAAATTACAGGAAAGGCATTGATTTTAGAAACCCAGAGACCATTAGTTGCAACCGGGAAATAGAAAAAAACATCGATTAGACACCCAGTACACTTATTTATCCTTAGGCCTTTTTAATAAGAGGGTCCCGGAGCCTCAACCGAAACAACAGCATGAAAGAGGACATATGTCATCCTTTTGAATAATAGATTACAGGAAAGGCATTGATTTTAGAATCCCAGAGATCATTTATATGACCCGGGAAATAGAAAAAAGCATTGATTGGACACCCAGTATACTTCTTTATCCTTAGGCCTTTTTATAAGAGGGTCCCGGAGCCTCAACCGAAACAACAGCATGAAAGAGGACATATGTCATCCTTTTGAATAATAGATTACAGGAAAGGCATTGATTTTAGAAACCCAGAGATCATTAGTTGCAACCGGGAAATAGAAAAAAACATTGATTAGACACCCATTACACTTATTTATCCTTAGGCCTTTTTATAAGAGGATCCCGGAGCCTCAACCGAAACAACAGCATGAAAGAGGACATATGTCATCCTTTTGAATAATAGATTACAGGAAAGGCCTTGATTTTAGAAACACAGAGATAATTAGTTGCAACCGGGAAATATAAAAAAACATTGAATGGACACCCAGGACACTTCTTTATCCATAGGCCTTTTTAGCAGAGGCTCCAGGACCCTCAACAAAAACAAGAGCAGGGAGCTGGGCATAGGAGTACAATGGAGTGTGACAATAATAATGTGAAGGGGAAGATTGCGGAGTTGTGGCATTTTAATTTTGTTATCATGGGAAGTACTTGCAATGACCTTGCTCTGGTGAATCCATATCGCAAATGTGTTTTTTAAGGCACTGTTTGTCTATTTTTTTAATATCAGCATTTGGTAAATGAAGCTCAAATTAAGGCTGGAGAGAACCGACCTTTCTTCTGGTTGTTTGCAAATGTTGTGGCTCTGGACAAACATGTGAATAAGGGGCCATCAGCCATATTCTGCACGCAACCCCTTTGATGATTGACGATAAACATGTGTCACCTGCAAGCAGAGCTCGTTACTTCTGTCTAAATCATCTTCCTGGTATGGACAGGCCACTGTTTCCCACAGCAAGTCCGAAGCTTGAACTACAAGATTGTCTTGAGTATGGTAGGAAACCAAAGTTTATTTAATTCTGTACTATCACCACAAGAGCTGAACTTCTTGAAGCAAGTAAAATGCAAGCAATTTCATGTGCTTATGGATGACAAGGACATCCTGTCCTGTGGTGCACAGAGATGGAGAGGATTTTGGGCCTCTCTGTACACTACCCAGATGTCTCCAACATCACCAGAAACACAAGACAGTGAGTCTTGGGAAGTTCCTGGAGTGTTCCGGTAGCCATCTCTTTGCGCCCCGAAAGGAATACTTTATCAGTGTTTTTGTATACATCCGACAACAGCTTCGGAGACTGTGGTGACGCACATGTTATTTACTGTTGTTTCAGCTGTGGCAATATCAATTGGCATTAAAAAGGTAAGATTTTGGGGGGCGGAGCCTATAGCTGTTGCGGTAGGACGTGTGTTTGAGGAGCTCCAGGTCTTACAAGTTACTTTGGAGTTAGTTTTCAACCTTAATTTAATTTTCTTTTTGGGATTCATAGTCACCCTTTCTGGGGCTATCCAAGAGGAGCCTGGAGATACCTTACTCATATTGGCTTACCTATGTTCCTCAGCTGACTGTGTTACAGCTAGCCGCGAGACTGAGAGGCCTCTCTAGTCTGATAGTGCTGTCAAAGCTGCCGCCAATATACCCCCCCAGGACCCTGGGTTATCAAACCAGTTCTATAGTAACCGGACAACTCGTTAATCACAACTATTGACAAAGAGAAGGAAAAGCACTAGTCACCCCTTATATCAACGGGTACAGAGACCTGTATTTTGTCTTTCCAATATGGCGCTGGACACCAAACTAATCCTGAATGAAGTGAAAGCCATGCTAGATGCGAACTTCCTCAGCCTGCATGAAGCACTACAGGAGGAATTCACATCCCTAAAGGGGGCTTGCGCTAAAGCAGTAAGAGGAGCACAACCTTTGCCTGAACCACACAAGCACTCGACCCAGGCACCTGAAATCTACAAATTTGACACAATCCGTCTGACCCTGTCAGAAGATGGTACCGGCCCACATACAGAAGAGGCGATGGAGCAAGCAGCTCACTGGGAGCAGGGAGCTGCAGTGCATATAGGCGCTGAGTGTGCGGGGGTGAGCCCTTCAAGAGGAGTGGAACACCAGATACTTTGGCAGCAAGTCGCAGCTTACCCTGACAGACAGAGGGCCAGAGGGCCGTACGCCACTGGAGCACCCCACAGTGTTTGGGAGCCACAGCCCTTGTTTACACATCTCCCGACCATCTTTTATCTTACCGGGGATGCATCTGGGGCTTGTCTACCGAAATTAAGCTGTGACACCTTTCACACATGTTACGGTGAACCAAAGAAGGAGAACACTGTCAAGGACATTGCGCTACAGGCATTGCAGCTCAACGTGAATAACAGCCTGGACCCATGGGCCAATTGGTCGACCAAGATCATTAAGGTGCCTGCTCTCAATACCTGTGGCCCAAAACCATCATTGCTTCAGTACGGCTTTACCCCTCCATTGGAACCTGAACAGTTAGAGGCTTGCAGCCCCCTCAGAAAGCAGCTTCCTTACCTTGTGCTTACGGCTCGGGCTAGCGCGAGACTATTTGACAGACACGGAGTGGGCTGGAGCTTCAGTCATAGCTGCCAACTAGATGAGGTACAGTACAGCGGTGGGGGAGTGTTTGACCTTGGGGGCTTATTTTGTCCATCTGAACCAAGGGTTGTGGATGCTACCTAAGCAAACTTTCCAGCTTCCAGGACTCTAGACTCTCTATAGTTCCAGACAAATTACTAGGCAGCTGGGAGTCTGTAGTGCCCGTACACAGAACTGGATATATGACTTTCACTTTCCGCTTCACTGTTCTACAAAGTTGTAAGAAGTTCATTGCTGTTTATTTGTCTTAGCAGCCTGCTGCTACTTCCCGTTAGAATACTAATTTCATCACCACTTACTCTACGTTTGATATTTTGACATTAATTGACAGTTTATTTATTCTGTGGGTAAGATTGAGCACTAAATCTGTAATAATCACGTTTGTACAATTTTACAGTTGCACGTAATGGTCACTAAGCCTAATCAGAGTATTCATGGAGATTGCTATTTATTTTACTGGGCCAGCGAGTTGTTAAGCAAAAGTTGCATATTTTCCTTTTATAACTACTCGGCCCGATTAACAGAAGTAAAACCCTATGTTATTTTACACCATAGAGCCCACTGGTAACAGGCATGTTATTTTTATTGTTTGATCTGGAATTTAAAGGTTGGATAGTTTATCTTAGCTATTGGGGATGACATATAAAACCACTCCAGTTTAATGAACGCTACTACTATACCTTATTCTTTTTGATTGGTACTTTTACATATAGTACTTTATAGTGTTTCAGCCCTTTTTAGCCACTGCAGATACTGAGGGTTCAGAGAGTAAATTCTTTAATCCAATGTACTAATATATACATGCTCCTATGTCATTTTGGACTTTATCCAATATCCCAACATCATCTCACCCTTGATGCATTAGCAGCCCAAAACATGCCTCCTTAAATATACCCCTATATAGCAGCCTTTGGCCCACTTCAATTTCACTTCCCTGTACCCTAACCCATCCAAAGTGATTCTTTGTGTTATTGTTTCCCTCATAATTTGTCCCATCTAGCGTGATATTAATTGGATTGTTCCTCTCAGATACAAAACTATACCTATATGTACTATGGCCCATAAGTGGCTGTTCCATAAACTAATAGTCCTCTGAGATGTAAAATATGAGTCATATGGTCCATGAGTGGCCTTTAGTATGAGGAGAGGACTCAGTACTATACCTAAATACAAAAAATGAGGTTTTAACTATACATTCAATTACGTCTTGATTTGTTTCCATGTCGCTCCTCTTTCTGATGTTTAATCAAATATGGTTTAACTAGACACTTCTTTGAATTGATTTTATCTATTGTTTTCTAATTGCATACAGTTTGTTATGGTTTTACTGATTCATGTTGTAATCTGTGCAAACCTCAATAAAAATATTTATTAAAAAAAAAAAAAAAAGGTAAGATTTGTAGACTAGTGACGCACATTTTATGCACGCTGTGGCAATTGCAATTTGCATTAAAAAGAATCTGCTAACAACCACTACCTAGGACCACACCTGACTCCTGAAGTCATGCTTCAGTTAGTAACTCAAGTTAAATTATTTTTTTTATTTTTTTATTATGCTCAGCAGATTCAAAACATACCATTCTTCTAGTCATATCACATGACATGTCAAAATGCTGCATGGAAAATGGCAGTGTGCAAAGTCATAATCTTAGTGAACCTATAAGTGCATTAAATTTTCTAAAATAAACAAAAATACAGAGAAAAAAAAAAAAAAAGGAAAGAGGACATATGGCATCCTTTTGAACAATAGATTACATTTAAGGCATTGATTTGAGAAACCCAGAGATAATTTGTTGCAACCGGGAAATCTAAAAAAACCTTGATTAGACACCCAGTACACTTATTTATCCCTAGACCTTATTAGCAGAGGCTCCAGGACCCTCAACAAAACCAGCAGCAGCAAAGAGGACATATGGCATCCTTTTGAAAAATAGATTTCTGGAAAGGCATTGATTTTAGAAACCCGGAGATAATTTGTTTCAACCGGGAAATCTAAAAAAACATTGATTAGACACCCAGTACACATATTTATCCTTAGGCCTTTTTAGCAGAGGCTCCAAGACCCTCAACAGAAACAACAGCATGAAAGAGGACATATGGCATCCTTGTGAACAATTGATTACAGTTAAGGCATTGATTTTAGAATCCCAGAGATCATTTATATGAACCGGGAAATATAAAAAAACATTGATTGGACACCCAGTACACTTCTTTATCCTTAGGCCTTTTTATAAGAGGCTCCCGGAGCCTCAACAGAAACAACAGCATGAAAGAGGACATATGGCATCCTTGTGAATAATAGATTACAGGAAAGGCATTGATTTTAGAAACCCGGGGATAATTTGTTGCAACCGTGAAATCTAAAAAAACATAGATTAGACAACCAGTACACTTCTTTATCCTTAGGCCTTTTTATAAGAGGCTCCCGGAGCCTCAACAGAAACAACAGCATGAAAGAGGACATATGGCATCCTTGTGAATAATAGATTACAGGAAAGGCATTGATTTTAGAAACCCGGGGATAATTTGTTGCAACCGTGGAATCTAAAAAAACATTGATTAAACACCCAGTACACTTATTTATCCTTAGGCCTTTTTAGCAGAGGCTCCAGGACCTTCAACAAAACCAGCATCAGGAAAGAGGACATATGGCATCCTTTTGAAAATTAGATTACAGGAAAGGCATTGATTTTAGAAACCCGGAGATAATTTGTTGCAACCGGGAATTTGAATCAAACAAATGATTCGATGGACACCCAGTACACTTCTTTCTCCTTCTGCCTTTTTATAAGAGGGTCCAGGACCCTCAAAAAAAAAACACCAGCAGGAAAGAGGACGTATGGCATCCTTTTAAACAATAGAGTACAGGTACAGCATTGATTTTACAAACCCAGAGATAATTTTGGTCAAATGTGAAATAGAAAAAAAAATTGAGTGGAGACCCAGTACACCTCTTTCTCCTTAGGCCTTTTTATAAGAGGGTCCAGGACCCTCAAACAAAATACCAGCAGGAAAGAGAACATATGGCATCCTTTTGAACGATAGAGTACTGGTACGGCATTGATTTTAGAAACCCACAGATAATTGTTTGGAAAAGTGAAATAGCCCCAAAAACCATGCTTGGACTCCCACTCCAGGTCGTTCTCCTTCAGCCTTTTTATAAGAGGGTCCAGCACCCTCAACAGAAACCACATATGCCATCCTTTTGCACAAGTGAGTACAGGTATGGCATCCATTTTAGAAACCCAGAGATAATTGAGAGGAACCAGGAACATGTTTCTAAAAATTTGATGGGGCACCCATTACAGGTCATTCTCCTTCAGCATTTTTATACCATGGGCCACAACCCGCAACAGGCACAACAGTATGAAACAACACATATGCCACCCTTTTGCACAATAGAGTACAGGTATGGCATAGATGGAACACAGAGATAATTTAGAGCAACCAAGAGACGGATAAAGATGCTTGGTCGGTCCTCCTCCTTCAAATTTGTGGCATTTTGCATTCAATTTAATGGTCCACCAGATATGAGTGGTGTGCTAAGTTGTACAATTCGTAACAGTTTAATCACTAGTGTTATGTGCCTTATTTTTTTTATTTGAGTTTTGTACCCACAGAGCTGCAGCAGAGGCCAGAAAAATTAGGAATGTACAAATGACTGAAAAATTTGGGTATTGTTGTACCAACTGCTGTAGCAGCGGCCAGAAAAATTGATGTTTGTAAAACATTTATAAAGTGCCCTAAAAGCTTGTGGCTTGAACACTAGTTGTTGGCGGATAAGTCAAGCAAGTCCTCCGGCTTTATAAAAAAAAAAAAAGGCCAGCCTGTGTACCAGTTGTAGCCCAAGCCAGCTCATCTCATCATCAGGCCTTTTTTATTCAAATGTATCGCCCAATGTCAGTCCCTTCGGGATCCAGCCCTCATTCATTTTTATAAAAGTGAGATAGTCAAGGCTTTTTTGACCTAGGCAACTTCTCTTCTCAGTGACAAAACCTCCTGCTGCACTGAAAGTCCATTCGGACAGGACACTTGAAGCAGGGCAGGCCAGACGTTCCATTGCAAATTGGGATAGCTCAGGCCACAAGTCCAGCCTGCACACCAAGTAGTCAAGGGGTCCATCGCTCCTGAGAGTGTCGAGATCCGCAGTTAAAGCTAGGTAGTCTGCTACCTGTCGGTTGAGTCTTTCTCTAAGGCTGGATCCCGAAAGGCTCTGATGGTGCATGGGAGTTAAAAAGGTACGCATGTCCTCCATCAACAAGACGTCAGGAAAGCATCCTATCCTTGCCGCCGTGGTCGTGGGAGGAGGAGGATTAATTTCATCTCTTCCCCTGTTACATTCCCGTGGTGCTGTGACATCACCCCTATACGCGGTGTAAAGCACAGTTTTTAATTTATTCTTAAAATGCTCCATCCTTTCTGACTTGCGGGAATTTGGTAACATTTCAGGCACTTTATACTTATACCGGGGGTCGAGGGGCGTGGACACCCAGTACAGGTCGTTCTCCTTCAGCTTTTTTATACGAGGGTCCCTCAACAGGCATGACAGCATGAAAGAACCCATTTGAACAAGGTTGGATGCCGAGCTAATCATGTCCCATTCCTCCTCCTCACTGATCTCACTGATGGTATCTACTTCCCCCCAGCCACGTACAAAACCACGGGTACCAGAGAGGTGACAACAACGAGCACCCTGGGATGCCTGTTCTGCTCGGTCTTCCTCCTCCTCCTCCTCAAAGCCACATTCCTCCTCTGACTCCTCTTCCTCACAATCCTCTTCCTGCGTTACCGCAGGTCCAGCAAGCGATGCTGATAAGACTGTTTGTGGGGGTGATGGACACCACAACTCTTCCTCTTCATGCTCATCTACTGCCTGATCCAGCACTCTTCTCAGGGCACGCTCCAGGAAGAAAACAAATGGTATGATGTCGCTTATGGTGCCTTCGGTACGACTGACAAGGTTTGTCACCTCCTCAAAAGGACGCATGAGCCTACAGGCATTGCGCATGAGCGTCCAGTAATTTGGCAAAATCTCCCCAGAGGCTGTCCTAGCACCCCGGTCATACAAATACTCATTAACAGCTTTTTCTTGTTGGAGCAGGCAGTCAAACATTCGGAATGTTGAATTACACCGTGTCGGGCTGTCGCAAATCAAGCGCCTCACTGGCAGGTTGTTTCGATGCTGGATATCGGACAAGTGCGCCATGGCCGTGTAGGAACACCTGAAATGGCCACACAACTTCCTGGCCTGCTTCAGGACGTCCTGTAAGCCTGGGTACTTATGGACAAATCGTTGTACAATTAGATTACACACATGTGCCATGCATTGCACATGTGTCAACTTGCCCAATTTCAATGACGCCAAAAAATTACTTCCATTGTCAGAAACAACCTTGCCAATCTCCAGTTGGTGCAGAGTCAGCCACTGATCCACCTGTGTGTTCAGGGCGGTCAGGGGTGCTGGTGCGGTGTGACTCTCCTTTTTCAGGCAAGTCAACCCCAAGACGGCGTGACACTGCCGTACCCGGGATGTAGCATAGTACCTGGGGAGCTGGGGGGGTGCCATAGATGTGGAGCAAGAAGCAGAGGTTGAAGAGGACTCAGCCGAGGAAGAGATTATGGAAGAGGATGGAGTAGGAGGAGTAGAGGAGGTAGCAGCAGGCCTGCCTATAAGTCGTGGCGGTGTCACCAACTCTTCTGCAGAGCCACGCATTCCATGCTTGTCAGAAGTCAGCAGGTTTACCCAATGTGCAGTGTAGGTGATATACCTGCCCTGACCATGCTTTGCAGACCAGCTATCCGTGGTCATATGGACCCTTGCCCCAACGCTGTGTGCCAGACATGCCATAACTTCCTTTCTCACAACAGAGTACAGGTTTGGGATTGCCTTTTGTGAAAAGAAATTTCTGCCAGGTACCTTCCACTGTGGTGTCCCAATAGATACAAATTTTTTGAAAGCATCAGACTCCACCAGCTTGTATGGTAAAAGCTGGTGGGCTAAGAGTTCAGACAAGCCAGCTGTCAGATGCCGGGCAAGGGGGTGACTTTGAGAAATTGGCTTCTTACGCTCAAACATGTCCTTGACAGACACCTGACTGTGGGCAGATGACCAGGAACTGCTACGAAAGAGAGACTGAGTGGCGGATGGTTGAGAGGGGGCAAGGAGGACAGCACTGGTTGATGTGGCTGAAGATGCTGGAGCAGGAGGAGGAGGGCGGCTTTAACTTTGTGTGCTGCTTCTACTCAAGTGTTCTTCCCATCGGCGTTTGTGATGGGAGACCATGTGCCTTCGCAAAGCAGTTGTACCTAGGTGGGTGTTGGACTTCCCACGACTCAGTTTCTTTTGGCACAAGTTGCAAATGGCATCGCTGTTGTCAGAGGCAGACACACAAAAAAAATGCCACACTGCTGAGCTCTGTGATGACGGCATTCTGGTGGTGGCAACAGCATGCGCTGATGGGCATCGGCGTGCTGTCTGGCTGACCCCTGGTGCCGATGCATGCTGTCTGACTGTGCCACTAGCTCCTTGAGACGACCTCCCCATGCTTCCAAATCGTCTGCTCCTCCTCTCTGTCTCCCCATCTGAACTTTTCCCCTCTTCTTCTTCTCTTTTAGCAGGCACCCACTTGACATCCACCGACACATCATCATCATCAACCGCTTCACTTGTATCTGAAACATCAAGAAAGGAAGCAGCAGCGGGTACAACATCATCATCACACCATACCTCCATGTCGGTAATGCTGCCTGACTGAGACTGATCACTATTATCTACATCCTCTGTCAATGATGGTTGCGCATCACTCATTTCTTCCAAATGATGTGTCAATAACTCCTGTGACAGATCAAGTGAAGCGGCTGTGGTGCTAGTGTTGGTGGTGGCGACAGGCGGGGGAGTGGCACTGGTCACTTGAGACCTGTCCAAAGCGCAGCTGGACGTAGATGGTGCGTCAAGGTTAGGAGGACTAGCAGCGGAAGCTGAAGAAGATTGGGTGTCCTGTGTTAGCCATTCAACTAGGTCCTCCTCAGAAGTTTTCGCGTCCCCCCTGGCACCCGGCGTCTGAACAATGTGCATATTTGTAGGGTCTAAAGGAATCACAGCACCACGACCATGGAACCTGCGGGGTGGCCTGCCTCTGCCTGTCATTTTTTTTTTAAATAGACACTAACAATACTATTATACCAATTGAGTGGTGGCACTGTGAAAGTGGGCACAGTATACGCTGTGAGACTGACAACAACAAAAAAGACAGATGTTTTAAAAATCACAAATTGTTCATTTTTTTAAATATTACAAGTACTGTGACAACAAATATGATTGTTTGGCACTAGTTGGCAAAGGGGCCTGTCTGGCACACACGCTGGGAGAAAGGAAACTGCAATTCAATGGCACTAGGAGACTGAAGAATCACAGTCAAAACAGTTATGATAATACAAAAATTCCAATCCTGTTACAATATATATGATTGGTGGCACTAATTGGCTAGTTGGGACTGGCACACAGGCAGGCAGGCAGGAGGAAAATGCAATTCAAGGGCACTAGTAGACTGCAGATTGACAGTCAAAACAGAGATGATTGACAAATTTTGCAATACTGTTAAAATAAATATGATTGCTGGCACTAATTGGATAGTTGGGCCTGGCACACAGGCTGGCAGGCAGTAGAAAAGTGCAATTAAATGGCACGAGCAAACTGAGGATTAAGATCAACAATCAAAATTTTTTTAATTTTAATTAGTAACTTTACTGTGACAACAATTATGATTGGTGTAAATAGTTGGCAAGACGGCCTGGCAAAAAAGGCTGGCAGGCAGGAGGTAAATGCAATTCAAGGACACTAGGAGACTGAATACTGACAGTCAAAACAGTGATGATTGACAATTTTTGCAATACTGTTAAAAGAAATATGATTGCTGGCAATAATTGGCTAGGTGGGCCTGGCACACAGCAGGCTGCAAGGCAGGAGGAAAGTGCAATTCAATGGCACCAGCAAACTAAGGATTCACAACAACTATTACCAAAAATTTTAATTTTTAATTATTAAGAATACTGTGACAACAAATATGATTGGTGTAAATATTTTTCAAGTAGGCCTGGCACACAGGCTTGGAAGGCAGTAGAAAAGTGCAATTCTAGGGCATGAGCAAACTGAGGATTAAGATCAACAATCAATAATTTTTTAATTTTAATTAGTAACTATACTGTGACAACAATTATGATTGGTGTAAATAGTTGGCAAGACGGCGTGGCACAAAAGGCTGGCAGGCAGGAGGTAAATGCAATTCAAGGACACTAGGAGACTGAATACTGACAGTCAAAACAGTGATGATTGACAATTTTTGCAATACTGTTAAAAGAAATATGATTGCTGGCAATAATTGGCTAGGTGGGCCTGGCACACAGCAGGCTGCAAGGCAGGAGGAAAGTGCAATTCACTGGCACCAGCAAACTGAGGATTCACAACAACTATTACCAAAAATTTTAATTTTTAATTACTAAGAATACTGTGACAACAAATATGATTGGTGTAAATATTTTTCAAGTAGGCCTGGCACACAGGCTTGGAAGGCAGTACACAAGTGCAATTCTAGGGCACAAGCAAACTGAGGATTAAGATCAACAATCAAGATTTTTTTAATTTTAATTAGTAACTATACTGTGACAACAATTATGATTGGTGTAAATAGTTGGCAAGACGGCCTGGCACAAAAGGCTGGCAGGCAAGAGGTAGATGCAATTCAAGGATACTAGGAGACTGATTACTGACAGTCAAAACAGTGATGATTGACAATTTTTGCAATACTGTTAAAAGAAATATGATTGCTGGCAATAATTGGCTAGGTGGGCCTGGCACACAGCAGGCTGCAAGGCAGGAGGAAAGTGAAATTCAATGGCACCAGCAAACTGAGGATTCACAACAACTATTACCAAAAATTTTAATTTTTAATTATTAAGAATGCTGTGACAACAAATATGATTGGTGTAAATATTTTTCAAGTAGGCCTGGCACACAGGCTTGGAAGGCAGTACACAAGTGCAATTCTAGGGCACGAGCAAACTGAGGATTAAGATCAACAATCAAGAATTTTTTAATTTTAATTAGTAACTATACTGTGACAACAATTATAATTGGTGTAAATAGTTGGCAAGATGGCCTGGCACAAAAGGCTGGCAGGCAGGAGGTAAATGCAATTGAAGGACACTAGAAGACTGAATACTGACAGTCAAAACAGTGATGATTGACAATTTTTGCAATACTGTTAAAAGAAATATGACTGCTGGCAATAATTGACTAGGTGGGCCTGGCACACAGCAGGCTGCAAGGCAGGAGGAAAGTGCAATTCAATGGCACTAGCAAACTGAGGATTCACAACTATTACCAAAAATTTAAATTTTTAATTATTAAGAATACTGTGACAACAAATATGATTGGTATAAATATTTTTCAAGTAGGCCTAGCACACAGGCTTGGAAGGCAGTAGAAAAGTGCAATTCTAGGGCACGAGCAAACTGAGGATTAAGATCAACAATCAAGAATTTTTTTATTTTAATTAGTAACTATACTGTGACAACAATTATGATTGGTGTAAATAGTTGGCAAGACGGCCTGGCACAAAAGGCTGGCAGGCAGGAGGTAAATGCAATTCAAGGACACTAGGAGACTGAATACTGACAGTCAAAACAGTGATGATTGACAATTTTTGCAATACTGTTAAAAGAAATATGATTGCTGGCAATAATTGGCTAGGTGCGCCTGGCACACAGCAGGCTGCAAGGCAGGAGGAAAGTGCAATTCAATGGCACCAGCAAACTGAGGATTCACAACAACTATTACCAAAATTTTTAATTTTTAATTATTAAGAATACTGTGACAACAAATATGATTGGTGTAAATATTTTTCAAGTAGGCCTGGCACACAGGCTTGGAAGGCAGTAGAAAAGTGCAATTCTAGGGCACGAGCAAACTGAGGATTAAGATCAACAATCAATTTTTTTTTTATTTTAATTAGTAACTATACTGTCTGTGACAACAATTATGATTGGTGTAAATAGTTGGCTAGACGGCCTGGCACAAAAGGCTGGCAGTGGCAGGCAGGAGGTAAATGCAATTCAATGGCACTAGGAGACTGAATATTTGCAGTCCAAAAAATTATGATTTTTATTTTTTTATATACTGTTACAAGAATTATGATTGGTGCCACTAATTGGCTAGTTGGGCCTGGCACACAGGCTGGCAGATATGAGTCGTGGATGGTAGGTAGGGCAGCAATTTAACACAGTATGCTGTAAGTGACAAAAACACAGGCCTGATAGAAAATTAAGTTAGATTACACTAGCAAAATATTTTAAAATTTTAGATTTTAATATTAAAATTATGTTAAGAAGTGCAATGCACATATGACTCCATGAGTGGTCGCACTGGCTGGCTGCTACGTAGGGCAGCAATTAACAACAGTATGCTGTGTAAGTCAGATAGACAGTTAGACACAGGCCTGATGGAAAATAAAATTAGATTACACTAGCATAATGATTTAAAGACTTTTTTTGGGGAATTTAAAGAAAAAGGTTAAGCACATACATATGAGTCATGGCTGATAGCCTTGGAAGGGCAGCTATTAAAAACAGTAGGCTCTGTAAGTCAGATACACACACGCCTGATAGAAAATACTATTAGATTACACTAGAAAAATGATTTAAATTACTTTTTTGGGGGGGGGGGAATTAAAAAAAGGTTAAACACATATGAGTCGTGGCTCATAGACTAGGGAGGGCAGCAAGTAAATACAGTAGGCTCTGTATGTCAGCAAAACACACAGGCCTGATAGAAAATTATATTAGATTACACTATCAAACAAATTTCAATTTTTTTGTTTTTATATTTAAATTAAGGTGAAGAAGATATGAGTGCTGGGTGGCTGCCTGGCACAGACCAATTAACCAAAAGACTGAAAAAAATGAGGTATATTAATGCTGAGTGAGCCTGACAGACACAGGCCTGATAGTAAATGTAATTAGATTACACTAGCAAAATATTTTTTTTTTTTTTTTTTTAAATTTAAAATAATGTTATAAACGGATATTAACACTGGTGGCTGGCACAGAGCAATTAACCAGAGTATATGCTGTGTGACACAGTTCTGATAGAAAATGAAAAAAAATTACACTAGCAAAATAATTAAACTTTTTTGTTAGTTAAATTTAAACTAATGTTGTTAGGGAGATATCAGTGGTGGCAGTAATCACAGCATATGCTGTGAGCCTTAAACACACAGCCTAAAAGCCAGGCAAATGCTAATAAAAAGAAAGCGAAAAAAAAAACTAACGCCACAAAATATAGCCCTAAAAAGGGCTTTTTGGGGTGCTGTGCTTGCAGCAGAGATGAGTGGAGTCCTTCTGGACTGTAGTGGACACTAAATACACTAGCCTAGCTATGTTTTTCCTATTAATGTCAGGAGCAAAAACACAACACGTCCTCTCATTAGGAAAGCAAGTTCATTATGAGTCTAAAATGGCGGAATTCCGAGTAGCTGGGAGGGTCTGTGAGGGAGTGTCTGATGTTGATTGGCTCTAATGTGTCAGACGGCTGTGACATAAAGGGTCAAAGTTTCCTCAATGATGACACATGGGGCGGATCGAACATCGCCATGTGTTCGCACACAAACGCGAACGCGAACAAGCTATGTTCGCTGTGAACCGTTCGCGGGCGAACAGTTCGGGAGATCACTAGTAATAACATAATTATATATGATATTACCTGAAGCTCAACCCTTTGTAATAGGCTGTGTTTAAAAAACAAAAAAAACAGTTACTTCATATACACAAATAAATCTAAAAAGGTGATTATTTATACATTTTCTACTCTGCAGCTGGAATAACAAGTCATTAAAAATACATTAATATAAAAACAATTTTACAGTGTACTGTCTCTTTAAATTGTGACCTCTTGTAACACTTTTCTTGGAACAGAGCTTCTATCTATCTGTATTGGGCATTAAATATATAAAGAAATCACCTCTCAAACGCCTTTTTTTCTAGAGAAAACAGACCCAGTTTGGCTAACTTCTCCTCATAGCTTAAATTCTCCATTCCCCTTATTAATTTTGTGGCATTCTCTGAATTGTTTCTGTCTGCAATGTCTTTTTTTTTTTTGGATTGTTATCCAAGAACTGCACTCCATACTCAAGGTGAGGTCTTACCAGGGATTTATATAGTGACAGAATAATGCTTTCATCCCTTGCATCAATGCCTCTTTTAATCCCTTAGTCTCAGAACATTTTTAAATGTTCTTACCGTTAAAGACCAAGGCCTCTAGTTATCAAGCCGTCAACCTCAAATATGCTGGAATTCCGCAGTGTATTTGTGGGGAGGCTGATTCGCCTAAGTTATCAAGCCCTGCTCCCCGGCAAAAGTAGAATATAGTGACGTAAGCTTCGATCCGCCGGACTCAGTCCAACACAGATCGATTCTTACGTCACTCCAGATGTTCCGAACGCAAGTTCGGCACAATCTGACTACTTTTGCTAGTTATCAAATGACTAGCGGATACGCTCGGCACTTTTCCAGCCCAGCGTACCTGATTTTCAATGGGAGTCTGACCATTGCGAAAGCTCATGTTCGCTGCTGCCCGACATCCCATTGATTCCTATGGGAAGTGTGTACACCTAACACCCTAACATGTACCTGAAGTCTAAACACCCCTAATCCCCCCCCCTACACCGCCGCAACTAAATAAATGTATTATCCCCTAAACCGCCGCCCCCGGAACCCACCGCCACTCTAATAAACTTATTAACCCCTAAACCGCCGCTCCCGGACCCCGCTGCCACCTACATAATACCTATTAACCCCTATCCTGCCCCCCCTATACCGCCGCCACCTATAATAAATTTATTAATCCCTATCCTGTCCCCCCTATACCGCCGCCATCTATATTTAACTAATTAACCCCTAAACCTAAGTCTAACCCTAACCCTAACACCCCCCTAACTTAAATATTATTTAATAAATCTAAATAAAATTACTATTATTAACTAAATTAATCCTATTTAAAACTAAATACTTACCTATAAAATAAACCCTAATATAGCTACAATATAACTAATAATTATATTGTAGCTATTTTAGGATTTATTTTTATTTTACAGGCAACTTTGTATTTATTTTAACTAGGTACAATAGCTATTAAATAGTTATTAACTATTTAATAGCTACCTAGTTAAAATAAAGACAAATTTACCTGTAAAATAAAAACTAACCTAAGTTACAATTATAATTAACACTACACTATCATCAATTAAATTATTCCTATTTAAAACTAAATACTTACCTGTAAAATAAACCCTAAGATAGCTACAATGTAATTAATAATTACATTGTAGCTATCTTAGGATTTATATTTATTTTACAGGTAACTTTGTATTTATTTTAACTAGGTAGAATAGTTATTAAATAGTTATTAACTATTTAATAACTACCTAGCTAAAAGAAATACAAAATTACCTGTAAAATAAATCCTAACCTAAGTTACAATTAAACCTAACACTAGCACTACACTATCATTAAATAAATTAAATTAATTAACTACAAATACCTACAATTAAATACAATTAAATAAACTAACTAAAGTACAAAAAAATTTAAAAAAATAAGTTAAAAAAAATAAAATATTACAAGATTTTTAAGCTAATTACACCTAATCTAAGCCCCCTAATACAATTAAATAAACTAACTAAAGTACAAAAAAATTAAAAAAATAAGTTAAAAAAAATAAAATATTACAAGATTTTTAAGCTAATTACACCTAATCTAAGCCCCCTAATAAAATAACAAAGCCCCCCAAAATAAAAAAAATGCCCTACCCTATTCTAAATTATGAAAGTTAACAGCTCTATTACCTTACAAGCCCTTAAAAGGGCCTTTTGCGGGGCATGCCCCAAAGTATTCAGCTCTTTTGCATGTTAAAAAAAATACAATACCCCCCCCAACATTAAAATCCACCACCCACATACCCCTACTCTAATCCAAACCCCCCTTAAATAAACCTAACACTACCCCCCTGAAGATCATCCTACCTTTAGCCGTCTTCAGCCAGCCGACCACCGATGGAACAGAAGAGGACATCCACAGCGGCCGAAGTCTTCATCCATGGGCGCTGAAGAGGTCTTCCATCCGATAGAAGTCTTTATCCAGGCGGCGTCTTCAATCTTCATCCATCCGGAGCAGAGCGGAGCCATCTTCAAAGCAGCCGACGCGGAGCCATCTTCATCCACCGACACCTACTCGCCGAATGAATATTCCTTTAAGTGACGTCATCCAAGATGGCGTCCCTCGAATTCCGATTGGCTGATCAGCCAATCGGAATTAAGGTAGGAAAAATCTGGTTGGCTGATCCAATCAGCCAATCAGATTGGGCTTGCATTCTGTTGGCTGATCGGAACAGCCAATAGAATGCGAGCTCAATCTGTTTGGCTGATTGGATCAGCCAATCAGATTGAACTTGAATCTGATTGGCTGATTGGATCAGCCAATCAGATTTTTCCTACCTTAATTCCGATTGGCTGATAGAATCCTATCAGCCAATCGGAATTCGAGGGACGCCATATTGGATGACATCACTTGTAGGAATATTCATTCGGCGAGTAGGCGTCGGTGGATGAAGATGGCTTTGCGTCGGCTGCTTTGAAGATGGCTCCGCTCTGCTCCGGATGGATGAAGATTGAAGACGCCGCCTGGATGAAGACTTCTATCGGATGGAAGACCTCTTCAGCGCCCCTTGAATGAAGACTTCGGCCGCTGTGGATGTCCTCTTCTGCTCCATCGGTGGTCGGCTGGCTGAAGACGGCTAAAGGTAGGATGATCTTCAGGGGGGTAGTGTTAGGTTTATTTAAGGGGGGTTTGGGTTAGAGTAGCGGTATGTGGGTGGTGGGTTTTAATGTTGGGGGGGGTTGTATTTTTTTTAACATGCAAAAGAGCTGAATACTTTGGGGCATGCCCCGCAAAAGGCCCTTTTAAGGGCTGGTAAGGTAATAGAGCTGTTAACTTTCGTAATTTAGAATAGGGTAGGGCATTTTTTTAAATTTGGGGGGCTTTGTTATTTTATTAGGGGGCTTAGATTAGGTGTAATTAACTTAAAAATCTTGTAATATTTTTTTCTTTTTTGTAACTTAGTTTTTTTTCTTTTTTGTACTTTAGTTAGTTCATTTAATTGTATTTAATTGTAGGTATTTGTAGATAATTAATTTAATTTATTTAATGATAGTGTAGTGTTAGGTTTAATTGTAACTTAGAGAAAAAAGTGGTGTTAAAGATACTAGACACTCTCACTCTAATATGCTAACCCTAAGGTCGGAATATCTCCTATCTCCAACCCAAAAAGTGGAACCAGAAAAAATTAGAGTAAGGGTAGCGCTGATACAGCTTAGAGGCTAGTCTATTGAAATAGATTATTCAGGTGTTGTAAAAAAGTGCTCTGTTTGCTAAGAGCAAACTAATTAGTATAGTGTTAAGAGGAGGTATGTTAAGCGCTAAATAGTAAAAGAACTGGATGAAAAAAAAAGGTGAAATTATATTATATTGATTTAAGGATAAAAAATTTCCTGATTTGAAACTATATATAAATGTACACCAAGTCTAACATAGCAATAAAGATTTTAATTATAAATAAAATCAAATACAGGTGATAAAAGGTGCCGGCACCAGTGGCGGGATTAAAAATACATGATGCAGTCAGTTAGATTCTAAAATACATAATGCAAAATGCAGACAAATATAATCAGAAAATGGAAACATATAAGACTTTGTGTTATATATGAGACTAAAAGATATAGTGTTAGATACAATTCATATCGTAAACACAATTTCTAACAAAAAACTCTATGTTTCCGAGTTGAAGTCAGTCTCGTGAGCGGGATGTTTAAAATAGCAAACAATTATTCCCAATTTTATTGATGCTGTTTACCGTATTGGTGTATCTGATTACCGTCTTCAAATAGTTGGATAGAGTCGTATATGGAAACAAAACTGTTTGCGGCCGTAGATGGTAAATGAAAAAACCGCTCCTGCGGTGGTGTCCAATACTTTGTGGGTGACAAGCGTTGTTGCTAATAAACTGCAATTTCAAGATGCAGAATCCCACTATGTCTGAATAGCCTGTGTGTTGTCGTGGCTGAGTTGCAGGTAAGTCTTGGGGACGAGGTATTTGCTGGCAGCCGTGACACAACTCTCTGGGCTGTACCTCCAGGTCCTATTACCTGTTCCGGTGTGTGGAATGGCAGAATTGGAAATCCGTTAGGTATGATATGTTGTTAGATAGATATAATGAGAACTCGGTAGATAGATCCTGGGTGAGGAATTACGCACATGTATACACCGCTTGTATTTTAAGATGGCTTTAATGCACCTCACCTACTAGGACCGAGTTCCCCAAATGGATAGTAAGTAGATAGTAAGTAGATGAGCAAATCTACGCGTTTCAGCCGGGTAGGCCTTTATCAAGATGCTCATCATGGTGTTGGACAGATTTAAATATCCTCATGTAGTCCTTGATAGGTCAGAGTTTGACTCCCACAGGGTGTGTTGTATTTGTAAATCATCTGTCTTTTAGACGTTGATTAGTAGACAATTTGTGTAACAATTGGGAGACATAAGAAAAATGTCTATTCTAAACAGCAAACATTATTATAATTCTATATATACTTTTAAAATACATTTAAAAAAAATTTTTAAAACATTATTTGAAACATAACTTATGTATTGCAGAAACTCACAGTATTTTAACTCGACTTGGTGTACTTATTTTAGTGCAAATTTATGCTAGAAATTAAGAATCTGAAGAACAAGAGGTCATGTTGATCTGGTGAAAGTAGAATAGATAATTCAAGTTGAAGGCATTTGTCGACTAGTGATAATAAACTATCCAGATAAATAAGCTATCTAAATAGATAGGAATACTAATGAATATGATGAGAAATGGATACAGTATCGAAATAGTTGTTTATTTTATTTCAGATCGTGAAATAATGTACTGTATTAATTTGGTATGTATAGGTGTACTTATTTTGGAAATTTTTAAATGTGTATCCAATAGTAAAAATTAATGGACTATGCTTATAAGATAGTAGGAAAAAGAAGGAAAAAAAGGAAAAAAAATATGTGCGTATTGGTGCTAAAGATTTGGAAACAAGAGGTCATGTTGGTACTACGACTAGGAGATAGATCCTTCTATTCGATGAGACATATAGGTTACAAATATTCGACTACGATCTAAATGTATGGAGATATTGTAGATTAAATGTCCATGGAAAATAGTGAAGTTACAGATTTATTGCACCACCAATAGAGGTGATGAAATAAAGTGTAGCTAGGGGATTTGAGTATAGTAATATACATATGGATATTTCACAAAGAACGTATGGAATTGAGTCCTGACTAAAGACCCATTTGGGACAAGGATTGGGCAAAGGCCGATTAGGTTCAGAGGGACGACAAACATAACAGATTTAAGCACAATCTGAGTTTAAACTGGACTTATATATATATAGAAATCTAAGAATTATATGTTTACACTAAAACCAAATTTAGCCTCAAACAACTGTGTTTGTTTGGTTATTTATTTTTTGACTTAACTGGGCTATGTTTGTTTATTTATTAGCAGGAGTAGGTTTGTTGGTTTTTTTTTTTTAATATAAGGTATTATATTAATTTATTTTTTATTTTTTAGATAAGTGAATTTAAGTCTAATTCAGAATTAAGGCCATCAGGGTAGAGTGTATTATAGTGAAATATGTATTCGGCTTCCTTTTTAATAAGAAGGCTGTTCATGTTTCCTCCCCTTTTATTTAGCTTGAGTTTTTTTATACCCCAAAATTTAAAGTGTTTTAGATCACCATGATGAACTTCTTTAAAGTGAGAATAGAGTTTGGTATCAGTGGCTTCATGTTCTATCTTTAACAGGTATTCTCGAATCCTATCTTTCAGCATTCTGCTTGTTTGACCAAAATAGAAAAGTTTACAAGAACACTGTATGCAGTAGATAATGTTTTTGTCTGTACATCTAATTATTTCCTTTATTTTAGTGTAATATTTTGTTGTAGGGGAATGAAGTTCTTTTAGTTTTGTACTATGCTGGCAAGATTTACAGGTGATACATGGGAAATAGCCACTAAGTTGGTTACCTGACAGATCTCTATCAGATGATTGATTTTCTATCTTAAACTCACTAGGTGAGAGTATCATTTTTAAGTTTCTTGCTTTCCTGAAAATTATATCTGGTTGGTCTTTTATGTTATGTCCTAAGACTTGATCCTGTTTTAAAAGGTACCAATGTTTTTTTTAAAATTGTCTTAATTTATCTGTGTTGTGAACTGAAATCCATTATGAATGGTGTAAATAACTCATCATGTTTATTATTAAAGTTATTGGGTTTTTTCTTTGATTTGGTTGTCAGTAATGTATCTCTATTAATATTGGCTACTTCAGATTGTGTCTTCTTAATGGTGGCTGGATCATACCCTTTGTCTACAAACCTATCTGTGAGGATTTGGGATTGCAACTGGTAGCTTTCTTGAGAGGAACAGTTCTTTTTAATCCTCATGAATTGGCTTTTGGGAATATTAGAATTCCATTTTGTTAAATGGCAACTTTCAGAATGTATATAGTTGTTGGCATCAATATCTTTGAAGTATGTTCTTGTCTGTATTTGGTTATTTTTAATCTCTATTTCAATATCAAGAAAATTAATTTTACTACTACTATATTCGTGGGTAAATGATAAGCCCATGTCATTCTTATTTATATCAGTGATAAATAGATCAAGTAATTCAGTGTCTCCTTTCCATATTAGGAAAATATCATTGATGTATCTGCAATAGTGCACAAGGTTCGCCCCCCATGGGCCTTTGTTAATGTAAAGTTCTTCAAAGTGGCCCATGAACAAATTAGCATAACTAGGGGCGAACCTTGTGCCCATTGCAGTACCCTTTATTTGCAAGAAGATTTCATCATTAAAGAGGAAACTATTATTTGTTAGAATGAATTCTATACAGTCAAGGATAAATTTGTTTTGTTTAGTTTGAAATATTGTATCCCTATCTAGATAGATTTTAACTGCTGATAGACCTAATTTATGGGAAATGTTGGTGTAAAGTGGACTAACGTCACAAGTGACGAAAATATAATTATCCTGTCAGATAAGGTTTTTTATTGAGTTGAGAAAATGTGTTGAATTTTTGAGGTATGATTTAAGATTTACAACATATTTCTGGAGAAAAAAATGTACATACTGTGATAAGTTACTGGTAAGTGATTCTATCCCTGATATAATAGGGCGGCCTGGAGGTTTAGTTCTGTTTTTGTGTACTTTGGGTAAAAAATAGAAAGTGGGGGTCTTAGGGTGAGTTATAACTAGAAAATTAAATTCTGACTGGTTAATAATGCCCTCTGTGCTGGCATTCTTTAGGATAGTGTCTAATTGTTTGGATTATTAATAATTTCTTGTATGTGGTTTTATCATGTAACAATCTGTTGGATTCCTCTATATAATAATCAGTATCCATAGCTACAATCCCTCCCCCCTTGTCAGCTGGCTTTATTACTATTCGGTTATTGTTTTTTAATTCAGTTAATATTTCAAATTCTTTTTTGGATAGATTGTTCCTCAGTGGTTTAGTCGGATCTAATGATATAAGATCTTTCTTAATATTTTGTTCATAAAGTTTAATATGTTCACTTTTCTCATTAATTGGATAAAAGACAGACTTAGGTTTATATTCTGTATGTAAATAGTCATCTTTCTCAGTCATTGATTTATATTGTACTGGGTTTTTTAGAAAATATCTTTTTAAAGTGATCTTACGTGTATATACTGATTGATATTAATTAACGTTTCAAATTTATTCAACTTACATGTAGGGGCAAAGGTCAGGCCTTTACTAAGGTCTTCTTCTTGTTTATCGTTTAAAGTCATTTGACTGATATTAAAGATACCAGATTTCTTATCTGATTTAGTTGATCCTATCTTTTTATTGTTTTGTTTAGAGGTTCCTCTCCCTCTTCTACCTCTAGTCTTCTTTTGTTAATTTCTTTGTGTTTTTGCTGCTTCTTGTAGGTTTTTTGAAGTCCCCGCTCTTGCGGGGGAGTAACCTAAAAAAGGTGTCTTTGTTATTTCACTGTTTTGTTTATTGCTTTCTTGATTGTCATTTGTATAGACTCTATGATGGTTAGGTGTTTGTAATAAGGGTTCGTATCTATTTTTAAGGGGGATTCTCCAATTGTGATTGTAGTTATCTTTATGCTTATAGTGTTCCCTGTAGTGGGAAAATTCATTTGAATTAGGTCTAGTGTAATCATTTTTGTGTTGTTGGTTATAATGATTTGGTCTATAGCAGTTGTTCGTTTGTCTGTTCTGTGCATATGATGGATTATATTGTTGTTGATATGTTGATCTATTTTGAACTGGGTGGGAATTAGAAAAGGTATTTCTATCATTAGAGCTATATTGAACTGGATAGTTGTCATATGCATCTCTATTTGTTTCAAAATTGTTGGACCTATTCCTATTCCAATATTGGTTATTTTTAGTGAAACTATGATTACGTTGTGTGTTCATGTTTGTATGTCTTGCCTTATCTGTGTTATATTCCCTCCAGGTTGGTTCATGGTAATTATTCTCTCTTTTGTAACGTGTCTGATAATGAATCTGTGTTCTATTTTGGTTTTGGTTATCTATATTACTGTTGTGAGAGGTTGTATGATTTGATTTATTGTGTATTTTTGGATGATTTTTGCTAAATAGAGAGGCCAGGTCTTTCTTAGAGGAAGTAGCAGACAATACTGCTACTGCCTCTAAGAAAGACCTCTCTATTTAGCAAAATATTTAGCAAAAATCATCCAAAAATACACAATAAATCAAATCATACAACCTCTCACAACAGTAATATAGATAACAAAAACCAAAATAGAACACAGATTCATTATCAGACACGTTACAAAAGAAAGAATAATTACCATGAACCAACCTGGAGGGAATATAACACAGATAAGGCAAGACATACAAATATGAACACACAACGTAATCATAGTTTCACTAAAAATAACCAATATTGGAATAGGTCCAACAATTTTGAAACAAATAGAGATGCATATGACAACTATCCAGTTCAATATAGCTCTAATGATAGAAATACCTTTTCTAATTCCCACCCAGTTCAAAATAGATCAACATATCAACAACAATATAATCCATCATATGCACAGAACAGACAAACGAACAACTACTATAGACCAAATCATTATAACCAACAACACGAAAATGATTACACTAGACCTAATTCAAATGAATTTTCCCACTACAGGGAACACTATAAGCATAAAGATAACTACAATCACAATTGGAGAATCCCCCTTAAAAATAGATACGAACCCTTATTACAAACACCTAACCATCATAGAGTCTATACAAATGACAATCAAGAAAGCAATAAACAAAACAGTGCAATAACAAAGACACCTTTTTTAGGTTACTCCCCCGCAAGAGCGGGGACTTCAAAAAACCTACAAGAAGCAGCAAAAACACAAAGAAATTTACAAAACAAAAGAAGACTAGAGGTAGAAGAGGGAGAGGAACCTCTAAACAAAACAATAAAAAGATAGGATCAACTAAATCAGATAAGAAATCTGGTATCTTTAATATCAGTCAAATGACTTTAAACGATAAACAAGAAGAAGTCCTTAGTAAAGGCCTGACCTTTGCCCCTACATGTAAGTTGAATAAATTTGAAACGTTAATTAATATCAATCAGTATATACGTAAGATCACTTTAAAAAGATATTTTCTAAAAAACCCGGTACAATATAAATCAATGACTGAGAAAGATGACTATTTACATACAGAATATAAACCTAAGTCTGTCTTTTATCCAATTAATGAGAAAAGTGAACATATTAAACTTTATGAACAAAATATTAAGAAAGATCTTATATCATTAGATCAGACTAAACCACTGAGGAACAATCTATCCAAAAAAGAATTTGAAATATTAACTGAATTAAAAAACAATAACAGAATAGTGATAAAGCCAGCTGACAAGGGGGGAGGGATTGTAGTTATGGATACTGATTATTATATAGAGGAATCCAGCAGATTGTTAAATGATAAAACCACATACAAGAAATTATTAATAAACCCACTTCAGAAACAATCCAAACAATTAGACACTCTCCTAAAGAATGCCAGCACAGAGGGCATTATTAACCAGTCAGAATTTAATTTTCTAGTTATAACTCACCCTAAGACCCCCACTTTCTATTTTTTACCCAAAGTACACAAACACAGAACTAAACCTCCAGGCCGCCCTATTATATCAGGGATAGAATCACTTACCAGAAACTTATCACAGTATGTACATTTTTTTCTCCAGAAATATGTTGTAAATCTTAAATCATACCTCAAAGATTCAACACATTTTCTTAATTCAATAAAAAACCTTATCTGGCAGGATAATTATATTTTCGTCACTTGTGAAGTTAGTTCACTTTACACCAACTTTTCCCATAAATTAGGTCTATCAGCAGTTAAAATCTATCTAGATAGGGATACAATACTCCCAACTAAACAAAACAAATTTATCCTTGACTGTATAGAATTCATTCTAACAAATAATAGTTTCCTCTTTAATGATGAAATCTTCTTGCAAATAAAGGGTACTGCAATGGGCACAAGGTTCGCCCCTAGTTATGCTAATTTGTTCATGGGCCACTTTGAAGAACTTTACATTAACAAAGGCCCATGGGGGGTGAACCTTGTGCACTATTGCAGATACATCGATGATATTTTCCTAATATGGAAAGGAGACACTGAATTACTAGATCAATTTATCACTGATATAAATAAGAATGACATGGGCTTATCATTTACCCACGAATATAGTAGTAGTAAAATTGATTTTCTTGATATTGAAATAGAGATTAAAAATAAACAAATACAGACAAGAACATACTTCAAAGATATAGATGCCAACAAGTATATACATTCTGAAAGTTGCCATTTAACAAAATGGAAATCTAATATTCCCAAAAGCCAATTCATGAGGATTAAAAAGAACTGTTCCTCTCAAGAAAGCTACCAGTTGCAATCCCAAATCCTCACAGATAGGTTTGTAGACAAAGGGTATGATCCAGCCACCATTAAGAAGACACAATCTGAAGTAGCCAATATTAATAGAGATACATTACTGACAGCCAAATCAAAGAAAAAACCCAATAACTTTAATAATAAACATGATGACTTATTTACACCATTCATAACAGATTTCAGTTCACAACACGGAGAAATTAAGAAAATTTTAGAAAAACATTGGTACCTTTTAAAACAGGATCAAGTCTTAGGACATAACATAAAAGACCAACCAGATATCATTTTCAGGAAAGCAAGAAACTTAAAAATGATACTCTCACCTAGTGAGTTTAAGATAGAAAATCAATCATCTGATAGAGATCTGTCAGGTAACCAACTTAGTGGCTATTTCCCATGTATCACCTGTAAATCTTGCCAGCATAGTACAAAACTAAAAGAACTTCATTCCCCTAAAACAAAATATTACACTAAAATAAAGGAAATAATTAGATGTACAGACAAAAACATTATCTACTGCATACAGTGTTCTTGTAAACTTTTCTATGTTGGTCAAACAAGCAGAATGCTGAAAGATAGGATTCGAGAACACCTGTTAAAGATAGAACATGAAGCCACTGATACCAAACTTTATTCTCACTTTAAAGAAGTTCATCAAGGTGACATAAATCACTTTAAATTTTGGGGTATAAAAAAACTCAAGCTCAATAAAAGGGGAGGAAACATGAACACCCTTCTTATTAAAAAGGAAGCCAATTGCATATTTCACTATTATACACTCTAACCTGATGGCCTTAATTCTGAATTAGACTTAAATTTTGGGGTATAACCAACTATACCTTTTGGAACTCCACCTTCCCAACTTCTTAATTTCTCTCTCCGACACCCCAGCAGCAGCCGCGCTGGTGGCCGCTCCTGTGCGAAAGGAGTGGGGAGCAATGACCCCGGGATCCAAGCCGACCTGCTTAGCTGCTTCCTCCAACACCCGCCTAAACAGGAATCTGGACAAGTTGGACCCATCCGCATGAATGAAAAACTGCCCTGAACTCCTCGGTCTCTTAACCGAAAACTCAGAAGAGAGCCGAACGGGGCAACACTCCACACAATCCTGCCGCTGTATGGACAACCACACACCTTTCCTTTCATGATCCGTCTTGGATCTGGGGATAAACAACAATAGCGCTTGCATGTCAAACCTGACATGCTGCGCTTGGATACCACAACCTTCCGATGACCTGGTTGGACTAACTATCTCTCCTACCCTCAAAGCCCCAAAGAAAGCAACCGCAAACGCCGCCCTAAACAAAGCAACCTCATACTCATCTGCGCACACTTCCGGAAGCGCTGCCAATGACGCCCCTAGCCGCTGATTTGTAATGGGCTCACGCCGATCTGCTGACTTAGCCTCTATCCTACCCCAACCTTTCATTACTTGCCTAACCAGGAAGGCATTCGTCCCGTCCTGGATACCCTTCCATTTAGCAAAGAAGGACAAAGCAGCTAGCCTCCCTTGCATGGATCCTTTCCTGCAGCCCCCTTCCTTCAAACACACCATCCACTCAAGCAACAAAGTTGGCGATCCGGATTCCACCGGAACACCCTTACCCTTGAGAAAGACTTCCCATTCCGCCCAGTACTTGCCGTAGGCCTTCCAGGTAGCAGGCGCCAGTGACACCTGAACCATTGAAGTCAGCACATCCCCCCTTCCGCCACCTGCCAAAGAAAGGAAGGACAAGGAGTACCAACCTTCGCTGCCCCTGGTGCCAACTTTCTGAATGCCTCCCATTGGCCTCGCGACAACGCGTCTGCCAATACATTATTGACCCCAGGCACATGCCGCGCCGTAAAGTCAATGTTGTGCTGCAAGCACCACAGCACCACCCAACGAAGGTAGCGTACCACAATAGGGGAAGAGGCTGAAAGATTGTTGATAGCAAACATGATGCTCAAATTATCGCACCAGAATATTACATTCTGGTTTGCCAATTGCTGCCCCCATAACTCGATGGCAACAACAATAGGGAACAACTCCAGGAGTGTAAGGTTCCTGGTCCATCCCCTCTCAATCCAGGCCCCAGGCCACTCCTCGGCACTCCAGGCACCGTTGAAGTAAGCCCCGTAACCCCCTGCTCCTGCCGCATCCGTGAACAGATGCAGAGCCTGGCTAGATGTCCTTACTTGCCTCCACAACAGGACCCCATTGAAATCCTCCAGGAACAACTCCCAGATTCTCAGGTCCTCCCTCATATCTGGAGACACCGCACACGACTTGCGGCTCCCGCTGCCACCCTTTAGAGGGCCCTCCAACCTCCTATTGAATACTCTACCCACCGGGATAACTTTGCAAGCGAAATTAAGCAGACCCAGGAATGACTGCAACTCTTTTATCGAGAGCCGGTCAGCCACCGCTGCCGAAGAAACCGTGGCTAGCATACGCACCACCTTATCCTCTGGCAACCTGCACTGCCTTGCTACAGTATCAATCTCGATACCCAGAAACGTCAGGCAAGTGCATGGCCCCTGGGTCTTGTCCTCTGCCAATGGGACCCCAAAATGCGCAAATAGGGCTCTCATTACCGACATGAGCCGCGCGCACTCAGCCGACCCAGCTCTGCCGATCAGCAGAAAATCATCCAAATAATGGGCTATAAGCCCACCTCGCGCTTCCGAAAACACAGCCCAGTGCAAGAATGTACTGAACATCTCGAAAAAAGCGCATGAGACCGAGCAACCCATTGGGACACAACGATCTACATAGTAAGCACCCTCGAACCAACACCCCATCAACCGAAAGGATGCCGGATGAATAGGCAACAAGCGGAAAGCTGACTCAATGTCAAGCTTTGCCAAGAGTGCCCCGACCCCAGCCTGTTGTACCAAATCCATAGCTTGGTCAAACGACTGATAAAAAACTGAGCTAACCTCCGGGTTGATAGCATCATTAACCGAATTACCTTTCGGGTATGATAAGTGCTGAGTCAACCGGAATTTCCCTGCTTCCTTCTTCGGCACCATCCCCAGCGGGGAAACCACCAAACCCTCAATGAGGGGCTCCTGAAAGGGGCCCACCATTCGTCCCAAACTCAGTTCTTTGCCCAGCTTATCCCTCACTATGTCAGGGTAATCATACGCCAACTTGAGGTTCCGATTCTGATGTGCCCCAATCACCGGTCCCACCACCGGAATAAGGAAACCCTCGCGCAGCCCGGACAGGAGCAGCTCCCCCGCACCTGTCCGGGTATGCCCTGAGCCATGGCTCAAGGGCGGCCAGCTTCAGCGGCGTTGGTGCCCTTCGCCCCAGCAGCCCCTCTGCCGGCCCCCCATCTCTTTCCGTCTCGCACATTCGGTCCCCGGGTGACCAGCTCCACAGTATAGGCAAGAGTGTCGAAAGGAGCAGTTTGCTCCTCGGTCACACTTCCCATCGTTAAACTTCCAACATTCCCGTCCTTTTCTCTTGACTCATCCCATCTGCCTACTCCCCTCCGCCCTTATGCCTGAAGGGGGGGAAGGGGAGCGCTCCGAACCCAAGCGCTGCCATAAATGCACATCCGTGGTGCCAAAGGTCAGCAAAGGGTTCCCCACCATCTTCCTCCTATAGTCCGCGTCATAAGACCGCCACACCCCTTCCTTATACGTTTTATGAACAAACTCAATCGTTTCCATGTATTTCAACACGTCGACCCTCAATTCAGGCTTCGCCTCCACCAGGCAGGATGCCAATACCCTAAAGCACGTGCGCCACTTGTCCATTGTCTCCAGTCTCAACCTTTTTCGGTCCTGAGCCGTCCTCGCTTCACTCCTTGGCCTTATGGGCCTCAAGCGACAAATCGAAAATGTGCACATATTTGCCATCCCTAATTTTCTTGATCGTCCCCTTGCAGCGCCACTTTCCTGTCTGCCACCGACAAGCTCACAGCCCCTGACCTTACCTGCTGACCATCGCCCACTGAGGCCCCAATCAGCACTCCCCCACCCGGAGCTAGCCTTGATTCCTGCCTCTGTTGCCCAGCTACCAACCTACGAAGATACTTCAATACCCGTTTTTGAGGTTTAGATACTGGCCCTAAGGAGTCGTCGCTCTTAGAGCCAGTATCACTAGATGACCCACCCGCACCCTCCCCCATATCCCCACACAATGCAATGCAATCTCACCTGCTCCTGACGCCGTAGGGGGAAGAGCCTCCTGGCCTGCTCCAGTCCTCTGAGGCACCTCTCGCCTAGCCTCCTGGCATACTGCCATCACAGCATCCCCGCTCACCTGTGGAAACAAAACAGAGCCAGGAGTACCGGGAATCGTGGAACGGGCAACCCCCCCCCCGGCTACAGAACTAACTTGCTGACCACCCCCCATGACCCCAACACCCAACTGCCCCCTCCTGCCACCCCCCTCGTTTCCACATGCTGCCCCTTGTCCAACCACCCTCCCACTACCCACCATACTGACATGACCTTGCTCCAAATCCCCTGCACTGACCGGTGCTGGATGCTGCGCCCCCCCCTGCCCCAGAGGACGGCGATTGCGCCCCCTGGGCCAAAATAGAGGCCAATCCCATAACATCTTGTTGTCCTCTCCCCAGAGGCTCATGCTCAACTTGCAGCCCCCCCCCCCAGAAGCTCATGCCCGCCAACCACCTGATTACTTCCCCCTGCAGGACGTGTCCCTGGTCCAACACTTCCACTCAGACCCGGCACTGCTGTAGTTGCCCGCCCCCCCCCCCCCGCCCCAGTGCCCCGCACCAACAAACCCCCCATTGTCAAAACCCCCAAGGCCAACGGAAGCCCCAGCATGTGGCTCCAACCCCCCAGTGCCTGCACCCAATTGCCTGTTCCCATGCGCCCCCACTAGGGTCTCCAATTGCCAAGTGCCTGCTCTCCCATTTCCGCTTACCGCCTCGGCCTGTCCGGTGATGCCCCTCCCGGATCCCCAGACTCCCGACTCACCTCTTGCGCCTCCATGCGTCAACTGCTCTCCGCCGTGCCCGAAACCGGAAATGACGTCACACGCACGACGCCCGGAAGTGATGTCACCGACCCGACTACCGGAAGTGACGTCACCCGTGCCCACCACCGACCGGAAGACTCCACCGGAGGAGGAAGCACCACCCGCCGCTCCAGCCTGAACCACACCGCTGACCACCGGAACACCCGCTGGGCCACTGTGAACGATGCATGACTAGCGCCCCCGCAGGCCCCAAAACTGGCCCGCCGGATTGCCCACGGCCCAGCACCACGCGCCCCCGATCCGGGCCTTCTTGTCCTGATGCCGCAACAGGCCCTAAACTAGGCCCGCCTGCCCATCCCCCGCCCTGGGTAACCTGCCCGGCCCTATACACCTCTGGGAGGCCGATCGAGCCATCCGGGGGCACCTCCTCCCCCCCCATCAACTCCGACACCCCCAGAAACCAACCCCGAATCTAACAAACCCTCCCCCTGGGACATAGGGAAAAGGGAAGGGGAGGAAGACACTCCAGAGGGCTCCCCTGAATCCTGGGAAGGGGTGAGGCCTACCCCCTGGGAAGGACTAGGACCTACTTCCTCACTGCCTAAACTACCACCTCTCCCCCTAACAGATACTCGCCGTGACACTGGCGAAGACTCCCTCATCCGCTTTGGAGGAACCGACTGACGCCAAGGCCGCACCATCTTGCAAGAAAAAACCTCTCTCCAGCAGAAAAAAACTTTCTCCAGCAGTTGCAGACAAGAAAGAGGAAGTGTTCCAGCATCCATGCACTTTTATAACAGGTAAGAGTCCCCACCCCACACATTGCAACAATTGTTGCAAACTCACACACTGCACAGCTTCACATTTCAGTCAGGCAGCATAACCCTTAAGACGTTACATGCACAAATATGCCTCCACTACCATTTACCTGCCCATTTACCTACTTCTGATAACAGAAGTAAATTGGAAAGTTGTTTAAAAATGTATAATCTATCTGAATCATGAAAAAAAATGGGTTTCATGTCCCTTTAAAGCCCTTTTCCTGCCTTTTTTTCTAACACCTAAGGCCTCATATTTTTGAGCATTTTTGCACAATATTTTATTTAAATATATTGTATTAGTTAGTGTTATTATGAGTGTAAGTGTACTTTGTAATATATTTTAGATGTGTTTTCTGCAACTTTTTTGTTTCATGAAACAGTTAACCAGATCTGAGAATGCAGTAATCATTCTAGCATAAATCACTATTGCAGTCACGCGTTAGCGTTTACCTTCAACCTGTAATAAAATCTCTAAGCCCAACGTGTGCAAAAAAACCACGATAAACCCCTTTCACTCATGCATAATTGTTAGTGTGGCACTCGCTGGCTGTGTATATTAACATTATTGTGCATACCTCTTGGACTAGACTATCTGTTTCCTATGTTTAGTTACTAGAATTGCTCAACCTGGCGTTATTTAAGCTAGATAAGTTGAAAGTAAACGTGAATGCATGAGAGCAATCGTGATTTACGCTAGAATGATTACCACATCCTCAGAGCTCTGGTTAACTGTTTTGCAGGGGGAAAAAAGTGTCACAAAACACATCAAAAAATACATTAAAAAAATACAGTTACACTCATAATAACACTATCATAAAAATTTTGTAAAAAAATAATGCATAAAAAAGTTATAAATTTTTTTTTTAAATAAAAAGACAAATGTCTAAATCAGTAAATGTCCCAGATAAAAAGTCTCAAATAAAAAAGTCTTATATAGTCCAGGTGGGTTCCATGTGATCCAGTGTGTCAAATGTTGTAATGTATCCAATTGAAATTACTCCATATGGGGTTGATCCAAGTGGGGTTGATATGAAAAAAGTAGGAAAGTAGTATTGATATGAAAAAAGTGGGTAGAAGCTAAAAAAGTGTTAAAAAAAATGTAAAAAATGTGTAAAAAATGTGTAAAATGTAAAAAATATAAAAATATAAAAATATGGGAAAAAAATTTATTAAATTTTTTTTAAAAATGAGTGAAAAATAAGACAAAATATGTAGAAAAAAAGTGTAGAAAAAATTGTGTAGAAAAAAAAATTGTGTAGAAAAAATTGTGTAAAAAATTGTAAAAATGTGTAAAAAATGTAAGTGGTGTGTGAAAATTATGTGAAAAAAGTGCTGGCCAAAAAACAGGTGTACACCTGGTGTGGTGATTAGAAAAACTCTACTGGGCAAATTCACCCGGTGAGGTGAGTTCCTAATAGTCAAAGATATATTTCCAAAAAAGATTAGTGAAAAATCCCTTTGTTGTTTATCCCAAGGATTGAAAGAAGTCCTGGACCTTATATCCAATTATATACTGTATCCAAACAGTTATTCAAATATAAAGCTCTTCTTATGGAAAATCCCAAGTGCAATCCGCAGAGGAATTCACAGCCCTAAAACAAGATAAAAAATATGGTGCAATATAGCTAAAACCGAGTAGATAAATAGGTATTGTGCTTACCAGTTTGATCTGAGCCGTGGTATCAGAAGTGTCTACGCGTTTCAGTCCTCTCCTGGGACCTTTCTCAAGACTGATACCGGCTTGCTTTTTCTCATACCTTTAATAGAGGTGACCAGCCAATGTTAGTTGCTGGAATTTCGCGCCAAACATTTGCATTTGGTGCCGTGTGATGTCAGATATACCCAGGAAGTAGTAGAGGGTATTACAGTTACATTATTTACTTCCACCTTCATAGACTTATCCTGGTTGGCAATACGTAAGCGGAAGTGGCCGGGTTACGCATCGCATCCTTTACCGTCACTTCCGGTCGTTCGCCACGTTAATGTCCCTTCAGAAAATTACCAATTTCATGGCCGGAAGTTGGGTGATGCTATATATCTTAGCTTCCGGATTTGCGTGGAACTATGTGTCCATTACGGTTACCATGGTTATTTTCAGTAGGCAGGTAAATAATACAGGTATACCCCGCTCATACAGTGGGTTAGGGACCGGAGCCCCGCTGTAAAGTGAAAACTGCCTTAAAGTGAAACAAGGCAGTTTTAGCTTTCTTTCCACTTGCCAGTGTGTTTAAAAACTTGAAAACATCTTTGAACTAACATATATTAGGGGTGCAATAGGGCTAAGTTTAGTTTAACACTAGCACAGCACAGTATTCAATAAATACTGTACTTGTAAAATAGTGACAATTACTGTAGTACAATTTGCCAAACTATAGCACTGAGACACAGATTGCACTGTAAAGCTGTAAACAGAGTGAACTGCGCATAACAAAATGGTGCCAGTCACTTTTCTCGCAAACTCACAATGATTACAGCAGTATTTCAGAATCCTTGGAGGTTAAACTTCAGCTCCACAAAGTGATGTATTAGCGAATCGCTGTAAAGTGAAGCGCCGTAAAGTGAGTTATACCTGTATAGCAAACTGAAACCATCCGTATATAGGGAATCTAATGTGGAGGTGAATAATACAATCTTACTTTGCCTATATGGAGTATTTGAAGGTTGGAAGACTAATCGATAGTGTTAATAATGGATACCATGGCTCAGATCTAAAATATAAATTAAATCTTAAAATTGCAACCTTCTAAATTTCTGCGGATAGCCAATGAGTTAATGTATATTTAATAAATAAGCAAAAAACATATTTAATCAAGCACAACAATATATAAAAAAAGGGGTATATAAAATATGATAACAAATAACAAATAAAAACGAACTTGCGTTGAGGATGGTGTGATTACAGCCACTTTTGAGGATTATTCAGATCGCCAACTAGCGATGTTTTAATAAATTAAGAGTTAAAAGTCTAAAATTCTAAAAATCTCGTGATCTAATTTGGGTACCTGCTAGATCCATAAAAAAATATATAAAAATATAAAAATATGAAAATATGAAATGTACACTGAACATGAGCCTTAAAAAAGGACAGAGTAAAAACTACAAGGTATAAAAACCAATGTGTTTACATGAGGGAAATCCAGACTCATAATAAGAAACTCCCATGATATTCTAAAACAATTGACTGAGACAGACGTTGTATGGGTACGTCGTAATCATGATATTTCTGTATGTGGAATGGATAGATAGGTGAGTGCCTTTCAAATCGAAGAGTGGAATCTACTGATAGTATATATTATCTATCTGTTGATTCTATACACTGTTTGAGAAGGATATCAGAGTAAGTGGAAAATTTCCACACTACTGTTGAGGCCCTTAGGGAATACACAATCTAAATTAAAAATCCATTTGGATTCCGTTTTTAAAAGTTGCAAAGTCCCCTCCTCTCCAGTTCTTCATGGGTTTACATATACCCATGTATTTGAAACTCGCACTGCTACTGTTGTGTGTTTCCTTAAAGTGCTTATATATAGGAAAATCATCTTTTTTCCATTTAATCTGGAGGAGATGTTCGCGTATTCTATCTTTGAGTTTTCTGGATGTCTGGCCAATATACTGGAGTCCACACCCACATTCAATTAGGTATATTACCCCTGTATCCTGACATCTAATGGTATCTTTCATAACGAAGTTTTCCTTCGTGACCATAGATTTAAATGTATGTGTTTTTTTGCCATGCTTGCAGGCCTTGCATAAATGGCATGGAAAAAAAGCCTTTCAGCTGTTTGCCAAAGACATCCCTTGTTTTGTTTTTAGGTAAATTGGGTACGCTCGGGGCAATGATTGTTTTAAGGTTCTTAGTTTTTCGGTAGATAAATTTGGGCGTTTCACTTAGATCCTTCCCAATAATACTATCCTCTTTGAGAAAGTGCCAGTGCTTTTTTATTATTTTTTCAATTAGGAATCTGTTTTCACTATATTCTGTGATGAAAGGTACAGTCAGTATGTTACCTCCATCTTGTTTCTTCTCTTTATATATCAGCATGGACTCTCTGTCCATATTTTCAACCTCCAAAATTGTTTTATCAATGGTGTCGGCTTCGTAGCCCCTTTCTATGAACCTCTCTTTGAGAATTTTTGACTGTTCCTTCCATTTACTGGGGTCGGAACAGTTTTTCTTTATTCTCATGAGTTGTCCTTTTGGTATGTTTGACTTCCATCTATGATGGTGGCAACTCGTTTGGTGAATGTAGTTGCTACAGTCAACTGTTTTGAAATATGTTGAGGTTAGAACTTGTCCCTTATTAATGCTGATATTTAAATCTAAGAAATGAATGTTAGTTCTGCTGAGTTCATGTGTGAACTTCAGATTTTTAGTGTTATTATTCATCACATTTATAGTGTGTTGAAGGTCCTCAACAGATCCTCTCCAGACTATTAGGATGTCGTCTATATAGCGCTTATAGAGGACCAGGTCTGCGCCTGCTGGCCAGGAGTCCCAAAATATACCCTCCCATACGCCCATGTATAGATTGGCGTATCTAGGCGCAAACCTGGTCCCCATAGCCGTTCCACATATCTGGTTATAGAATTTACCTCTGTTGTGGAAGTAGTTGTGTGTAAGTATATAGAAGATACCATCCAAAATAAACTCTTTTTGATCTGCACTTAGTTCACCATCCTTATCCAAAAAGTGTCTTACTGCTTCTATACCCAGATCGTGAGGGATGCTCGTATAGAGAGCAGTAACATCACATGTAGCTAGGATATAATTATCCTTCCATTCCAAATTATTAAGTAAATTTAATACTGTAGTTGAATCTTTTAGATATGATGGGAGATCTTTTACATACTTTTGGAGTCTTTTATCAATATATTCGGACAGATTGCAAGTTATAGACCCTATGCCCGATATTATGGGCCTCCCTGGTGGATTTACCAGCCTCTTATGTATCTTCGGTAGGTAATAGAATACAGGTATTCTAGGGTGTGGTGTAGAGATATACCTGTATTCGTGTGTGCTGATTATTCCTTTCTTTTTTACAGAGAGCAGCATACTGTCCAAATCTCTTTTAAAAACCTCCGTGGGATCTCTCTTCAGTACTTTGTAAGTGTCTGTGTCCCCCAAAATCCTATCACATTCAGTGTTATAATCCTCTTTGTTTAAAATAACGATACCGCCACCCTTATCGGCTGATTTCACTATTATGTCCTTATTCATCTCCAATTTATTAATAACGTCTATTTGTGCTTTAGTCATATTATGATGGAATTTCTTAATTTGCGTATTTTTAAGCCTCTTAATTTCGTTGCATACTATGTTTTCAAATGTCTCAATTTGTGGTCCCTTATGTGAGACAGGAAAAAATGTGGATTTCGGTTTCAAGTATGTGTAGATTGCCTTCGATGGAAGGCTATTCTCAGTGCCTCTCTCAGTGGTGTTATTCTTTTGATGGAAATTTGATTTCTCCAAAGCAGACTTACAAAAAAATATTTTTAAGGTGAGTTTCCTAACTAGTTGTTTCACATGTGTATATGTCTGGAATTTATCCAGACCCCTAGATGGAGCATATGAAAGACCCAGGGTTAGTACCTCAATGTCTTTCGGATTCATTTTGGTATCACTCAAATTATATATTCCTTTATTGTTCTGATCACTAGTGGAGGGGGTTATTTTCAATTCAGTAGCCTGTTGTTCCTTATATTTCTGCATATTCTTTTCTTTCTTTTGTTGGATCTTTAGCCCTGCTCTTGTCCCTCTGTTGTTTTTCTTTTTACGTTTGGGGACTCTTCTATATCTTGTATTATGTTCTTTCTTTTGTGTTGTTTGTTTCGATCTGTTAATATCAGATTTCCTTCCCCTAAAAAATGACTCTGATTATTTTGACCATCTGAGGTCTCCAGTGGGGCATTGTATACCTGTCTTGGAGTTTCAAGAGTGGTATTATTTACAGTGTCATCATTTAGGGGTTCAAATCTATTTGCAGTGGGTGTGTAAGTATTACTCCAATGCTGTCTTGGTCCCCCATTGTATGAATTTCTCTGAGGGAATCTATCTCGATTATCTCTATTTTGTGTTGAATATTGTGTGTTTTTATAACCTTGTTGGTGTCCATAATATAGGTTTTGCCTATCCTCATAGAATGGCAGTCTAGTATCGTACCCATTATAAAAATGTGGAGGTGACCTACCTCTAAACCCTTCTCTTCTTGTTGAATAAAATGGTGACCTCCCTCTTGGGTGTCCATGTCTAAAATGGTTCTCGTTTTGTTGATACTGATGCGTATAGTGGTTTGGGTAATATCTATGTTGTGAGGGTTTATTAGATGGATATTGTACGTGGTCCCAATTTCTTCTGTCATGGGATCTATCAAATCCTCTGGGTTCTTCTCTATTATAGTCCCTATGGTTTGGAGGATTCCTATTATAGTCCCTATGGTTTGGAGGATTCCTATGGTACCTTTCTCTATTTGGGTAGTGTCTATTATGAAAATCATTTTCATTTCTATTATAGTATCTAAAGTTTTGGTTATTATGATCAGTGTCTATCCACTGTGTGTGTGGATTTCTATATTCATTTTTATTTTTATTTTTATTCCCCCTTGGAACTACTATAATCCACTCTTCTTCTGTGTGTGGTATGTTGCTCTCCATATTTGTTTCATTACTAGTGTTACTTGTTTCCTTGTTTTGAGTTGCTATGTTTAAATCTCTATGTATTTTCTTGTTTTTTTTGGAGATAATATCATCCTTTAGCTTCTTGATTTTGGTGCATAGTTGCTCCTGTTTGGTTTTAAATACACTAAGATCTTTTATGTGCTCCATCTTATTCTCTTCCTCTGAGCCATGGTATCCATTATTAACACTATGGATTAGTCTTCCAACCTTCAAATACTCCATATAGGCAAAGTAAGATTGGATTATTCACCTCCACATTAGATTCCCTATATACGGATGGTTTCAGTTTGCTATATTATTTACCTGCCTACTGAAAATAACCATGGTAACCGTAATGGACACATAGTTCCACGCAAATCCGGAAGCTAAGATATATAGCATCACCCATCTTCCGGCCATGAAATTGGTAATTTTCTGAAGGGACATTAACGTGGCGAACGACCGGAAGTGACGGTAAAGGATGCGATGCGTAACCCGGCCACTTCTGCTTACATATTGCCAATCAGGATAAGTCTATGAAGGTGGAAGTAAATAATGTAACTGTAATACCCTCTACTACTTCCTGGGTATATCTGACATCACACGGCATCAAATGCAAATGTTTGGCGCGAAATTCCAGCAACTAACATTGGCTGGTCACCTCTATTAAAGGTATGAGAAAAAGCAAGCCGGTATCAGTCTTGAGAAAGGTCCCAGGAGAGGACTGAAACGCGTAGACACTTCTGATACCACGGCTCAGATCAAACTGGTAAGCACAATACCTATTTATCTACTCGGTTTTAGCTATATTGCACCATATTTTTTATCTTGTTTTAGGGCTGTGAATTCCTCTGCGGATTGCACTTGGGATTTTCCATAAGAAGAGCTTTATATTTGAATAACTGTTTGGATACAGTATATAATTGGATATAAGGTCCAGGACTTCTTTCAATCCTTGGGATAAACAACAAAGGGATTTTTCACTAATCTTTTTTGGAAATATATCTTTGACTATTAGGAACTCACCTCACCGGGTGAATTTGCCCAGTAGAGTTTTTCTAATCACCACACCAGGTGTACACCTGTTTTTTGGCCAGCACTTTTTTCACATAATTTTCACACACCACTTACATTTTTTACACATTTTTACAATTTTTTACACAATTTTTTCTACACAATTTTTTTTTACACAATTTTTTCTACACTTTTTTTCTACATATTTTGTCTTATTTTTCACTCATTTTTAAAAAAAAAATAATAAATTTTTTTCCCATATTTTTATATTTTTATATTTTTTACATTTTACACATTTTTTACACATTTTTTACATTTTTTTTTTAACACTTTTTTAGCTTCTACCCACTTTTTTCATATCAATACTACTTTCCTACTTTTTTCATATCAACCCCACTTGGATCAACCCCATATGGAGTAATTTCAATTGGATACATTACAACATTTGACACACTGGATCACATGGAACCCACCTGGACTATATAAGACTTTTTTATTTGAGACTTTTTATCTGGGACATTTACTGTTTTAGACATTTGTCTTTTTATTTAATTTTTTTTTTTTTATTTATTTAAAGTTTTTGAAGTTGTTTTATCCTTCTATGCTTGTTTAACTGTTTGTTTAACTGCTTGTCTAACTGCAAGCTGTGTAAAATAAAAATAGGTATTACTTTTAAGGTTTTTAGTTATTTCATTTTATCAGCACCATATGTACTGGATTTTTCATATACCTGTGGAATTTATGTTACCCTTGCATACTTTTTAAGTATATACCGTCTAACATTCTATATCGGATATTTTTTATTAAGATCTGCAAGAAGTTTATATTGAATTTATCATTTGCCCCCTTTAATCCTTTGGATTCCACTTTTTGCTCTAAGACCCCCCATTAGGAGGTTTTTTAGCGCCCCCCCCCCCCCACTCTTTACACACATTAACTACTTATTTGAGATCCGGTTGAGAGATCTCGGTTTTTCCTGGGAGGAGCCTTAAGTGGTAGCCATTTTGGCGCTGGAGATATCTATTAGTTATATAAATAAGTTATAAAGACTCAAAGCAAATTGATTTAACATAGAGATACATACATGTACATGTCTAAACATGTATAGGTATGTATATATATATATATATATTTGTTTACATATTTATGTATTTATATGTGTTTATATGCGCTTACATACAAACAGTATATACACATATAAACACATACTGTATATACATATGTATACATATATATACATATAAGTGCATTGGAGCCCTTTGCAGTTAAGTAGATGAAAACATGAAAAAACATGTTTATGCCATATTCATTCTTAATAAAGTGCTATTGTCACAATCGCTCAGCTGCTGATCGCTTCTTTCTACAGCGCGGTGGTGCTTTCATTGGTTGCCTAGCAACCCTGTTCCTGTCGGCCCTTCCGATGACGTCAGGAGGCCTTCTTATTCCGGCGTCTCCTCTCATCGGTGCCTGTTTGTTTTACTCGTGGGCTTTTGTGAGTACAAATTTATTCCTGAATCTGTGCCTGTTTATTCTGAACCCTTATCCCCTACCTACCGGATATCGTTGCTGGACACTGCTTACCTGACTACTCCATTGGTTAACCCCTACCTGCCTGATAACATGTTGCTGGACATTGCTTACCTGACTACTCTATTGGTTAACCCCTACCTGCCTGATAACACGTTGCTGGACACTGCTTACCTGACTACTCTATTGGTTAACCCCTACCTGCCTGATAACACGTTGCTGGACACTACTTACCTGACTACTCTATTGGTTAACCCCTATCTGCCTGATTACACGTTACTGGATATTGCTTACCTGACTATTCTATTGGTTAACCATTACCTGCCTGATTACACGTTGCTGGACATTGCTTGCCTGATTACTCTATTGATTAACCCTTTCTACACAAAGTTTCTTCTCCTGACCCTGCTGTGTCATCTTCCAGTCTATTACTGTGAGTATATATTATACTACAGCTGTCGCAGGGTCAGGTCCTGGTATATACTCACTGTGCTAGGGTGTTATTAACCTCATTCTAGCATTTGGGTCTAACTCTGGACTTTACCTATCCTGACAGCTATACTGTGTATTTGCTGTAAATATTTCACATTCCAATGTCCTGCACATAGCAGAATATGTTCTATGTAATAATAAGTAGATCTGCATAAATATATATATATATATATATATATATCTATATGTATCTATAACTATATATAATTATATACTGTATACAGATACACTGTATATATATATATATATATATATATATATATATAATGTACTAAAATACCATCAGATATATGTAGAAATACATCTGCACCTATTATATAATAAATATAATATAGGGGTCAGATTGAGCTCGCATTCTATTGGCTGCTCCGATCAGCCAATAGAATGCGAGCTCAATCTGATTGGCTGATCGGATCAGCCAATCGGATTGAACTTGATTCTGATTGGCTGATTCCATCAGCCAATCAGAATTTTCCTACCTTAATTCCGATTGGCTGATAGAATCCTATCAGCCAATCGGAATTCAAGGGACGCCATCTTGGATGACGTCCCTTAAAGGAACCGTCATTCATCGGGAAGTCGTCGGTGAAGATGGATGTTCCGCGTCGGCGGGATGAACATGCATCCGGAAGAAAGAAGATTGAAGATGCCGTTGATAGAAGACTTCAGCCGGATCATGGACCTCTTCAGCTCCCGCTTGGATGAAGACTTCAGCCGGATCATGGACCTCTTCAGCTCCCGCTTGGATGAAGACTTCAGCCGGATCATGGACATCTTCAGCCCCCCGCTTGGGCTTGGATAAAGACATCGGAGGAGCTCTTCTGGATCGATCAGTGAACCTGGCATGGTGAAGATAAGGTAGGAAGATCTTCAGGGGCTTAGTGTTAGGTTTATTTAAGGGGGGTTTGGGTTAGATTAGGGGTATGTGGGTGGTGGGTTGTAATGTTGGGGAGGTATTGTATGTGTTTTTTTTACAGGCAAAAGAGCTGAATTCTTTGGGGCATGCCCCGCAAAGGGCCCTGTTCAGGGCTGGTAAGGTAAAAGAGCTTTGAACTTTAGTAATTTAGAATAGGGTAGGGCATTTTTTTATTTTGGGGGTCTTTGTTATTTTATTAGGGGGCTTAGAGTAGGTGTAATTAGTTTAAAATTGTTGTAATATTTTTCTGATGTTTGTAAATATTTTTTTATTTTTTGTAACTTAGTTCTTTTTTATTTTTTGTACTTTAGTTAGTTTATTTAATTGTATTTATTTGTAGGAATTGTATTTAATTTATTTATTGATAGTGTAGTGTTAGGTTTAATTGTAGATAATTGTAGGTAGTTTATTTAATTAATTTATTGATAGTGTATTGTTAGGTTTAATTGTAACTTAGGTTAGGATTTATTTTACAGGTAATTTTGTAATTATTTTAACTATTTTAGCTATTAAATAGTTCTTAACTATTTAATAGCTATTGTACCTGGTTAAAATAAATACAAAGTTACCTGTAAAATAAATATAAATCCTAAAATAGCTATAATATATATATAATTTATATTGTAGCTATATTAGGATTTATTTTACAGGTAAGTGTTTAGCTTTAAATAGGAATAATTTATTTAATAAGAGTTAATTAATTTCGTTAGATTTAAATTATATTTAATTTAGGGGGGGTGTTAGTGTTAGGGTTAGACTTAGCTTTAGGGGTTAATACATTTATTAGAATAGCGGTGAGCTCCAGTCGGCAGATTAGGGGTTAATGTTTGAAGTTAGGTGTCTGCGATGTTAGGGAGGGCAGATTAGGGGTTAATACTATTTATTATAGGGTTAGTGAGGTGGATTAGGGGTTAATAACTTTATTATAATAGCGGTGCGGTCCGCTCGGCTGATTAGGGGTTAATAAGTGTAGGTAGGTGGCGGTGACGTTGAGGGGGGCAGGTTAGGGGTTAATAAATATAATATAGGGGTCGGCGGTGTTAGGGGCAGCAGATTAGGGGTACATAAGGATAACGTAAGTAGCGGCGCTTTGCAGTCGGCAGATTAGGGGTTAATTATTGTAGGTAGCTGGCGGCGACGTTGTTGGGGGCAGGTTAGGGGTTAATAAATATAATATAGGGGTCGGCGGTGTTAGGGGCAGCAGATTAGGGGTACATAAGCATAACGTAGGTGGCGGTCGGCAGATTAGGGGTTAAAAAATTTAATCGAGTGGCGGGGATGTGGGGGGACCTCGGTTTAGGGGTACATAGGTAGTTTATGGTTGTTAGTGTACTTTAGAGCACAGTAGTTAAGAGCTTTATAAACCGGCGTTTGCCCAGAAAGCTCTTAACTACTAACTTTTTTCTGCGGCTGGAGTTTTGTCATTAGATTTCTAACGCTCACTTCAGCCACGACTCTAAATACTGGAGTTAGAAAGATCCCATTGAAAATATAGGATACGCAATTGACGTAAGGGGATCTGCGGTATGGAAAAGTTGCGGCTGAAAAGTGAGCGTTAGACACTTTAATGACTGACTCCAAATACCAGAGGGCGGTAAAAACCAGCGTTAGGAGCCTCTAACGCTGGTTTTGACGGCTACCGCCAAACTCTAAATCTAGGCCATATATTTTTTCTTTTTAATCACTGGTAATATATTTTATAACAGACTGATTTTGTTCAAATTTGTTTTAAAAACTAAGCCCAAGTTCTTGATTTATAATAAGTTAGAGTTTAACATTAGTTAATTGTTAGATTTTAAAAGCATAAGGTTAATTATGGTGTGCTGTAAAATAAATGACTTTTGTAGGCTTTTAATTGGCTTTTCAATTTTCTGGGACTTCTGCCAAATCAGTAGTATACTAAGAACAAGATTGTATTCTCTTTTTGTTATACATAACCACATTCACCCCACATTCAAAGGCTATTAAAGGTATGCTTTCAAACAATTCTTGATTACAATAAGACATATTTCGCCTCTTACTGAATAGAATATTTTATGCTGCATGATCTATCTTTCTATCTATCTATAATTTATCTATCATCTATGTGTCTGGATGTCTCTCTGTCTGGCTGTCTATCTATCTATCTATCTATCTATCTATCTATCTATCTATCAATCTATCGATCGATCGATCTATCTATCATCTGTCTGTCTGTCTATCTGTCTGTTTGTCTAATCTATCTATCTATCTATCTATCTATCTATCTATCTATATCTATCTATCTATCATCTATCTATCATATATCTATCTATCTATCTATCTATCTATCTATCTATCTATCTATCTATCTATCTATCTATCTATCTATCATCTATCTATAATGTATCTATCTATCCATCATATGTCTGGCTATCTATCTATCTATCATCTATCTATCTATCTATCTATCTATCTATCTATCTATCTATCTATCTGTCTGTCTGTCTGTCTGTCTGTCTGTCTGTCTGTCTGTCTGTCTGTCTGTCTGTTTGTCTAATCTATCTATCTATCTATCTATCTATCTATCTACTGTATCTATATCTTTATCTGCCATCATCATTATCTACACTGTAAAGGCTCTTGCATTAAAACGGAAAACTGTGATCATTGGTTCATATGAAAACTTAATAATATGACAAATTAGTAAAAGGTGATGGGATGTATTGTGCTTCATTTGTTTAGTCTCCCCATGGATATATTGCTGTTGCAAAAAATAGATCTTGTACATATTTTAACAAAGTAAATGAGAGTAAAAAGGAAACTTTCATGATACAATTGGAGCATGCAATTTTAAGAGACTATTTAAATTTACTTATATTAACACATTTGCTTATTTCTTATGGTATATTTTGTTAAAAAGCAAATATAGGTAGGCTCAGGAGCTACTGGTATCTTGATTATTATTTTTTAGTACCCATATATGCCTTTTGTCATTAGCTCACCAGGGGCTATATTACAAGTGGAGTGCTAATTTATCCCGTGCCCATAAATGGGAAAATGTGCCCGTTTATGAGGCGCACAATAAATAACCAGCCATTACAAGTGGTAGCAATTAGTGCTCTGAAAATTAACCAGATATCATATCTATGGTTAAATTTCAAAATGTACCCCAATAGCCCCCAAAATACAGTGTAGTGTAGTGTAGTTATTATTAAAACAAAAACAAATGTAGCATATTATTATTATTTATTTAAATAACCACAAGAAGCAGTTATGAAGGGCTAAAGTTGGTGAATGTGGGGTGTTTATGGCCTTTACATTGCAGTCTATGGGGACTGTGTTATTACTATAAATATATACGTATATGCTTATATAGACATATGCTTATGTGTTAGTATGTGTATATACACATTTAAACACATAAATATAGATGTATATATTCATATACACATATATATTTCAATTTTCTGCTCATCACTGAGCAGCTTACACCTTTCACTGTGCTAATTACAATGGAGCCTATGACGCAAACGCGAGGTCGCGTGCGAATTGCACCTAACTTGTAATACCAGCGTACATTTGTGTGCAAAAATTCACGCTTTCGAAAGGTGTGTTCCCCCAGGTGTGTTCAAATAGATACCATTAGTGTATTGCTGCTTTGGAGCTAACTTAAATGGACACTCCCGTCAAAATATACTTTTATAATTCATGCTGTTTTAAGACACTTTCCAATTTACTTTACACTTTCCAATTTACAGAGTAGGTGTTATTGCCTTGTCTTTTTATTTTACACTTGTTAATAATGCAATTTTACTGCATTGAGTGGTCCTTTAAACCATGTGATTAACATGATTCTAGGTTTTAGACACCAGGGGCGTAAATAGACCACACTGGGCGCCAGGGCAAAAGCTATGGCTAACCCTCAATTCCAACAGTGCTCTTTAAAGCAATTTGCAAAAGCAGAGCCAGGAGCCAAATAGCAACAACAGATTCGCTAGCAGGGGGTGTCAATCAACCCAATTGTATGCGTTCAAGCAGATTAATGTCCGCCGCCTCAGAGGAGGCATACGAGTTAAGGAGCAGCGGTCTTTAGACCGCTGCTTCTTAACTCCTGTTTCCGATGAGCCTAGAGGCTCGTGCAGAAACAGTAACATTCAGGGCCATTCGACCCTTGTTAAATCGGCCCCTATGAGTCATCCTTCCCTCTTGGTTATTCAGCACCATAAGACATGCCCTTCAACAGTACATGTACAAATATGGTGGTCAATTTTTTTTTTACAGTAATACTCTTTCTTTATTTCCTTCCTTCTTTCTCTCTCTCTCTCTTTTTCTGTACTCCTTTCTTTTTCTCTCTCTATCTCTCTCTCTTTCTTACTGTCTTTTTTTCTTCCTTTCGCTTGTTAACACATACTTATGTGTTAGTATGTGTATACATACATATAGATGTATATATTCATATACATATATATTTCAATTTGCTGCTCATCACTGAGCAGCTTACACCCTTCACTGTGCTAAGTACAATGGATCCTATGAAAGCGCACTCTCATGAGCGCAAAGCGTCTGTGTAATGTGAACGCAAGGTCGCGTGCGCATTGCACCTAACTTGTAATACCAGCGTACATTTGTGTGCTCTGGTATTACTGAGTGGAGCTCAAAAATTAATGCTTTTACAAGAGATATTTTGTGCTCCACTTGTAATCTGGCCCCAGGTGTGTTCAGATAGAAACCATTAGTGTATTGCTGCTTTGGAGCTGACTTAAAGGGACACTCAAGTCAAAATAAGCTTTAATGATTGATGCTGTTTTACGACACTTTCCAATTTACTTCCATTATGAAATTCTGCACATTATTTTTATATGCACACTTTCAGGGTACCAAGATACTACTAAGCATGTGCATAAGCTCACAAGGGTAAACCTATAATAGTTTGTGAATGGCTGATGTACGTCACATGTTATAGGGAAGTCAAAATAAGCTTTAATGATTGATGCTGTTTTACGACACTTTCCAATTTACTTCCATTACGAAATTCTGCACATTATTTTTATATGCACACTTTCAGGGTACCAAGATACTACTAAGCATGTGCATAAGCTCACAGGGTAAACCTATAATAGTTTGTGAATGGCTGATGTACGTCACATGTTATAGGGAGCTGGAAAATTAGAGGTAAAAAAAGGTGTCAGAAAAAATATCTACTGTGTCAGTATATACCAGGGTTATAATACAATTTATTTGTTATTATTCTTTAAAACAAACACCCAATTAAAAATGTATATATGAAACAATTGAAGTCAATAATTATTCCTAAATTCTTTCGATTAGTTTAAATTTATAAACACATTGAATTATATTTATAGAAACTAGATTATGAATCAACCATACGCATTTATGCTGTCACAATATTCTTTACAGCAGATCACAATAAAAATATACCTTTAAAATTAAACTTACTCACAATGAATCACATTAAAATACCACAATGAAATACCAGAATATGGACCGCTAACTTCACAGTGTTTATTTAAACAGTATACCAAGATACTTCACACAAATCTTACTGTGTCTCAGTGGATTTAAGATAACTTTCAGACAAGTATAATTAAGTAACTTAGCCCACAAATGATTCTATATAATTTCAATTAAAAACACCAGAAATTATATATATTATTAATGAAAACAGACAATTTATGTGACTAGCTAAGACTACACAGGACTATGGATATAAGCATAAAATACAAAGTGCCCTTTTAAGATTATTAACTTCAATTAAACTGTAGCAACAATGAATGAATTTGCTTTAAAATATAAAATTATAGTCACTCTCATACGTTACCATGTAACCAAATGATTATTCAGTTTCCAGAATTTCTTGTGGATCATCGAAGAAGGATTTATCCACTATATCACAAAGGTACAGGCCTCAAAACCATTATATTCCTTTATTCAAGAAAGTGTCCCAAAATGGCAAAGAATCTACTTGGCACAAAGCCTGTGTATTTTCCTCTCCAAAACTTATGCTTCTTTGAGTCTGTCTGCCTTGTCTACTGTGTGTGTGGGTGCTTATCAAATATTCTTCTTCTATTCTTTAATCATTCCCACAAGATTTTGATAGGCCCTCAGATGCTTGTCTGTGATTCACCCTTAACGGAGCTGAACATTGATTGGTTATTTATTTTCTGAACTATTGGTGGCAGCAGATAACCAGAATTGCAGTCTTACTGTCAATAATGCTACAGTAAATACAGTTCTTATATATATATTTATCAAATGCCTATTTTTATATACTTTTAATCTCCTAGTGTTAATAATTATATGTTCCATATTATTTGAGATCAAACACGAGTATATTATCAATTCTATGTTAAAATATGCATATTGGAGTCTCATTCCTTTTCAATATTAATATAGCCCACATCTTTGTACATCTCTGGATAGTGTTAATTTGAGTGCATGAAAAACACAATTTATATATAATTTATGGGACAATTTAATGTTCTCGGTCTGAAATGAAAGAAACAATGTTGTTATTCTAAAGTGAGTCAAACATTTATACATATATCAATGCAGCTATTATTCAATACAGCAGACATTTATCTAATATAGTATGTTTCAGATCAATACATATACATATATGTTGTTAATATAGTCTGGGTGTGGATAATGTTAACTTATATGAATTTATACTCAATTACGTTCATATTTAATATTATCCAAACAGACAATCTCTCAGACTTATCTATTTACATTTACTATACAGCTACTTATTAAGTTCAGCAAATACGTATCTAATATGTTACTGTTAGGCACTGCTTCTTTGATCCACAAACATACATTTTTATACAATACTGAAAATTACACATAAGTTGTACTTTAAAATGAATTTCAAAGTTACAATACAAAACATGCGTTTCTGCTAGCCAGTACAGATGTGTATCTGATGTTCAGGGGCAATTAACAGGCCTGTGCTAATTACTATATTCTCAGAATTTCTGTTTGCTTATCTGACTTATGTAGAGAATCTTGTCTCCAACATCCCATGATGTATCCTGGCTTGGTTAATTATCTATCTTCACTAATTGAACCAAATATTTTCCTGTTGTCTCTCTCTTAGATGTATTGAGCAGTGAGGGGGTCTGTAAATCTATTATCCATTTTGCCAGGAAACCCATATATGGGCATACACATCTGAGGGTTCCATAATGTTAATATTTACTTTGAAGTGGCCCATTGGTCTTATCTATACAAAGGTCTAAATAATTTGTTCTTTCCTGTGTAACCAAGAAGAGGGAGTTGGTCTGTTATAGCTACAGCCCACACAATTCATGTCAGAGGAGACATTAGCTGATCTGAAGTACCAAAATTTATTTGATACATATGTAGTTTATTTAATGATATTTACAGATACCCTGACATATTTCCCTCTTCCAACTTTAAATAGATGTAGGACACATGTATTTGAATTGGCTTAAAAGCAGTGGTACTTGGTGAGTGTATTGACCGATGCATCATAGAGAGTGTTCTGTGAAGAGAGTCCATTATTTTTGAGTCCTCATGCTCATTAGTTATGCATCTTTAAACTACAATATGTCTTTAGTGTATTTGGGGATATGACACTTCATTCTCCCTCTATGACTTGTATTTGGGATCTAGGATGGCACGCTCGCAGCTGATTAATATAGACCCATTTATCCATAAAGCTATTATTTTTAGATATCCTAATTTCATAGGCAACTGGAGATATTTTGTCAGTAATGACAAAAGGACCCTTCCATGATGGAAGAAATTTATTCTCCTTAACCTGATCTCTTCTTAAATTGTAAAGATAAACTTTATCATTAATTCATATTACTTTTTGGATGTTTTGAGATCATAATAGGTTTTAGTGGCAGTTGCAGATTTTCTATGTTCCTTTGAGCAAATGCAAAGGCATATTGCAGGTGCTTCCTTAGGTTCTCCACATATTGAGTGTATTGGTACAATAGATGTTGAGGTAGAACTATTCTTCTACCAATCATCAATTCAAAAGGTAACATCTTAATAGCACTACTTGAAGTTGCTCTTAATGCCATTAGGACTAGAGGTAATTTTACATCCCAGTCTTTACCCGTTTCATTCACAAACTTTTTGAGTGTTTTTCAAAATGAACTGGTTGTAATGCTCTACGCCACCACTTGAGGCAGTTCTATATGCAATATGGAACTTTCTTTTGACCCCTAGTATTTTCCACATCTTGGTCATCACTTCACTAGTGAAGTGGGTTCCCCGATCTGATTCGATTCGCTGGGGTAAACCAAATCTGGAAAACATGTGGTTAATGAGCAATGCTGCGCATGTTTTAGCACTATTGTTAGGTGCACTGATGCACTCTACCCATTTAGTGAACAGGCATGTCACTGTCAACATGTATTTGTTACCTCTTGATTACTGGACCAATAAAATCAATTTGTATATGTGACAATGGCATTACCATCCCCCTTTTCTGCAATGGTGCTCTATGTGTTGGCGCAGTGGGTTGGAATTGTGGACAGATTAAACAACCTTGACAGTAGGTTTAAACATCCTTCAACATATGCGGCCAAAAGGCGTAGTCACGTAATATTTCATATGTTAATTTGGCACCACGATGACCAGATGTGGGAGCATCATGGACATGTTGAAGCATGAGACCTCTGAACTTTGTAGGTACCACCCATTCCTGGATACCATTTTTGGAGGTTCTAATTAACAAACCATCCTGTAACTTGAATTGTGATCTGGATTTGATGAAGATTCTAAGATCTTCCTTGCCATTACCGTCCTTTTTTGATATGGGGTTGCTTTCAAGATCTTTATGTGTTTATAGAAGATGCCTACAATGGGGTCTTCTATTTGACTAGTGATCAGGTCCTCACTGGGAGAATCCTGACTCCATTGTACCAGATTAGGCTCACTCTGTTGTTTAAACAAAGAAAAGAAAGGTTTACTAAGGCACTACTATTGATTTAATACAGGAATTTTATTGACTTTGAATAAACCAGCTATGTATTATTGCTGGGCTATATGGTAAAAAGAAAAGAGGGGTGCTATGTACTTTATTTACAACTAGGGCAGATCAGTATAAAACTGATATTAATGTACATCTGTTTAGCACTCACATTCCTGTAATTTAATTTTAAAGATGATAGCTAATATGAGACTCCTCGGTGGAGTGCTGAGCTAAGATATAAAATGTAACCTTTTAAAATTAATGTCTGCTGTTGAAATTAGTTTCAACAGCAGACGTTAATTTTAAAAGTTTTGTCTTTGTGTGTATGTAACATTTTTAAATGATTTCTAATAAAGGTTACATTTTATATCTTAGCTCAGAACTCCACCAAGGAGTCTCATATTAGCTATCATCTTTAAAATTAAATTACAGGAATGTGAGTGCTAAACAGATGTACATTAATATCAGTTTTATACTGATCTGCCCTCATTCTGTTGTTTAGCCTGGTTTCTGGTAATGGCTTCTACCTGAATTCCACCCATTAAGTGGTCGATATTAAGGAGTTCTCCAGTTATGGCTCCTTGTTTGGCTAATGAATCCGCCTTCCTTATCAAGACCTAGAACCCTGGAATGACCCTTGGTCTTTTTCCAGTGTATGGGTAAATCATTGGACACCACTAGATTATCAATCTCGCAGAACAATTTGCCATGTTTGACTGGTTTGTTGTTTTCTGCATGCCATTTCTTTTCCAAGTTGGAAGGTATTCAACAAAGCTGTCACGCACATAATTTGAGTCAGTAATGATCACAAATTCATGAATAACATGTTTGATAGCCATCTCAATGGTTTTTAGAACAGCAGTTAGTTCTGCAACTTGACTGGATCTTGGTCCAATGTTAAAACCTACAGAAATGTTTGGGAATCGATTTGTCCATGTTATACCAATGCCAGCAACTAATCTGCGCTAATTATCAATAGTGGCATGGTAAGAACAACTATCAACATATACCCAAGGTAATGTTTGACACTGGTCCTCATTGTATATTTTATATGGGGAAAGCAATTGTTCCTCCAGGAAATCATCTTCTAATAACTATTCCCCATGATCCTTAGCAGTACAGTCGTGGAGCTCATCAAGCCCCTGTGCCACTGGATTCTTTTTCTTTTGCTTGTAGCGAATTTCTAAAGGCTAGTCCAAGCTGTTATGTGGCTATTAGACAAATTTCCATCTCTTATTCTTTCACTTTGCAGATATAGCAAAGGCTGGCAGGATGTTTCAACAATCATTTTCTCGCCCTGTATATAGCTGCGGAAATTTTGTAGAGCCCATACAGTAGATAAGAGGGCTTTTTCGCAATCACTAAATTTTATTTCTACTGTGGATAGAGTTTTACTTGCATAAGCAATGACTTTGCTTAAATTATAATGCTTTTGGTAGAAAATAGCACTCATGCTTATATCTGTGTAACCTGTCTCTAAGAATAAAGGTTTAACCCCTTCAGGGTACGCTAAGCAAGGTGCTTGAGTGAGTTTTCTCTACAGCTCTCTGATGGCTGTCTCTTGAGCCTCACTCCAGTGCCATTTCACATCCTTCTTTAGAAGAAGTAGCAGTGGTTTTGCTAATTCTGCACAATTATCAATAAATTTGCGAGAATAATTCGTCATACCCAGGAATTATCTCAATTCCTTTAAGTTAATTGGGTTCTTAGAATTTATTATAGCTTCCACGTTTTTCTTCTTAGGATTTAACCCTTCAGAAGTGACTTCATGCCCCAATAAGTTTACATGAGAGCGGCACCATTGAGCTTTTTGTACGGATAATTTGACACCTGCCCTTTTATGTTGGCTGAAGACGTGTTTAAGTTCAGTGATGTGTTTTTCAAAGTCTGTGCTTTTAATTAAAACATCATCAACATAAGATAAGGTCCCCCTTTCCAGTGCATCAGACATAGCCTTATGCATGAATACAGCAAATTCATGTCCTGAATTTATGTATCCAAACGAAAGTCTCTGGAATGCATACTGGACCTTTTGGAACGAGAACACAAGCTTATACTGGTCCTCCTCATGTAATTTTATGGTCCAATATCCCTGTGCACCATCACCACCAATCAATGGCAGTGAATAGTTTAGATCCCTGCATCTGTGCTAGGCACTGGTCAATATATGGCACAGGCCAGCCAGACATGTACACTCGCTTGTTTAGCTGTCTTAAGTCAGCACACAAACGCCATTGTCAATTTGGCTTAAGGACACCTAGAATAGGATTGTTATAAGTACTATACACCTGTCTGACGATACCTCTTTCTTCCAGGTTTCTTATGATTTTTGCAAGAGAATCATATGAGGCTAAAGGAAGTCTGTATTGTTTAACAAAGACAGGTGGTGCATTGGGATCTGTTTGGTTTCTTGCAATATGCAAGTCTGTAGTCCCACAGTCATAAGAATCCCTAGCAAAAATATCCTTGTACTCCATCAGGATTTCTCGTAGCTGTCGGTGTTCATCATCATTAGAACAGTCATTAGCTAAGGAGATTTGCTCTTCGACTATTTGCTGAAATCCTGGAAAGATTTCAGGCTGTCCTATCTCATAGGCTTCTTCCAACCTAGAGGTGAGATCCCCTTGATTATAATTTACATTGTCCCCATGACTCTGGGTATTAGGGTATTCTTGCTCTTTGATCGGCTGATCAAATACTAAAGAGGCTTCTTCAATTTTGCAGATGCCTTCCTCTGAGATGAAGGAATAAATAGACTGATTTGTAAATAGTCCCTCTGGCATAGATGCAAAGGATTGTTCTATTAATTGTTCTTCAGTTAACTATCCTTCAGGTATTAGCCCAATTACATTATTCTGGAATCCAAAAGTGTAATAACTTGATTCCAGTGCATATCCTATGGTAGTTCCCTTGGATAAGGTTATATCCTGTGGGGGTCATGTTATGCAAAATTGCATGTATTGGAATATCTCCAATATTTACCATGGGAGTATGGGTCATTGTTAAACCCAGATTTTGCATTCTATGGGAGAGGCAAATGAGTATTTTAGATTTTTTTAATTTCTGAAGTCTTTTTACCTGTAAGGATAAGAGGAATTTATCAGCCCCAGCAGGGAATACAACGTCGTTAGACACCTGCATATTCACAGCATATGGTAATTGCTGGTTTGATTTCAGGGTGGCATTTTCATCCTGAAATATTTCAGGGTCCCCCTTTAACCTGCTCCAGAGGCAAAGGTTAATCAAATCTATTTGTATGGCATATCTATATAGGGGATCATTGCTAATGTATATTTGATTATGGGGAGTATTTAAAACTAAAAACAGGTGTTTTGCTGATTTATTTCCTATTTAGCTGTGACATTATAACTTTCAGACCTGTCATCCAGGCTATGGACATAGTGGTTTTGGGGAGAAAGATATTTAATCTCCTTAGGTTCAGCTATCTGTGCTAACAAGCCTTCGATTATATAGCTAGCTTCCTGTTTTAAGTTTAATTTAGCATACTTGGTTTTTCCAAGGTCATGTAATTGCATAGGTATAAATAGATCATCCTTAACCTTCTCAATTTCTTTAGGGGATTTAGGGTCCCCCTTGTGGAGGTATATGGTTAATACATCGCCGTCTAAGGAAATATTTGCTATCTTTCAAGGCGATATTTTTAAAAGTATTGCCATCAGAGCCACTTAAAGGAGTCTGATCATCTATTTGTAGGATAGTGATTTCAGGTATAGGGTCATTCCTGAAATGAATCTCCACAGCATCTTGCTTCTTTTTCACCCAATGACAGTTATGTCGGGGGCGAGATATACCGGGCTGCTCATAATTAATAGGCCTTTTTACTTGTGACCAAATTATATTATTTATGCAATCAATTATGGTGCTAAATCGCTTCAGGAGATCACTTCCAATTATCAAACGATCAGTTGGCAGATCAACTATAATGTCTTATTACCCTGTTCCCCAACCTTAGTTTTAACCATGCCATACCGTAGACTTTGAGAGTCACCCCAACACCTATTAATGAACCATCAAATTCTTTTATTTTAGGTTAGTGGGGTGTTAGCTCCTTTAGCTGTGTGTAGTACCTGTGGGATAAAATAGTTGCCTGAGATCCAGAATCAATTAATCCCATGATAGGGTTAGCAACTGAATCCTGGATTTCAGCACATACATAATATATTTCTGCAGTTTCTACCATTTCACACATAAAATTAGCATTATTACATATCTGTGGGCTTTGCCATGTTTACCTGTATTCACCACGTTACCTGATGCAGAAGAAACTTAATTCTTACCAGTCCTTCCCTATGTAATGGGGTTGACAGGGTTCCAGTTTACTGCATCTGTGGGAATGAGGTTATGAGAAAACTGCAAAGGAAGAGATTTGTTAGAGCTTCCAGGCTGAGGTTGCTCGTCATCACAGCTAAATTGTCCGTTCCTGGTCTGTAGGGAGAGAACATGATTAGTATCATTATTGACATCTATCATTTCATTTGATATCTCTCTCTCCTCTCTCTCGGGTAATACTGCAGTATTTATGACTGTGATTGTGTCCCACTGCTGGCCACTGGCTGTACCCCTAAAAAAGGATTATTAGGGTTTTGAGTTGCCAAAGCTTGTCTCATATTAGTAAATAGTGTACATAATTGACTTACTTGCGTACTGAGTTGGCCCACTTGAATGGACAAGCTACTATTACCCATGGACCGATTTTTTGATATCCCAGGGTATTGATTCCTGGATCATTGGGATCCTTCAGAATAATAGCTATTGTTCGTATCTTGACGTGGTTGTCTTTGGGGTTCAACTTCTTCAGCATTAATATATCGTGGATCACTATTTACTTGGGGTGTCTGGTTACCCTGAGAGTATTTTTGCCACTTTTGGTAATTATTTTTTCAGGGGTACTGATTACCTTGTGGGTTTTAATCTCTTTGTGGATAATTATCTATTTGGATATGCCCCCCCATTTTGAATATATTCTCTCTGCACCTCAGCCCGTGTTGGGGGAGGAGCAGAGTAAAACTTTGTGGGGATGGCCTGTTTTCTCAGTCCACATTGAGGGGGCTAGGTGACACCCTAGTTTCTTCCACAATTTTGGGGCTGAGACTTGGTTCCCTTTTAACCCCCTGTTCACCGTACTGCTGAATAGAGTATAACTTTGTACTCTCTTTGATCAGCCAGTCCAATGAGCAGTTCTCATCAAAATCTCTAGCTAAGTTAAGTTTGATGTGTAATTATAAACAAAAGTAAGGAAAATAATTCAAAGGAGGGTAGCCTCTGGTGCGGCGTGCTCTGTAGTGCAATTTGTAACCTGCAGTGATTAAGTTTGCACAGTGCTCTCATAACAAGTCTTGAGCACTGGTTTCTGAGGAGTAAGGTCCCGCCCGGTTTCCTTCCCAAACAGGTTCCAATCACTATTAGCCCACCGCTATATCTAGGTAAGTCCCAAGAGGTGTATGACAGAAAAACTGTACAATGTTCAAGGCTAAGGAAGCACGTACCTCCAATCCATGCGACCCCCACCAGGAATCGTCCTGTGTGTACCGATTACCGCCGTATGGCTAGTATCTCCGTCCGTGGCTGGGTACTGTGCGGCTCCAAAGCAACCTCCGTAGTCGGTGCGGTATGTAGCTCCTCCTCTCCAGGTGTCTCTGGCAACAAGCTAGCTTTGCGGTCAGGATATTGTGCTCACCCCACACCTGTGCTCACTCAAGGATGGCCTTACACAGCAAGTAGAAAAGAATGCGAGGAGCACAGGTATAAGTGTGTAACAAAAAATGTTTTATTAAACATGCGCAAATGAGTGAATTAACACCCAAAGCAGTACGTCTATAACGAACCAAAAAACAAACAAACAGTGTGAGGGGGGGGGAAATATATATATAACCACCCCGGGGTTAAGACTGAACAGAGAAAAATCTGCTGTATATTACAGACTGCAAATAGACAGGTATACGCGTTTCAGCAGATTGCCTTACTCATTACCTGATTAAAACAATAGTGTGTGCTCCTTAAAAAGAGAAGCAGTCCACTCCCATTGGCTAGAAGGGACCCACCCTTTTACTATAAGCACCAATGGAAACAAATTTCAAAATGGTGCACAGAGATTTCTGCTGAACTCAAAGTATTGAATAATAACTCCTAATGCACAAATGATACATAAACTTGAACATCAAAAATTATATAGTGATGATAATAGAGATATCGAAATTTATCTACAACCAAAATGTATATAAATGAAATATTGTTATTATCGCTACTACAAATTACAACTTATAACAGTCTTGCTATAGCATGGATTTCTTGATAAGTGCTCAGATCATCGATTCCCTGCAGCTCAAAATAGGACTTCTGCATCCATACATTCTGAAACATAACATAATGATAAAAGAAAATAAATAAACATGCTATGGAAATAGTTATTTCAGCAGAGTAAACAAAACAGATAAATAAGTGAAATACTATACATAAACAAAATGTACATACACCATACAAATATAAATAAATAAACATGTACACTGCTTGAATCTATGTTATATGAACTAACCTCTGCATTAACTCCCCGTATTTCACAGGGCTGTCAGTCCCTCACTAGGTGCAAATGGAGTATAAAAATGTAGGATACACTAACCATATGCTATGTCCCTACTGAGGCTACACTTGAGCCACGCACTAGTGATTGATACCTGCAGCTACTTGTTAAATGCTGTCAGAAGAAGTTGACTATTAATTATATCAATAGGTAGAGTTATATGTAAAATAAAATATAAAAAATAAATAAGAAAGCTAAATTATATAACTATATGAACATGTAGGGTCACCGGTCCAAAAAATTGGAACTAATCGCTACTTATATTTGTTTTGTTAAGAAGAATAGTTTGACCTCAAGGGTCCAATAAATAGGAAGATATAGAGGCTAAGTTGTGTAACTACAGGGTCACAGGTTATTACTACTGGACATTGATCAATATTATTAACCCCATCAGTGTATAATCACCTGACCAAAGGACTATATGTTTAATCCTGAGCTGTCATGGTGGGGAGGAGATGGAGAGGAGGAACCCAGGCCAGAGGAGAGTGGTGGCTCTTCACAAAGTGGAAGAACAGAGGATCACCAAAAGTTGATCAAATCATATTCAGAGTTAAGACCCTCTGGGACCCTTGTCCTCAATTTAAAAATCCAAAATACCTCTCTCTCCCCCAGCCTGCGGTTCATTTCCTGTCCTCCCCTAAGTGGGGGAACTCTCTCTATGATGGTCCAAGAGAAGGATGTTGTATCCTTAGAATGTACGCCTGAAAAATGCTGTATAAGTGGTGTAGTAAGTATCCCAGCCCTAATATCGGCAAGGTGTTCCTTGATTCGGACCCTAGCCTCTCTGGTGGTGAGACCCACATACTGAAGAAAACAAATCTTACAGCTGATGACATACACCACAAAAGTAGATCTACAGTTCAGACATGAATCAATCTCAAATACCTGACCTTTTATCAGTGAGCTGAACTGTCTTCCGGTTGCCACCTTTTCGCAGGCCACACAAGTACGGTGGTGGCAACGAAAAGTACCCTTACAACTCAACTAACTCAACCATGAGGAGATTTGCTGACCCAACTTTCTCAGCCTGGTAGGTGCTATCATGTTACCTATAGATTTATTCTTCTTATAAGAGACTCTCAGGCCTCTCTCTACCACCTCCTGTCATACCCAGTTCCCCTTTTCCAATCTCACCCAGAGGTGGTAGACTGTCCCTGGGAGATGGGGCTACTTTAATATTTTATCACAGTTGTGCCTAGCGGAGGCGCTTACCCTCCTCACTGCTAACCTGAGACATCAGTGCTACCCTTTTTCCTCAGGGATTAGAGATATGATGGAGGGCTAGGGCATCATGTTTTAGAGGTGCTAGCCTGTCACCCCCCCCAGCTATCATTATATCATGGAACACATTTATATAGAGGCCTGGTGGCTGTTCTCTCTCCCACTATGGTGCACTCAGTTAAATGAAAACCTAAACATCAGGACAATCCTAAGAGGACTCTGACCGACCACTTTCATAGCAAACATCTGTCAGACCCAGATCTTTCGGAAGAAGATTCCAGAGACTCAACAGTCCTGACCTCTGAACATACCAAAGTAGACGCCTCCGTAAAGATAAAACAGTTCTCTCACAATCTACATTCCTAGAAACCATTAAATCCTGACTGATAAAATGGACATTCACTACTCATCTCTTAGACAAGAACTGCGCCAATCGGTGAGTGAATTGAAGCGAGAAAATCTCCTCACTGGAGAGAGGGACAGAGATCCTAGAGAAAAAGCACAAAGACTTAGGCAACGGACCACTCCAATCTGCTGGCTTACTCACATAGCCTTGCGGAGCAAATCTCTGATCTGGAGACCAAATTGGCAGACATAGAGGATAGGTCTCGCCGCAATAATCTTAGGATTAGAGGCATCCCCGAAGATATCCCCCTCGTCTGAGCTCCAGAAATTACCTGACCCTACAATTTTTAAAAGGTCTCTTAAACACAATGACTGACCAAGACCTTCTGATTGATAGAGCACATAGGGCCACGCGCCCTCGCAACTTCCACTGCAGACACCCCTAGAGATGTCATCCTGCACCTGCATTATTAAACCACCAAAGAGAAATTATGCGATGCCTCCTTCACCAACAAGCCTCTCAAGGGTGCCCTATCAAAAGCTGCAAATTTGCCCGGACCTATCTTTACACACACTTGCCAAAAAGGAGAACTTTTCACCAGTTTACATTGGCACTGAGACAACATAAAATTAAGTACAGATGGGGATTCTCTGTTAAGCTTTCGTTCAACACCAGGACCGTTCATACACGATTTCATCTGTAGATCAGGGCATAAAGCTGCTAAACACTCTGGAACTCTCGAGGGCCCCAGACCCTCCCTCCAAGAACCAAGAAAATATAAGCGGCCTTGACGCCTCAGTCCCAGCGTGGCACCCACAGAACTCAACTTCTTAATGTAAAGAGACAGAGTGGCCCTAACAGAACGTTTGATACCCTCTGCCCACACCACAGCATGTTAGACCCTGTCTTTTGAAACACTCTCTTGTCTTGCAGTTTGCTGTGACACCTAACCGGAAGACATAAGGAGGACCGGAGTGCACTAACGGGTACATATCTAACTCTTTCCTCACTCCTTAATCCTCCCTTTCCTTTTGCAAGACTCCCTCACTGGACGATCTCCAATCAGGTAAGCTGGGAGCTCATGTACAGGTACTTATCTTACCCCATTTATTAGCTCTCGGGCCTCATGTTATATCTGTTCACTAAGATTTGGTTCACTCTTTTTACATATAGCTCTACATATGTCATTATTGTTTTTTTGTATTGCTTCCTCTTTATGTTATTCTTGATATTTGCAGCACACCTCATACGACAGAGAAGATGAACATCATGATGGACACTTATTGGTTTGTGATTGTACTTAGTTGTCAATATCTCAAGATCTGTTCTAGTTTTTAGGTTTATACTCAGTTAATCTAAAATGGAATGTTTTCTTTTTTTTATATATATATACAGAAAATGTTTGTGATATATCGTAATGAGTCACTCTGTCTCACGCTTAGATCTACTCTACACTACCTCTCTTACTATCGACCTCCTTTGATTATATTTTCTTCAAGTTGTCATATCCCTAGTTATCTTTCTTAGATATTTAACCGGGGATCCCCCCTTTACCACTATTTCTGAGACTCACACAGATACATAGTTTTCTGCTCCTGTCCAACTAAGCTTAATACTCATGACTGGGGGGGGGGTGTTGTGCATGTCACCCTCCTCGCTCCTCCACATCCTTCATCTTGTCATTCTTTCAGCTTTAACTTACCTACTTCCACCACACATCTTTACTGAAACCCCCCACCCGTCTCTTCTTTACCTTTTAGTCAACCCCTACACCCACTTTGTGGGTGGCACACTTCTGGCTCCGCCCCCCCCATCCTACATCTATACCCCCTATTTCTTCATATATTATTTTACAAAGCCACTATTTTGTTTTGCCAAATTAATCTCCCTACCTATTTGTTTTTAACCGAAGCGGCTCTGGTTTGCTGGTCTCCCCCCTTTCCCATAACAAAACAATACTCAACTGTTTTTGCAAGTAGCATAAACCTCTGACACATTAATCTGCATTCCAAATCCTTTCAAGTCAATGTTAACAGGAAACTGATTTAGTGTTTCTCCTACTCTTCTCCCCCTTCCTTGTCCCCCCCCCCCACATCTCCTCTTTTTTTTTCCCTTCTCTGTTACTATCATCGAGGGACTCCATTTCCTTACCCTGAACGTACAAGGACTAAACTCCCCAACCAAACGCAGTCTCCTCTTCACTTTCTTACGTAAAAAACACATAGACATAGCCTTCATGCAGGAGACCCATTGGACTCACGCACCGGAAGTCATCCGTACATCCAGGACAGTTCCCCACACTCTTAGAAGCACACGTTTTCCTCTAAGATCCAGGGTGTGGCCATTAATGTAGGTAAAAATGTATATTTGACCCGATCTATATTGAATGTGACCCCCAGGCGAGGTTTATCATGGCCATCTGTAAACTGAACTCCCACTTAGTCACCCTGCTCAATGTTTATGCCCCAAACATCAAACAAATCAAATTTTTTAGAACACTCCTCAAGGCAGAGTAGCAGCAATTAGGCAAGGAGATTTTTATCCTGGGAGTGACTGTAACTTAATTTAGGATGTTAAACTAGATAGAACGGGACCCCCACTCTCTAGTAACGACAGAGCAATTCACTCCCTCTCCTCCGCCTTTCAACTACTAATGGCACAATACGATTTTATATGACACACTGGCGTGCCCTACACCCACTAGAGTAGGAATACACATTCTATTCCTCCCCACACAAAATCACACACACGTATTGACTACATTTTACCTCACGCAAACTTCATTGAAAAATATTCACTCTATATTTATTACTCCGGTTTCCTGGTCCGACCATGATTCTCTACACTTACATCTTGGCCCACCTCAAGACCTTCCCCAGAATATGGTGAATGCAAGACTGGAATATCCCAGATCCTCTCCTTAAGACAGCTCTTCAGAATCACATAACAGACTTTCTAGCCCTTAACGATGATAACCAGACCACCCTCACAGAATCTGTGGGCCACACTGAAGGCAGTAATGAGGGGTCAACCTTATGCATGTTTGAAACTTAGGCCTGCTTAAAATCTAAAAAGCCACTTTACCTATCCTGACTATCCAACTTCGTAAGCAAAAGGCAGATCTCTTCCACGCTCTATTCTCCCATTATAAATGACGAATTGCAAAAAAATTCAAAACAAATCCAAACTTTAGAACTTAAAAAGACGCATAATTTGATGGAAATTTTTTTTAAAATATACTACTATCCGGGCAATAAAGCTTTTCCACCCTTTTTAGCCTCTAAAACTCAGACACCGAACAGCCCAAGCGAGAATACTGTCCCATACAATCCCCTTTGGGGTGTGAATGTGTTGGCCCTTGCGGACATTGGAAATTCCTTTAAACGAATACTATTACTCCAGAATAAATCTCTGTTTTCCTTAATTCTCTCTTCCCCTCACTCTCTAGAGAGGCCATCTCCCTCCCTCACCACCCCGATACAACAGAGGAAAATCACGAAAAATCATTTCAAAATTTGAAATTAGTAAGGCCCCGGGGCCCTGACGGCTTTACATTCAGATTCTACAAAACCTTTCATCCCCTCATAGCCCCCATTCTTTGCAGATTATTCCAGGAGATATTTTCTGGTGCCTCTTTCAAGACAGAATTCCTGGAAGCAGTTATTATCACAATCTTGAACCTGGTAAACCTCCTGATCTCTGCAGCAGTTACCGTCCTATTTCCTTGATTAATATTGACACCAAGATATAAGCCAAACTCATTAGCAATTAGAGCCATGAAAATAATCTCCCCCTAATAGCCAACGACCAAGTGGGATTTATCCCAATAGGGAGGGCTCAGATGCAACCAGATGAATCCTCGACATCCTACCACCACGGCTGCTAGGAGTCCCGCTCCCTTCCTGGCCCTGTCGCTAGATGCCGAAAAAGGCTTTTGACAGGGTCAGGTGGGATTTCTTATGGGAAACCCTGAGAACTTTTTCAATTCCCTTCTACTTTTATCTCTGTGTTAAAGCCCCTCTACAATAACCCCATCGGCCATTGTACGTGGAGTTGGATTTCAATCTCCCAGGTTTATGATCTCGAATGGCACTAGACAGGGTCTTTATCCCCCCTTCTGTTCGCTTTGGCCATAGAACCCCTAGCCCAATCCATTAGGTAAAACTCCAAAGTTAGAGGTCTCTCCATCCGGTTTCCCACACTCATAAAATTTCCCTCTACGCAGAGGTTACATTACCCAGTTCTTGACATCTCCTAAGGATACCTCCCCGCAGTGTTCACTATCCTGCAACAGTTCGGGTGTCGCTGAGCTTTTATAAGCTCAATGTTGCCAAAACAGAGGTTTTTACCCCATAAACTTCCCCCCGGGATGGTCATCACCCCATTACAGACAACATACCACTTGCAATGGAAAACTACGTCTCCCAAGATCCTAGGGGTCCATCTTGGCCCAGACCCTTCTGTGGTTATAGCTCAAAACTATTCAGACAGACTCTCTGAGTTCAGAAAGGCTCCTTGAGACCTGGGAGTTTTAGAGAGATTTCTTGGATGGGACGCTTCGCCGCGATCAAGATGTCCTTTCTCCCAAGAGTCACTTATCTTCTTAGATCCATCCCATATAACATTCCCAGGCTGCTCCTTAATAGATTTCAAGTTGTTGATTAGCGCATATTGTGTGGGAAAGACCGAAGTCCCAGAACATCAGGATGCACTTTGGAAAAACCGGGTCTCGCAGGGTGCTTAGCTTTACCAAACATAATCTCCTTCTTATAATGCAGCCAGACTGTCGCATGTCCTTCTCTGTAATGATCCTGAAAGACTGCTTGGCTGGTTCACTCTTGAGGTCCTCCTTACTGCCCCCCTGGGTTTAAACCTTTCTGATCTTCTTTGGATCCCTCTTCACCACAGACATGGCATCAACAACCTTACCCCCCCATCTTCAAACACGCACTACAATTCTGGGGACCAGATAAGACACAATCCAGCTATCGCCCTCCCCTACCCTTCTCCTATACTCACAATCTGCTGCCGCACTGTTTTGTTCTACCAGACTCCCACTATGACCTATGGCCACAACTACATACACTTCTAGTGACGGATTCTATACGAAAATGACATCTGGCTTTCCCACCCCGCAATCTGTATTAAATTTCAACTCCCCTCTAGACTCAGCTTTGAAGGATTCCGATTAAGCACACGCTTACGTACCCCGGGGCTATCCGAAACGGTCATTGCGACCCAAGACAGTGTGGTAAAGGGGTCTTGGCAGGGGGCTCATAACCTCAAACATCTCCTCTCTTTCCACTATAACCTCCTCACTAACTCACTCCACCCCCCTCATAAAATACCACAACATCACGCCTGGGAAAGAGAAATTGGGGTTCACTGTAACTATAGAATGTTTGGCATGCCAGAAATCATGACAATCAAGAAACTCCTCCATTGCACCACACTTTGGGAGCTCCAATTACAAAGTTTTAGTCCGCTGGCACTTGGTTCCAGTCACATTGCATAGGATATACCCAGTCACAATCCCCTAGCTGTTGGAGAAACGGTAGGGATAATGGTACAAGCACTACACATATGGTGGACTTGCCCAGTTATCCAACCTCTATGGAGGGAAATATATATACTCCTTCAATCACTTGGTCTCACTCCCCCCACGTACCCCAGAGGTAGCTCTCCTTCATATGCAAATGCCTAATCTCACCCCCTCAGGGAGGCCCTTACAATCTATGCCCTCATGGCCATGAAACTCGCGCTAGCCAGAGCTTGGAAAGAGGAAAGGTCTCCCTCTCTCTCACAAGTAATCTCCACTGTTCACTTTATCGGACAAATGGAACAATACTCATCCAAAGTCCTAGATAAAGTGGACTCTTTCCATGCGATATGGTCCCCTTGGATTACGAAATTCCCAAAGTGGGACACAAGTCCCAAGCCCCCACACTGAGACACTTCCTCCCCCCTTTTCCTTTTTTTTTTTTTTCCTCTTCCTTCCCTCTCCCTCATCCTCTACCTCTCTCCCCTCACACCCACTTCACATCTAGTCCGTATAGCTCCACTTTCTTAAGCTAAAGATACCAGTATAATCTCACTACTCTTTGCAGTCACAGCTACTTGTCATGCTCTTCCTGTTCATTCCCTATAGAAAAAGAGACTCCTCATCCTATATATTTTGCCTATTTCCATACTCCACTCTTACAATGTTTTTACATGTTTGCTATACTGGGTTACTGTTGACCTATTTATGCTACTCCCAAAGGCATTATTGTGTTATCTTAAAGTTTGTCTCAATAAAAACTTATGATAAAAAAAAAAAGAAATCTTTCTTCAAAAGGGTTCTCAGTCTTAAATGATCTCTATGTGCTTAAAATTGATTTATCACACTGCAGTGGATGTAGTATTTATTGTCTATATTGGCATGGTGAAAAATTGTCTTTTATTTGAACATAGTTGTATATCTGAATAACCGTCTTGATATGTAGATATAAAGGCCGTTTGGCTTATATGAGCAGATAATATCCTAAGTTGAAACAATGGACAAACAATACCTTTATGTGGTGTATTACACACTTCTGCTCTTTAGCATATTTCAGACCGCACTGGAAGTGGACAGGAATCTGTAGCTGCCCTCTCGGTTCTGCATGTCGTGACAGGATAAGGTTAAAGCTGATTGACAAGTGGTAAAGTTGAAGCAGTTTGGCCTCTCCACTTAGTATTTGTAGCATTTCCTTTGAGGCTTTAAAGTAAAGAAATGATCCGGAGAGGTATATACAATACCAACGATGTGTAGAATGCTATTAGTAATAGCTGTGGATCAGATGTGAAGATGTTATCCGTTCAACCTTCATAAGGTGACAAAATCCTAGTATTGTGGTTTAATGTAGAATTTGCTCTTTCACAAATCTGTAGACTTAGAGTTCCAAAAAGGGGTAATCCGTGAGAGCTATTTGATTCACAGACACAGTTTGTGACTGAGAGCCTTTACTGTCTCATTTAACAGCTTACAAAGCCCGGTAATGTTGCAGCTGGCATGTAAAAGTACAGTTAGTTCTAATGAAGCTTTCAAAATGTTTTTCAACAGTTTAAATGATTATTACTGTGTAGTCCAAACACAGTGTAGAGTTGAAGTGTGGGCAGATATATGCGTTTCGGCCGTAGCCTTTATCAAGATGCCCAAAGTGACTCTGAGTTGAACTTATAAAGGGTGAAGGTGTGATCTTATTGGTGAGTGAAGATTAAGTATTAGCCTATAGGATCACTCTAAGATTCAAACTGACTTAAAATACAGCTGGTGTGTTTGATTGACACAATTTGATACAATGTGTATTAGAGATTCTGAATAGAAAATGGGTTAAGTTGCAATAAAAGGTAAATGTTATATTAAACTAACAAGCTTATTTACATTACAATCAGAAAAAAAGGTCAATAATATATGTGTATGGAAAAGTTCAAATCTTACAAAAAACAGCTTTATACGAAGTGAAATATACGTTTTATTTTTGTAGTATTGAAAAGGGGGTATAGCTTTTTTATTTATTTCGTTGGGGAAGCTAGATCCAATGTGTGTTACATAAATTGAGGAACTACATTAGCAATATGAGGGAGTTAATAATGTATATAAAGAGGAACTTCGATTTTGTAAGATAACTTGTACCATTATAATTATGTTGGAACAAGATTCTTTTGTGGATGTTAGTGCATTCATTATTAGTCTAAATTGTGTTAATATGGATATATATACGCAAATGACATTGTCGGATTGTGAAAATGACAATAGGGTAAAAAAGGAATTAATTACGTTATTTTATTTAATTTAATTTATTTTATATAATTTATTTTATAGCAGTGATCTTCAAAAAAGATAGTTTAGTGAAACGTTTAGATAAACCTTTTTGGTGAGGAATTATGTGGTAACATTGACCACAATGGGGGAGAGTATTGAGTATACCTATAAAGGCAACTATGTGTGAACATATCTGTGAAAATTAGAAGTGTACCTTTGAAAGGTGAAAGGGTAGAAAAAGAAATGTGTGTAAAAATACATGAATGTAAAAAATACATGAATGTGATAGAATGTTCTCTTTATAAATATAATTTCATATAGAGATGTGTTGTGAGTGAAACTTTATTATTTTGTAATTTTAAGATTGGAAGGGCATTATAATAGAAGAATAAAGTATAATAAAAAATAAAAACTAATAAAGTAACAAAAAAAAGTTAATAATAATAGTGTAATGAAAAAAAATATTATAACCAAAGAAATTTGTCTTTATATATAATTTATATCTATAACAAATTTATATCTATAACATTTTTTATATCTATAACAAATTTATATCTATAACATTTTTTTAGCCACTAATAAACATTTTTTTATATACATACAAATAGCTCAATGTACCTGTTTTTACTATTTTTTCACTGACATTAGTTTGGAGGAACATTTGTCTTTTTTTAAGGTTTGAGCTCTTATTTATAAATACTTATAAACATTCAATTTAAATTTTAGGTGCACTCACTCCACCCTGTTTTAAAATATTAATCATCCCCTCCCTATTTGGAGTTAGAGATACACCTACCTATGCTAAAAAAAAAACAAGACTTATTAAAAGCATTTACAATCAACTTTTTATATTATCATTGAAATTTTTTTTTTTATTACTCACTTTTTTAAATTACTCACTTTTTGATTAATTAATAACTATTTTTGCCCCCATTGAGAATAACAATATGGATATATTTGCTCAAAGATATGCAATTCTTCAAAATATTGCCCTAGACAATGAACATATAACAAATAACCCCTCTTCTAATATCCCCAAAAATCTAAATGATTTATGTGACAACCTAGAAAACCTTTTAATTAAGGAACTCAAAAACACCATAGAAATTAAATATACCCAGAAATAGAGTGATAACAATATGGTCCCTAGAGGATTAAGATTAAAGAAAAACTGCACTTTTACACTTACTGGTGAACTATCAAATGAATGGTTTGAAACCCTTGAAAATGCCTCCATAGGACTAATGAAAATTATTGTAAAATCCAGAAATATATCCCTTAAAGAAATTAAAGCAGAAATTGATCTGCATAAAAACAGTCTAAAACCATTTGAGAATAACACTGAATTCTCAAATCTACAAAAAGATATATTAAATAACATTTCCAGATTCAAAGAAAACATTTTAGAGAGTAAACTCTCAAAATACAATAGAGACTTGGATGACTACTCAGAAAATAAACTTGAAATAGATATCCCTATAGAAATTGACCCTAATACTGATAACACAGATAATGATACTCCAATAAACAAAAAAGATCTAGCTCATATCTTTGGCAAGACCGATCAATATACAAATAGAAAAACTATGTCACTTCCACATCATATCTCAAATAAAAAAAAACTATGAGAAAAATACAAATTATCATTCAAACACAGTTACAGTGATGATTCAATAAGAGCTCATCACACAAAGTCTGATTTTTTTCAAAACACTCATTCTAACCAGTTTGATAATTCAAGACAGAACTATGACCAACATTACAGCAATCATAGGATAAAAGGAGAAAACACACTAAGTCTAAATAGATCAGGTCAAAATCAAACACACAACAACACACCAGAACATAATTTTCATCAGAACAAAAACAGGTCTTATGATGATAGGAGGGAAAAACACAATAGAAGAGACTACTCCCACACTAACTATGACACTAATAGAGAATATACCAATTACAGAGATAACTATAATTACAGATGGAAAAACCAAGACTTTAGAAGTTCTAATTTTAGAAATTCAAATTTTAGAAATTCAAATTCATATTCTAGAAACCAAGATTACAATACATACACAAATAATCATAACTATCGACAACATAACCAGTATCCACAAAAATCACAGTAAAACAATTTCAATTATTGAAGCAGAAACCACTCTCACACACACCAAGATTGGAGAGTTCTTGTCAAAAACAGATTTCAACCCTTAGAAACAGAACAAGAGTCCTTTTCATAAAATCCTAGCCAAACACATCAGCAAGTTTTTTTAGAAAACTCCCCCTCGGGGAAGGCACTTCAAGAAACACCACTTTTCATACACTACCTCAAAGAATTCTAAGAAGCAAAAGAGGATTAGAGGTAGGAGGGGCAGAAGAAACCAAGACAAAACACCAAAAATACAGAAATAAACCATTCAGGATTATTCAATTTAAGCAAATATCCTTTAGACAATGCACAAAAAACTATTTTAAACAAAGGTCTATCATTCGCTCCATCTTGCAAATTAAATAAGTTTGAAACGTTAATTAACATTAACCAATTCGTTCGAAAACTCACTCTTAAAAGATATTACATTAAAAATCCAATAGAAAACAAAGTTTTGAAAGAGAATGAATCCAAGTTCAAACACACAGATATATAAAAGCCCCCTCCACTTTTTACCCAGTTCATGAAAAAAGTGAACATATCAAATTATTTGAGGAAATGTTGAAAAAAGATTTAGAAAAAAATCGATCAAACCAAATTCATAAATTGCAACATGACCCAAAAAGAACTTAATATAGTAAAAGACCTAAAAAATAATAAAAATATAATGATAAAACCTGCAGATAAAGGCGGAGGAATTGTTCTTATGTACACCACCTTCTATATTGAAGAATCAAATAGACTTTTACATGATGAAACAACTTACAAAAAACTCATAAATAACCCTATTGAAAATCAAACACAAAAATTAGGAAAATTATTAGAAGAAGCATTCAACATTGGGCTACTAACAAAATATGAATACACATTTTTAAATATTAAAAATCCCATCACCCCGACATTCTATATTCTACCTAAAATCCATAAACACCTCACCAGACCCCCGGGATGCCCAATTATATCAGGCATAGGATCACTCACATCAAACCTCTCGCAATACGTTGATTTTTTTCTTACAAAACTATGTCACATTACTGCCTTCTTACCTCAAAGATTCTACCCAACTACTCAATATTTTGAAAACTATATCATGGAAAGAAAATTATCTGTTAGTGACATGCGATGTCAACTCTTTATATACGAATATAGACCACCAAAAAGTATTAAGAGCAATTAAATATTATCTAGATAAAGACCCTCATTTAAACAAAGACCAAAATAATTTTTTATTAAATTGCATTAACTTTATACTTTATAACAATTCTTTTCTTTTTAATGGAGATATATACCTGCAAGTTAAAGGTACAGCAATGGGCACAAGGTTCGCCCCCAGCTATGCCAATCTTTTCATGGATTTCTTTGAAAACAGTTTTATATATGATGGACAATGGGGGGCGAACCTTGTGAACTACTACAGGTATATAGATGATTTCTTCATCATCTGGAAGGGAGAAAATGAACTTTTAGAACTTTTTATAGAGGACATGAACAATAATTTATTAGGTCTCAATTTCACACACAAATTTAGTACTAATTTAATTAATTTCTTAGACATAGAAATAGAAATCACAAATAAAGAAATGAAGACAAGAACTTTAAAAAAAAAAAAACTGATGCTAACAACTACATTCATAACGGCAGCTGTCATTTAACTAAATAGAAAACTAATATACCTAAAGGTCAATATTTAAGAATCCGTAAAAACTGCTCAGACATTAATCAATTTTCACAACAATCCGAGATCTTAACACAAAGATTTAAAGAAAAATGTTACAATCCTCACATTTTAGAAAATGCCAAAAAAGAAGCTCAAGAAAAGAATAGAGACCTAATATTAACTTCAAAATCTAAACCAAGGCTTAACCACAAAACAGAAAATCCTTTCTTTATACCATTCATAACAAAATACAGTTCACAACATCACAAAATAAAAAAGATTCTCAACAAACACTGGCATTATATTAAACAAGACCATATATTAGGACCTAGAATAAAAAAACACAGAGATATAATTTTCAAAAAAGCTAAAAAGCTAAAAAATATTTTATCACCAAGTGAATTCAAAAATAAAAATGAAAACAATCTATTGGACATTAATCTTAAAAAAGAAAAAATAGAAGGCTTTTTTCCATGCATCTCTTGCAAATCGTGCAAGCACAGTTCAAAAATTAAAACCATCAATTCCAACAACAATGATCACTACATAAATATTAAAGAAATCATACGCTGCTCGGATAAAAATGTAGTTTACTGTATTCAGTGTTCATGTCTCATGTGGCCATCAATACTTTGGCCAAACGAGCTGTATGCTAAAAGACAGAATAAGAGAACATCTTCATCATATAGAACATAAAGCCACTAATACAAATTTATATAAACATTTTACAGAATTTCATAAAGGTAACACTAGTCACATGAAATATTGGGGAGTCAAAAAAAATCATTCTCAGCCCTAGAGGGGGCAATATAGAACACTACCTACTAAGAAAGGAAGCAGAATACATCTATGTATTTAAAACTTTACATCCAAACGGGCTAAATATGGAATTCAATCTAAATTGTTTAATATAGATAAAAAAACATATTTAGATATATTTAGCTCCACTTGGAACCACTAGGCTCATCACTCCACATTTTTTTAGACAATTTTTAGTTATAAGAAAAATAAAAAACAATCTTAAATAAATAATAAAATAAAAATAAAAAAATAAAAAATAAATCCCATAAGATAAGATATACAATTCTTTTAAAGACCTTTTAACTCTTGTATATATATATATATATATATATATATATATATATATATATATATATATATATATATATATATATATATATATATATATATAAACAAATTTTCATCAGAACCAATTTTTTAAAGACAAATTTCTTTGGTTATAATATTTTTTTTTCATTACACTATTATTATTAACTTTTTTCGTAACTTTATTAGTTTTTAGTTTTTATTACACTTTATTGCCCTTCCAATCTTATCATTACAAAATAATTAAGTTTCACTCACAACACATCTCTATATGAAATTATATTTATAAAGAGAACATTCTATCACATTCATGTATTTTTTACATTCATGTATTATTTACACACATTTATTTCCCCCCCCCCTTTCACCTTTCAAAGGTACACTTTTAATTTTCACAGATATGTTAACACATAGTTGCCTTTATAGGTATACTTGATACCCTCCCCCATTGTGATCAATGTTACCACATAATTCCTCACCAAAAAGGTTTATCTAAACTTTTCACTAAACTATCTTCTTTTGAAGATCACTGCTATAAAATAAATTATATAAAATAAATAAAATAAAATAAAATAACGTAATTAATTCCTTTTTTTCCCTATTGTCATTTTCACAATCCGACAATGTCATTTGCGTATATATATCCATATTAACACAATTTAGACTAATAATGAATGCACTAACATCCACAAAAGAATCTTGATCCAACATAATTATAATGGTACAAGTTATCTTACAAAATTGAAGTTCCTCTTTATATACATTATTAACTCCCTCATATCGCTAATGTAGTTCCTCAATATATGTAACACACATTGGATCTAGCTTCCTCAATGAAATAAATAAAAAAGCTATACCCCCCTTTTCATTACTACAAAAATAAAACGTATATTTCACTTCGTATAAAGCCGTTTTTTGTAAGATATGAACTATTCCATATACATATATTATTGACCTTTTTTCTGATTGTAATGTAAATAAGCCTGTTAGTTTAATATAACATTTACCTTTTATTGCAACTTAACCCATTTTCTATTCATAATCTCTAATACACATTGTATCAAATTGTGTCAATCAAACACACCAGCTGTATTTTACATCAGTTTGAATCTTAGAGTGATCCTATAGGCTAATACTTAATCTTCACTCACCAATAAGATCACACCTTCATCCTTTATAAGTTCAACTCAGAGTCACTTTGGGCATCTTGATAAAGGCTATGGCCGAAACGCGTATATATGCCCACACTTCAACTCTACACTGTGTTTGGACTACACAGTAATAATCATTTAAACTGTTGAAAAACATTTTGAAAGCTTCATTAGAGCTAACTGTACTTTTACATGCCAGCCGCAACATTACCGGGCTTTGTAAGCTGTTAAATGAGACAGTAACGGCTCTCAGTCACAAACTGTGTCTGTGAATCAAATAGCTCTCACGGATTACCCCTTTTTGGAACTCTAAGTCTACAGATTTGTGAAAGAGCAAATTTTACATTAAACCACAATACTAGGATTTTGTCACCTTATGAAGGTTGAACGGATAACATCTTCACATCTGATCCACAGCTATTACTAATAGCATTCTACACATCGTTGGTATTGTATATACCCCTCCGGATAATTTCTTTACTTTAAAGCCTCAAAGGAAACGCTACAAATACTAAGTGGAGAGGCCAAACTGCTTCAACTTTACCACTTGTCAATCAGCTTTAACCTTATCCTGTCACGACACGCAGAACCGGGAGGGTGGCTACAGATTCCTGTCCACTTCCAGTGCGGTCTGAAATTTGCTAAAGAGCAGAAGTGTGTAATACACCACATAAAAGTACTGTTTGTTCATTGTTTCAACTTAGGATATTATCTGCTCATATAAGCCAAACGGCCTTTATATCTACATATCAAGATGGCTATTCAGATATACAATTATGTTCAAATAAAAGCCAATTTTTCACCACGCCAATATAGACAATAAATACTACATCCACTGCAGTGTGATAAATCAATTTTAAGTGCATAGAGATCATTTAAGACTGAGAACCCTTTTGAAGAAAGATCTCTTTTTTAATTACAAATATAATCATCATTTGAGCTCTTAGTATCTATCATTTAATTTTAGACTACATTGTCATTTTTTGTGTTTTAAAATAATTTTTCTTGTTTTGTATTTTATTTTAATTATTATATTAAAATTATTTTATTTTAAATATCATATTACATTGGGTTATACTCCTTTATTGTATCTTTCTCAAGATAAATTGTATCAACATCTATAGCAAACTATCTATCCTATAACACGGTTTCACATCATCTTATAAGCACAGTTATTTAGTGCTCACTCCATATAGATGTTTCTTAAACTCAGTTTATTCTAATATCTACAAATTTATATCTATAACATTTTTTATCCACTGATAAACATTTTTTATATACATACAAATAGCTACCGTTACCTGTTTTTACAATATCTAATATTATCCAAACAGACAATCTCTCAGACTTATCTATTTACATTTACTATACAGCTACTTATTAAGTTCAGCAAATACGTATCTTATATGTTACTGTTAGGCACTGCTTCTTAGATCCACAAACATACATTTTTATACAATACTGAAAATTACACTTAAGTTGTACATTGAAATATTTTTCTAAGTTACAATACAAAACATGTGTTTCTGCTAGCCAGTACAGATGTGTATCTGAGGTTCAGGGGCAATTAACAGGCCTGTGCTAATTACGATATTCTCAGAATTTCTGTTTGCTTATCTGACTTATGTAGAGAATTGTGTCTCCAACATCCCATGGTGTATCCTGGCTTGGTTAATTATCTATCTTTACTAATTGAACCAAATGTTTCCCCTTTGTGTCTCTCTTAGATGTATTTAGCAGTGAGGGGGTCTGTAAATATATTATGCATTTTGGGCAGGAAACCTATATATGGGCATACACAGCTGAGGGTTCCATAATGCTAATATTTACTTTGAAGTGGCCCATTGGTCTTATCTATACAAAGGTCTAAATATTTTGTTCTTTCCTGTGTAACCAAGAAGAGGGGGGTTGGTCTGTTATAGCTACAGCCCACACAATTCATGTCAGAGGAGAAATTAGCTGATCTGAACTACCAAAATGTATTTGATACATATGTAGTTTATTTAATGATATATACAGAAACCCTGACAAATGCATATTTGAATTTCAGAGTAGGTGCTAATGCATTGTCTTTTTATTTTACACTTGTTAATTATACTGCATTGAGTGGTCCTTTAACCATGTGATTAACATGATTCTTGGTGTTAGACACCAGGGACGTAAATAGACCTCACTGTGCACCAGAGCAAAAGCTATGGCTAACCTTCAATTCCAACAGTGCTCTTTAAAGCAATTTGCAAATGCTGAGCCAGGAGCCAAATAGCAACAAAGGGAGCTGTTTTTCTGTGGCTATGGGGGCGATTTAACAAAGTGCTGCTTCTTAACTCCGGTTTCTGGTGCATCTGAAGGCTCGCGTGGAAACAGTTACATTCAGCGCTGTTCAGCCCTTGTTAAATCGGCCCCTATGAGTCAACCTTCCCTTCAGCAGCATTACAAATCTGGTGGTATTTTTTTTTTTTTTTAGAGTAATACTATTTCTTTCTTTCCTTCTTTCTTTCCTTCTTTCTCTCTCTCTCTCTCTCTCTCTCTTTTTATTTACTCCCTTCTTTCTTTTTCACTCTCTCTTGCTCTTTTTTTCTTTCTTTCTTTCTTTCTTTCTTTCTTTCTTTCTTTCTTCCCTTAAGTGATAATACAAATCAATATGGTATTTATTAGTATTATATTATGTTTCTTTATTTTCTTTCTTTCCTTCTTTCTTTAATATAGTGATAATGCATATTACTTTGGTATTGAAAAAAATCTGATACAAAAAAGAAAATGTATTTTATTTAACAAATGTAAGCACATTTTTCAAGTTATTAAAAATATGACAGTCATTCATCATTTATCAGATTGGTCTGCAATCTCCACCCATCACATCGTCCTTCTATGTATGATAACAGCCTGTTAATCATCACTAATTGTTTGAGGGATTCTATCTCCTTCATAATTACAATCTTTGGATCACAGATTCTCTTTAAAATATTGGTCCATAATTCTCTGTTAATTTGACCTTGTTATAAAATACATTATTATGTGTTCAAAGCTATCAGCTTGGAAATGAACAGGCCAAGATTTGAAAGGCATAGATCACCTTTTCCATTTTTTTTCAAATACTCGATGACAATGCGAGAAAATTGAAGGTCACTTATTATTTAATAGTCAGATATTAATTTACTATCTGAAAATACAAAATTAAATAAAAAGGAAATTTTATTAGTAAATATTTGTTTTATAAATCTGGACTGAAATGAGGAAGTCTTGTAATAAAAAATAAATAATACTCAGTACTCATAAAGGGCGAGATTACAAGTCTCATGGCAAATCTGTTTTTCACAACTGCAAAAACACAGCGTGCATTAAGGTTTTTGTGCATTTGGGGTTGCGCAGGTATTACAAGTTGCAAAACAGCTTATTTGCACGTTATTAAGGTTTTTGTGCATTTGGTGTTGCGCAGGTATTACAAGTTGCAAAACAGCTTATTTTGCACGTTATTAAGGTTTTTGTGCATTTGGGGTTGCGCAGGTATTACAAGTTGCAAAACAGCTTATTTTGCACGTTATTAAGGTTTTTGTGCATTTGGGGTTGCGCAGGTATTACAAGTTGCAAAACAGCTTATTTTGCACGTTATTAAGGTTTTTGTGCATTTGGGGTTGCGCAGGTATTACAAGTTGCAAAACAGCTTATTTTGCACGTTATTAAGGTTTTTGTGCATTTGGGGTTGCGCATGGGGTATTACAAGTTGCAAAACAGCTTATTTTGCATGTTATTAAGGTTTTGTGCATTTGGTGTTGCGCAGGTATTACAAGTTGCAAAACAGCTTATTTTGCACGTTATTAAGGTTTTTGTGCATTTGGTGTTGCGCAGGTATTACAAGTTGCAAAACAGCTTATTTTGCACGTTATTAAGGTTTTTGTGCATTTGGTGTTGCGCAGGTATTACAAGTTGCAAAACAGCTTATTTTGCACGTTATTAAGGTTTTTGTGCATTTGGTGTTGCGCAGGTATTACAAGTTGCAAAACAGCTTATTTGCACGTTATTAAGGTTTTTGTGCATTTGGTGTTGCGCAGGTATTACAAGTTGCAAAACAGCTTATTTTGCACGTTATTAAGGTTTTTGTGCATTTGGGGTTGCGCAGGTATTACAAGTTGCAAAACAGCTTATTTTGCACGTTATTAAGGTTTTTGTGCATTTGGGGTTGCGCAGGTATTACAAGTTGCAAAACAGCTTATTTTGCACGTTATTAAGGTTATTGTGCATTTGGGGTTGCGCAGGTATTACAAGTTGCAAAACAGCTTATTTTGCACGTTATTAAGGTTTTTGTGCATTTGGGGTTGCGCATGGGGTATTACAAGTTGCAAAACAGCTTATTTTGCATGTTATTAAGGTTTTGTGCATTTGGTGTTGCGCAGGTATTACAAGTTGCAAAACAGCTTATTTTGCACGTTATTAAGGTTTTTGTGCATTTGGTGTTGCGCAGGTATTACAAGTTGCAAAACAGCTTATTTTGCACGTTATTAAGGTTTTTGTGCATTTGGTGTTGCGCAGGTATTACAAGTTGCAAAACAGCTTATTTTGCACGTTATTAAGGTTTTTGTGCATTTGGTGTTGCGCAGGTATTACAAGTTGCAAAACAGCTTATTTTGCACGTTATTAAGGTTTTTGCGCATTTGGTGTTGCGCAGGTATTACAAGTTGCAAAACAGCTTATTTTGCATGTTATTAAGGTTTTTGGGCATTTGGTGTTGCGCAGGGGTATTACAAGTTGCAAAACAGCTTATTTTGCACGTTATTAAGGTTTTTGTGCATTTGGGGTTGCACAGGTATTACAAGTTGCAAAACAGCTTATTTTGCACATGTTAAAATCATAAAGTAAACTGGGAATAAACTTTTCATGTAAAAAAAAATAACAACACATTTTTGAGTTTTGTGTTTTTAAGTGTACATTTTCTCATTCTGTTCTAATGAAAGAAATACAATGAGAGAAAATAAAACGTATTTGTTTAGGTTTTTTAAACATATAAATATGTTCAAATGCTTTTTTAACATTTACTTTTTTTAATTAAGTACTATAATAAATCATTCTAAAATGAGCCATTTGTTCTCTCTGTTTCAAACTTGAGAGTACTTTGCACTTTTCATCTGCCAACTATTTTGCTTTTTTCTTGTTAAAAGAAGGCAATTCATTATATGTACTGTTACCTGTAAATGCTGTTTGTTCATATGCAGGCAAACTAAGCTTTTCTTCTCCGGACATACTTAAATTAGACAAATGGGAGCAATTAAACTTTCTGTGTAAAGTATCTCTAAAACTCAATAATGGCAAACATTCATGTCGATAGGATTGCAGAAACCTATTCAATATCCAAGAATGAAATGATTGCAGTTTGAAAACCGCAAAGGGAAAATTATCTTTTTATTTTCTTACTGAAATGGAATTTTAAATGTTATTAAATTTAATAAAAATAAAAAAAAATCAATAGAGCAATACAATAATTTACAAGAGAGAACCAAGCATTGACAAAAGGATTTTTATTATATGTTTTCCTTTAGAATTTTCTCAATATTTTCCATGTTATTATTTAGTTTCTTAATTATTTAAGAAATGTTAATGGGATGCATTCTAGATTATGATTCATAGCTTTCTCTTTGTATATTTGTTAAATTAATTGTGCGTTATATTGATTTTGAAAGACACCAAATTTAATATAGAAAGTGATACATTTTAGTGTTTTAATTTTAGTGATACAGAGCTTTCTTATTAAAATGTCTTGAGACAGGTTTGTGTGAGATTTATGAAAGCAGCAAGTGTCCAGATACAGTTAGGGGATAATTGGACATCTGATGAGATGTGGCACAGTCAAGAGCTTAAAAGGGCACCCACCATAAGTGTGGGATTAGCTTTGAGACTCTATTAGCAAATCTATAAAACTAAATATGTTATGCTTTTATCTACTTGTACACATCATTTTTAACTTAGCATGTAGTTTTTGTTTTCCATAAAATCAAGCAGTTGCCTAGCCAGTCAAATGATGGTATTGCTAAAAAGACTTAGGGCCACAATATAAGTTGAGCACAAATTAACGCAAATTAAATAAACAGTTTTTTCGCACTCACGGTAACCCGACAAGTGCAAAAATCTGAATATCCCATGCACGCTCCCATATTCCCCCATATAAGCCAATTGAGAAAAAAAGTGGAAAAAATCTAACACCCCACGATCGCATATTCTCATTTGTACTAAAAAGACATGAAAATATGAAATGTTCTTTACATAACAGAATATGTTCTATTTATTCATACATATATATATATATATATATATATATATATATATATACTGTATATATATATATATATGATGGTATCTTGGTATAATATATCTATACCTAAATCTATACATGATTATATATAGGTATAAATATATACAGATATATATATAGGAGTATCTATTTAGAAATACACAGAACATATTCTGCTATGTTAAGAACATTGGAATTTGAAATATTTACAGTAAATACATAATTAAAGCCTTTATTAAAAATAAATATTGCATAAATATGCTTTTACAAGTTTGCATCTACTTAACTGCAAAGGGCTCCAATGCACATTTGTATATGTCTTTATACAACTCCAATTCTGAAAAAGTTGGGACAGTATGGAAAATGCAAAAAAACAAAAAACAAAAAGGTGTAGATTTACCATAGGTCTAGCGGACATGATTCATTGTAGCAAATCATGTCCGCTCGGCCTCGCTAAATGTTGACAGCATATGCTGTCGGCATTTAACACTGCACAAGCATTTTGCAGCAAATCATCCGCTAGCAGGGGCCGTCAATCATCCTGATCATATCCGATCACAATGATTTCAGTCCACCACCTAAAAAGTGGCAGAGAAGTGAAGGAGCAGTTTCTTAACTTCCATTTCTGGTGGACCAGAAACCATGGGGCATTGATGCAGGATCCACTGCTTGTTTAACCAACCCCAAAGAGCCATTTGACAATTAAATTCACCCTGTACTTTATTGGAAACACATTATTAACACATTTTTTGATGTTTAACTTTGTAAATTTTATGTATTTTTGAAATATACACTGATTTTAAATATAATGACTGCAACACATTCCAAATAAGTTGGGACAGGGGCTATTTAGGACTAATAGTGATGTGACGAGATGAAATAAGAAGGTGATGTGAAACAGGTGAGGCAATAGTGTAATCATAGTCTATAAGGAGCCTCTAAAAAAGACCTAGTCCTTCAAGTGCAAGGATGGGTCGAGGCTCACAAGTCTGTCAACAGATGCGTCAGTGAATAATTCACACTTCGAGAACAACATTCACCAAAGACAAATCAGTAGTATTTTGGGCATTTTATCTTCTACAGTGCACAATATAATTAAAAGATTCAAGGAATACGGTCAAATCTCGTTGTGTAAAGGGCAAGGGCGAAAACCCCTTCTGAATGCCTGTGATCTCTGATCCCTCCGATGTCACTGTCTAAAAAAAACTTCATGAGTCTGTAATTGATATGCTGATATGGGTTTGGGAATACTTTGGTACACCTTTGTCAGTCAACACCATTCACCCCTGCGTCCACAGATACAAGTTAAGACTTTACTATGCAAAGCAGAATCCATACATAAACACTGTCCAGAAGCGCTGCCAACTTCTCTGGGCTTGGTCTCATCTGAGATGGACAGTAGCACAGTGGAATCATGTTTGTGGTCCGATAAGTAAACATTTCAAATAGTTTTTGGAAAAAAACAGCCGTTGTGTTCTCTGGGCCAAAGAGAAAAAGGACCATCAAAGCTGGGGTGTGTCAGTGTGCATGGGATGGGTAACTTGCACATCTGTGAGGGCACCATTAATGCATAAAGATATGTATACATTTTGGATCAATATTTGTCATGTGTTGTTGTTCATCTGAGGTTGTAATTATGTAATTTTAAGACCTGCTAAGGACCAGATGGTTATTATTATTTCCTGATACATAAAACCATAGAATTCAAAGAGGGTGTACTTTCTTTTTTGCATGACTGTATGTGTCTCATTGTTAAAGCCCTTTGCCTGCCTTTTTTTGTTTCTATCACCCGAGACCTCATATTTTTTAGCCTTTATAACGTTTGCATGGAATATTGTTTTGTAATAATTTTTATTAGATGGTGTTATAATGAGTGTAACTGTACTTTGTAATGTATTTTTATGTGTTTTGTAGCACTTTTATGTTTCACAAAACAGTTAACCTGGTAATGATTCTAGCGTAAATCGTTATTGCACTCATGCAATCGCATTTACTTACAATTCATAATATGAGCGGTAACACCGATGAGTGCAAACCTTTGCAATATACCCCTTATTGTTTGAAAGCAAACGTTTGTGCTCCACTTGTAATCTAGCCCTTAATGGACTCAACCCCTAGAATGTAAATAATGATTTTTCCCAGAATGCATAAGAGCAACATGTTGTCATCTTGATGCCGCCTCTGTTTATTTAGATTTTTTCTCTCCACACACTCTAGCCTATTAAATTATTTCCTAATTTATTGTATTTCAGGGTCTAAATTTAATCTGAACAGTCTATTCAGGTTATTTGTTTATGTGGTCCCCAGGTAGTCAAGCATTTACTCCACCGTTTTTAAAAGTTCAAAAATATGTTTTGATTTATTTGTATTCATTTTAAAGCCTGTAAATGAAGTTGTTTAGCTAGCCAAATGATGGCACTGATTGAAAAAAAGGCATGATGGGTATAACTTGTAGAATGTGAATGACGATTAATCCCAAAATAAAAACAACAATGTATTGTGGGGCCACACTTTTTTTTTTTTTTTTTAAATAATTTTTATTGAAGTCATAAACAAATACAAAATATAGGGTATGCCCCAAAACATATACAGAACAATGTAAACATAGTATAATTAGCAATGTAATGTATTCAAATATCTCAAGCATAGCTATAAAATGTGGGCTGTCTCATAGAAAGACTTCAGTTTTATCATAGAGTATCATAAATGTAATATACACTAGAAAAGTCCTCTCCCAGCTATTATGGGGTCACACTTTTAATCTCCTGGATCCACACACTCTAGATTATAAATCTCTTCAAAATGTATTGTATCACATGTTCGATATGTAATCTGCATATTCTATCCAGGTTATTTTTCAATGAGATCCCTAGGTAGATCCCTAGGTAGATAAACAATTGTTTCACCTTTTTAAAAGTTGGAAAACATTATAGATTAGTTTTGGCCTCATTAAACCAAATAGTCTGATTTTTTTGGATTCATTTTAAAGCTTGGGAATGATCCAAACGGTCTTAAACAGTCCATAATGTTTTAAATGTTGTCCAGAAATAAATAATAAAATGTCATCAGCATAGACAGAAAAATACAGGTATCATCCATCTATGACTAATCCCTTAAAGTTAGATTTTTAATAAACATTCAGCAGCTCCATATCCAGATGGAAGAGGAGTGGGGACATGTGGTGTTACACCATTTACAATGATTGAGACAAACTATATTTTATATAAATTAGCTATTACATAAGAGAAAGCACTAGAAAAAAACATACATTTGTCTAATGAAGTGAACAGGTGGTACCATTTTATTTATTCAATGCTTTGTCTGCATTAATTGCCAAGAAACAGGTTTCTTGAAATGTTTGGGGCAAATATTTGGTTGTACAAGTCAGATATCACTAGCAATATTCATAATATAGTTTTCATGAATATATCTGTGTTTAATTATCACTGTCTGGTATTTTCTGATAACAGACAGAAGAATATTTGCTATCCTTTCTACAATCATTTTTAAAATAGCTTATAATCATTGTTCAGAAGGGTTATTATGTGTTAGAAAAAATTAAACCTGGGTCTCTACCTTGCTTTGGAATGACATAAATATGATTTTCATGAAAAGACTCTCCTGGGACTAATCTCTTAGTCAAATAGTCTTTTAAGAAATCAGATAAGAACAGTTCCATTTCTTTTTTAACACTTTATAGTATTCAATGGACATTTTAAATTACTCTTAAGATTGATTTTTTTGAATGAAACTGGAAAATTTTAAGTATTTACCTGCTCCTTCGTTACCTTTATACATTTTAAACTCATTATATAATCATATACGTAACTTCATATTCTTGTTTACTTATAAAAAGGAATTATTAATAAAGCAGATTTAAATCTAAAACTAGTATATACATAGTTGTTTTTCTTCTCTATAAACAAGAAGATCATTTCTAGCAGTTCTGGAACTTACATTTTGAAAGATAAAAAAAATATAAGAAAAAATATTGTTAAGGTTTCTATACAGAGAAAAATATTTTTCATTCTCAAACATAGACTTGTAAAGGTTAGAGAGTCTGGAGACATATTTGTACAATACACATATTAACACATAAATATATATGTATATAGTCATATACATATATATTTAAAAACATGCTGCCATCGCCGTGCTATTTACCCCTTTACTGCACGAGATTCTGATGCCATCTCTGACAGCATCAGAATGAGTCCCATTGGAGCCTATGTAAGTGCGCTTACGTGAGTGTAATGTTTCACAGCAATGCGAATGCGAGCTCGCATTTGCATTGCTGCTAACTTGTAATGCCAGCACACATTAGCGTGCACTGGTATTACACAGTGGAGGGCTAATATCACTTCTATTAAATGCTTTTTTGGTGAAGAGCTTGTGCAATTCCGCTAGCAATGCCGTTAGCAGGGGCAGTCAATAATCTGCTACTTCTTAACTTCCATTTTGGGCAGACCTGAAAGGATGGGGCTCTGAAGGAGCATCCGCTGCTTAATAAATGGAGCCCCTTGTTTGGAGGTTCCTTATATACTATGATTATACGATTGCCTCACATAACCTTCTTATTTCAACTTGTCACATCACTATTCATCCTAAATTGCCCCTGTCCCAAGTTTTTTGGAATGTGTTGCATTTGTCAGATTAAAATTAGTGTATATTTTAAAAAATACATTAAATTCACAAAGTAAAACATCAAATAATGTTTTAATAATGTGTTTTCAATATATTACAGGGTGAAAAGAACTTTCAAATTACTCTTTTTTTTGCTTTTTTGCATTTTACATACAGTCCCAACTTTTTTAAAAATTTGGGTTATAATATATGGATATTTAATATATAGATATAAATAAATATCTACGTACAGTATAGATATATATTTTACAAAAATATTCATGTATTTTGTGTGTGTATATATATATATATATATATATATATATAAAGATACAAAAGTAACTCAGGCACCTCCAGTAGAATGAGATAAAACGAAAGCTTTATTTAAATCCAAGTGGTAAAAACAGACTAAAGCTTAGTCTAAACTGACACAGCCTTAACTTTTAACATACAGTGAATAAGGACTGCTGGGTTCCTGCTGCAGACATGTTTCGTGCTAGGATAGCACTTGTTCACTGCTTACAGGATACCCAGACTCCTCTATGTTTAAATAGGGAATTTCTTAAAGGGACATATACAATAATTCAATCATCCTTATTGTTCATTACATCCTTATTGTTTTTTACAATTCTATGTGAACTTGGATACCAAATTATGATACACTATCTCTAGTTTCTACTATTAAATTTTAACTTTTAAATTGTCAAATTTTGTTAAGATTTAGTAAGCACAGTATTATCATAGAGAATTATTTTTATATATAGCAATTTTGTTTAATATAAAGTGTTATTCAACATATTGATTCCAAAAAATATTGCTAATTCTCTCAGTAATGGTACCATATATGATTTAAAGCCCTATTTATATAATTATTCACCTCTTTAATGTGCACTTGTCTATATAAAATATATGTAACTTATAGACATACCTACTTTGTTTAGAGACACCTAAATTAGTAAATTGGGGATTCATTAAGAGGAATTTTGAAAATTAAGATTAAAATTAAAGATAATTTAGGAAGATTTAGGAAGAATTAAAGGGCTATATATTTAGTTAGACACATAGATCAATGTCTCTTCTAAAATTCAACCCATTGGGGATAGAGGTACTGGCTGTAAAAATCCAGAAGACCTCTCTTAGGTCCAGTTTCTCCTCCCTACTACCCCCTCTCCTCCATTGTGGAACATGGTCTATTGCTTGAACCGATAGTAATTTTATATCTGAATTATGGTTATCTCTAAAATGCCGTGCAATTGGGGTGTCAGATTCGGGATCTTCAATAGATCTTAGATGTGCCAGAAATCTATCCTTTAAGGATCTTTTAGTTTTTCCAATATATTGTTTTTGGCACCCCCTACAGGTCAACATGTAAACTACATGAGTTGTAGTACAATTGAGATAAAAATTTATCTTATGTATTTTATTTGTGGTAGTTGAAATAAATGTGTCACCCTCCGTTACATAGTCACAGGTCTTACATATTTTCTTTCTGCATTTAAAAAAGCCTTTTCGTTGTTGTAACCAACATGTATTGCCTGATTTCCTTGTACAATCAGATGGTGACACATAATTTCCAATCGTTTTCCCCTTTCTTGAGACACAATCACATCCCTCTCTTACAATGTCTTTTAGTCCTGGATCCGTTTGTAGTATTGAAATATTGCGTCTAATGATTTTACATATTTCAGGATATTCCATACTATATGTTGTAATAAATTTTGGCTTACATTTTTTATTATCAGTGTTGCTATGTTTAGCTTTATACACTAATAACATATCTCTGGATATTAGATCAACCTCATTACGGGCTTTTTTCAATATACTACTATCATAGCCCCTGGCCATTAGCCTTTCGGTTATGATGTCTGCCTGTTTGTTATAGTCTTCAAGACTAGAGCAATTACGCTTGGCTCGAATGTACTGCCCTTTTGGTATACCATGTATTGTATGTCGTGGATGACAAGAGTTGAATTCTAAGGTAGTATTACCTGATGTTTGTTTCCTGAATAATCTAGTTTCTAAAGAGCCTGACCTCACAAAGATGTCTATATCTAAAAAACTTATTTGTGTTGTATTTTGTTCCCCTACAAATTTTATGTCACATTGATTCACATTTAGATAATCACAGAAATTCTCAACTCCTTTTTCATCGCTGTCAATGATAAAAATCAGGTCATCTATATACCTGGCATATAGTATGACATTTTGTTTGAGGGGGTCACCATCTCCAAAGACGTGGAACCGCTCCCACCATCCCATAAAGAGATTGGCGTAACAGGGGGCAAACTTTGCCCCCATAGCGGTTCCACGCCTCTGGAGATAGAAGCTCCCCTCAAACATAAAAAAATTGTGTGTCAGCAAATATTCAATTGAATATATGATAAATTGTTTAGTGTTGTCATCATAATTGCTTTGGCTTGTTAACATATACTCTATCGCTTTAAGCCCTTGTTCATGAGTTATAGAGGTATATAGAGAGGTTACATCTGCCACTAGGAACCTATAACTTTCTTTCCATTCTATATGTCTCAATTTCAACAATAAGTCTGTGGTATCCCTAATGTAGCTAGGTAATTTGTTAACTAGGGGTTGCAGATAGGTGTCCATGAGGTCTGACAGGGGCTCATTAAGTGAATTAATACCCGCGATAATGGGGCGCCCAGGGGGATTGCTCATGTTTTTATGGATTTTGGGGAAGTAATGGTATATTGGAATAGTGGTATTCTCAGGTAATAATGCTTCCACCATTGTTGCTGTTATTACATTATTATTTCTTGCCCTATTAACAATTTTACTCAAGATTTCCTTGTACTTAATAGTTGGATTTTCCTTTAGCCTACTATATACCTCAACATCTTGTAGCTGTCGTTTAGCCTCAGCTATATAATCTGATCTATTTAATATTACGACATTTCCTCCCTTGTCTGAGGGACGTACTATGATTTTATCATTACTAGAGATATTGTGTAGTGCCTCCTTTTCTTTGATCGTCATATTATGTTTAGTTTTTTTAGAGTTTTCACTAAGTTCCCTAAGCTGTCCTTCTACTACTTTTTGAAAGGTCTCTACAGGATGTGTTCTGGAATTTACAGGGTAAAAATTGCTCTTTTTTCTAAATTTAGAAAAATCTAGATCTCTTTTTGTAATGTATTGTTGTTCTATACCTATTTCTGATAACTCCTGTAAGTCCACTATTGAACACTCTTCAGAAAAGGTTAAGCCTTCCTCAGTAGATGTAATTGCTACTCCTGTCTCCCTTTGTGCCTCCACAGCATTTGCGAAATGTTTCCGCAGCATCAGTTTTCTAACAAAACGATTTACATCCAACACTGTGTTGAATAAATTAAAATGCTGTGTAGGCACAAAGCCGAGACCTTTTGACAAAACTCTCATTTCTTCATTTGTAAGTGACACATCAGATAGGTTTATCACATCATTATTGTTCATGCATATTTCTTTCTGTGAACTTCTGATCTCGTTGGATAGACCCTCTGTTGTTCTCTCTTCTTCTTGTTTTGTTTCTTGGGTGCCAATTTTTCCTTTTCTTCTTCTTCCTTTCCCCCTCTTTCCTCTGTGTATTTTTTTCTTCCTGGATTCAGTGTCCCTGACTGTCCATTTTTTGACTGTGTTTCTTTTGGTTCTTCAAAGGTGGCCTGTAATACTGTTGGTTCTTCTTCCTCTGTATTTGTTTCCCCTTCAGATGACTCCACTTCATATTCCGTATCAGAGAACGTGACATGCTTGGTCTTTTTATTACGGTACAGGAAGAAAAAAATACACAAAGGAAAGAGGGGGAAAGGAAGAAGAAGAAAAGGAAAAATTGGCACCCAAGAAACAAAACAAGAAGAAGAGAGAACAACAGAGGGTCTATCCAACGAGATCAGAAGTTCACAGAAAGAAATATGCATGAACAATAATGATGTGATAAACCTATCTGATGTGTCACTTACAAATGAAGAAATGCGAGTTTTGTCAAAAGGTCTCGGCTTTGTGCCTACACAGCATTTTAATTTATTCAACACAGTGTTGGATGTAAATCGTTTTGTTAGAAAACTGATGCTGCGGAAACATTTCGCAAATGCTGTGGAGGCACAAAGGGAGACAGGAGTAGCAATTACATCTACTGAGGAAGGCTTAACCTTTTCTGAAGAGTGTTCAATAGTGGACTTACAGGAGTTATCAGAAATAGGTATAGAACAACAATACATTACAAAAAGAGATCTAGATTTTTCTAAATTTAGAAAAAAGAGCAATTTTTACCCTGTAAATTCCAGAACACATCCTGTAGAGACCTTTCAAAAAGTAGTAGAAGGACAGCTTAGGGAACTTAGTGAAAACTCTAAAAAAACTAAACATAATATGACGATCAAAGAAAAGGAGGCACTACACAATATCTCTAGTAATGATAAAATCATAGTACGTCCCTCAGACAAGGGAGGAAATGTCGTAATATTAAATAGATCAGATTATATAGCTGAGGCTAAACGACAGCTACAAGATGTTGAGGTATATAGTAGGCTAAAGGAAAATCCAACTATTAAGTACAAGGAAATCTTGAGAAAAAATTGTTAATAGGGCAAGAAATAATAATGTAATAACAGCAACAATGGTGGAAGCATTATTACCTGAGAATACCACTATTCCAATATACCATTACTTCCCCAAAATCCATAAAAACATGAGCAATCCCCCTGGGCGCCCCATTATCGCGGGTATTAATTCACTTAATGAGCCCCTGTCAGACCTCATGGACACCTATCTGCAACCCCTAGTTAACAAATTACCTAGCTACATTAGGGATACCACAGACTTATTGTTGAAATTGAGACATATAGAATGGAAAGAAAGTTATAGGTTCCTAGTGGCAGATGTAACCTCTCTATATACCTCTATAACTCATGAACAAGGGCTTAAAGCGATAGAGTATATGTTAACAAGCCAAAGCAATTATGATGACAACACTAAACAATTTATCATATATTCAATTGAATATTTGCTGACACACAATTTTTTTATGTTTGAGGGGAGCTTCTATCTCCAGAGGCGTGGAACCGCTATGGGGGCAAAGTTTGCCCCCTGTTACGCCAATCTCTTTATGGGATGGTGGGAGCGGTTCCACGTCTTTGGAGATGGTGACCCCCTCTAACAAAATGTCATACTATATGCCAGGTATATAGATGACCTGATTTTTATCATTGACAGCGATGAAAAAGGAGTTGAGAATTTCTGTGATTATCTAAATGTGAATCAATGTGACATAAAATTTGTAGGGGAACAAAATACAACACAAATAAGTTTTTTAGATATAGACATCTTTGTGAGGTCAGGCTCTTTAGAAACTAGATTATTCAGGAAACAAACATCAGGTAATACTACCTTAGAATTCAACTCTTGTCATCCACGACATACAATACATGGTATACCAAAAGGGCAGTACATTCGAGCCAAGCGTAATTGCTCTAGTCTTGAAGACTATAACAAACAGGCAGACATCATAACCGAAAGGCTAATGGCCAGGGTCTATGATAGTAGTATATTGAAAAAAGCCCGTAATGAGGTTGATCTAATATCCAGAGATATGTTATTAGTGTATAAAGCTAAACATAGCAACACTGATAATAAAAAATGTAAGCCAAAATTTATTACAACATATAGTATGGAATATCCTGAAATATGTAAAATCATTAGACGCAATATTTCAATACTACAAACGGATCCAGGACTAAAATACATTGTAAGAGAGGGATGTGATTGTGTCTCAAGAAAGGGGAAAACGATTGGAAATTATGTGTCACCATCTGATTGTACAAGGAAATCAGGCAATACATGTTGGTTACAACAACGAAAAGGCTTTTTTAAATGCAGAAAGAAAATATGTAAGACCTGTGACTATGTAACGGAGGGTGACACATTTATTTCAACTACCACAAATAAAATACATAAGATAAATTTTTATCTCAATTGTACTACAACTCATGTAGTTTACATGTTGACCTGTAGGGGGTGCCAAAAACAATATATTGGAAAAACTAAAAGATCCTTAAAGGATAGATTTCTGGCACATCTAAGATCTATTGAAGATCCCGAATCTGACACCCCAATTGCACGGCATTTTAGAGATAACCATAATTCAGATATAAAATTACTATCGGTTCAAGCAATAGACCATGTTCCACAATGGAGGAGAGGGGGTAGTAGGGAGGAGAAACTGGACCTAAGAGAGGTCTTCTGGATTTTTACAGCCAGTACCTCTATCCCCAATGGGTTGAATTTTAGAAGAGACATTGATCTATGTGTCTAACTAAATATATAGCCCTTTAATTCTTCCTAAATCTTCCTAAATTATCTTTAATTTTAATCTTAATTTTCAAAATTCCTCTTAATGAATCCCCAATTTACTAATTTAGGTGTCTCTAAACAAAGTAGGTATGTCTATAAGTTACATATATTTTATATAGACAAGTGCACATTAAAGAGGTGAATAATTATATAAATAGGGCTTTAAATCATATATGATACCATTACTGAGAGAATTAGCAATATTTTTTGGAATCAATATGTTGAATAACACTTTATATTAAACAAAATTGCTATATATAAAAATAATTCTCTATGATAATACTGTGCTTACTAAATCTTAACAAAATTTGACAATTTAAAAGTTAAAATTTAATAGTAGAAACTAGAGATAGTGTATCATAATTTGGTATCCAAGTTCACATAGAATTGTAAAAAACAATAAGGATGTAATGAACAATAAGGATGATTGAATTATTGTATATGTCCCTTTAAGAAATTCCCTATTTAAACATAGAGGAGTCTGGGTATCCTGTAAGCAGTGAACAAGTGCTATCCTAGCACGAAACATGTCTGCAGCAGGAACCCAGCAGTCCTTATTCACTGTATGTTAAAAGTTAAGGCTGTGTCAGTTTAGACTAAGCTTTAGTCTGTTTTTACCACTTGGATTTAAATAAAGCTTTCGTTTTATCTCATTCTACTGGAGGTGCCTGAGTTACTTTTGTATCTTTTTACATACCTGTACTGTGGACAAGCAGTAACTACTCGGCAGCATATAAAGCAGACTCGGTGACGTCATTCCTCCCCCCCCCATTGGAGCTCCGAGAAGTGCCGTGAGAGAGCGTGCAGCGTGTAAGGAGGAGGTGATAGAGCGCGACGCTGCAACTGTTGTGGAGTATATATATATATATATATATATATATATATATATAATAACAACATTTTCATATAAGTAAAAAACATAAGGATGTAAATTATTCCTTTTTTTAATTTTCTTTTAATTGACATGCGGAGTGGCAATTACAAAAGGAAAAAGTATAACATATTAGGTTCATATACATACACAATCCATAGATTCTAACAAGTAAGCAGATATTTAAGGCAAAAAAACAGTTTAAGTGTTAAATAATAATAGAACTTTCTTGATATGACATTTCTTTTCTTTCTGTCGGGATCCCTTCCCAACCTCTTAAATTAAACCCTTTATTACCATGACTTTTAGAGAAGAACTTGTCCAAAATCCTGGAGAATTTTTAGCATTTTTGCTATCACTCTATTTAAACAGTAATAGGGGGATATCTATCAAAGCGTCAACTATGTTGCATTCGCTGGCATCAATATGCTCGCCTAAAATTGCGGCCGCGTATCTCAATACGCTCTCCTTATTTATGAAAAAAGCAGGCAAAAAGACGCACATCAAGTATTGGGTGATGAGCATCGGACTGTTGTTAACTAGCAGTCATAGATCTCTTGTCTATTCGGCTGTTTCCCAACTTTATTTATACCCTGTCACTGAACGCCGCCACTATACTAAAATGTTTAACCCCTATCCCGCTGCTTCCTGACATCACCGCAACCTAAATAAAGTTATTAACCCCTATCCTGCCGATCCCCGATATCGCTGCAACCTAAATAAAGTTATTAACCCCTATCCTGCCACTCCCTAACACCGCTGCCACTAAATAAGCATATTAACCCCTAAACTTCTGGCCTCCCACATCACTACCATTAACTAAACCTATTAACTCCTAAGCCGTTATTCCCCTACATTGCCAAAAACTAAATTAAGCTATTAACCCCTAAACCTAACAACCCCCTAACTTTAAATTAAAATTACAACATCCCTATCTTAATATAAATTAAAACTATTAATTAACCTACCCTAACTATTATACTACAATTAAATTAAAATACCAATTAAATAAACTTAATTACATATTAAAGAAACATAACCCTACTCAAATTATTTAAATATACAATTAAACATTATTAAAAGTACTAAATTACAGAAAAAAGCAAACAATAAGTTACAACCCCCCCACACTAAATTACGAAAAATAAAAAACCTGATTGTCAAAAATAAAAAAGAATTACACCTAATCTAATAGCCCTATCCAAATAAAAAAGACCCCCCCAAATAAAGAAAACCCTAGCCTACAATAAACTAGCAATGGCCCATAAAAGGGCCTTTTGTGGGGCATTGCCCCAAAGATAACAGCTCTTTTACATTGCAAAAAAAATACAAACACCCCCCCAACAGTAAAACCCACCACCCAACCAACCAACCCCCCAAATAAAAAAACTTATCTAAAATAACCTAAGATCCCCATTGCCCTGAACTGGGCATTTGTATGGGCATTGCCCTTAAAGGAGCATTTATCTCTTTTACATGCCCAGACCCTAATCTAAAAATAAAACACACCCAAAAAACCCTTAAAAACACCTAACACTAACCTCGACGATCCACTTACAGTTCTTGAAGTCTCGCTTGAAGGATCCATCCAGCCGGAGAAGTTCTCATCCAGGCAGCAAGAAGTCTTCATCCGGGTGGCCTCTTCCATCTTCATTCAGCCGGAGAAGTCCTCATCCAGGTGGCAAGAAGTCTTCATCCAGACGGCATCATCTGTCTTCATCCATCTGGCATGGAGTGGGTCCATCCTGAAGACATCCGGTGGGGAGCATTCTCTTCATACAGTCGCTGATGTTAACTAGAAAACAAATGCAAGTGGCACCATCCAAGATGGTGTCCCTTGCATTCCTATTGGCTGAAAGATTCCAATCAGCCAATAGGATTAGAGCTGCTAAAATCCTATTGGCTGATTTGAGCAGTTCTTTAATATGTAATTTAGTTTATTTAATTGGTATTTTAATTAAATTGTAGTATAATAGTTAGGGTAGGTTAATTATTAGTTTAAAATAGTTTATTTTAATTCTACAGGTAAGTTTTAATTTATATTAAGATAGGGATGTTGTCATTTTAATTTAAAGTTAGGGGGTTGTTAGGTTTAGGGGATAATATCTTAATTTACTTTTTGGCGATGTGGGGAGCTGACAGTTTAGGCGTTAATATGTTTAGTTAGTGGTGGTGATGTGGGAGGCCAGAGGTTTAGGGGTTAATACGTTTATTTAGTGCCGGCGATGTCGGGGAGCGGCCAGATAGGGGTTAATAACTTTATTTAGGTTGTGGCGATGTCGGGGAGTGGCAGGATAGGGGTTAATACTTTTTATTTAGGTTGCGGCAATGTGGGGCAGCAGATTAGGGGTGTTTAGACTCTTGGTTTATGTTAGGGTATAAACGTTACTTGTTTTCTACCATAGAAATCAGTGGGTTATATTTCTTTGTCTTGCAGCATCGAACATAAGCTTTCGCTGCTTTCAGACTCCAGTTGATTTCTATGGCATCCGCGGCCTCCAGGGTGGCTGATTGAAAACCAAGTACGCTGGGTCAGAAAAGACGCAAGCCTACCTGTTAAAAGTTTGATAACTGTGAAAAAGTGTCAGATAGAGCTGAATGTTTATTCGGAACATCTGTAATGATGTAAGCATCAATCTGCATCAGATTGAGACCGGCGGATCGTATGTTACGTCACAAATTTCAACATTTGCCAGTCTGTAGGCTTCCGGCGTATTTTTAGTTGACAGCTTGATACATAGGCCTCATAGAGTGTTTTTAATTTACCTATCAAAACTATTTTTTTTTTTTAGCAGACAACCCAAGGTATTGAACTAGGCCCATTTTGGTATATGCCATGCCACCATTTCACCCACAAATGTGTTTATATATTTAAAAAAATGTTAACTTTTACACAAACCTTGTGTTCTGCTCACTTTTACATATTGCTTGTGCAATCATGATGGTTCTAAAATCTTCTCATAGATCCCCTTTGTTTAGAAATATCAGACATGAATACCTTTTCCATTGCCTTTTGGTAATAATTTCAGCTGCACACCACACGTCTGACATTCCTGGCAGTGAAGGGGTTAATCAGGTATCTTGTAAGGTTAATTTAACTTTAGTGTAGAGATTTCCCTCCTACATGGCACCTCATACCCCCTGATCCATACCTAATCCCTGCCAAACAGCTATCTTACCTCCCTCACCCCTCACTAGTCACCCCCATCTTAGGTACTGGCATATAGTTTGCCAAAATTAACATTTATGCAAAAAAAAAAAAATTGCTGCCTTAACCCTCTGGGGCATGAAGTTCACCAGAGCTTCACAGGTTGCCACTAGAGTCCTCTTCCACTTCTCCATGACGACATCACAGAGCTGGTGGATATTAGAGACCTTGCGCTCCCCCACCTTCCATTTGAGTATGCCCCACAGATGCTCAATAGGGTTTAGGTCTGGAGACATGCTTGGCCAGTCCATAACCTTTACCCTCAGCTTCTTTAGCATGGCAGTGGACATCTTGGAGGTGGGTTTGTGGTCATTATCATGTTGGAATACTGTCCTGTGGCCCAGTCTACAAAGGGAGGGGATCATGCTCTGCTTCAGTATGTCACAGTACATTTTGGCATTCATGGTTCCCTCTATGAAATGTAGCTCCCTAGTGCAGGCAGCACTCATGCAGGCCCAAACCATGACACTCCCACCACCATGCTTGACTGTAGGCAAGACACACTTGTCTTTGTACTCCGCACCTGGTTGCCGCCACACACGCTTGACACCATCTGAACCAAATAAGTTTATCTTGGTCTCATCGGACCACTGAACATGGTTCCAGTAATTCATGTCCTTAGTCTGCTTGTCTTAAGCAAACTGTTTGTGGACTTTCTTGTGCATCATCTTTAGAAGAAACTTTCTTCTGGGACGACACCCATGCAGACCAATTTGATGCAGTGACAGGCTGACCCCCCACCCCTTCAACCTCTGCAGCAATGCTGGCAGCACTCATATGTCTATTTTCCAAAGACAACCTCTGGATATGACGCTGGGCACGTGCACTCAACTTCTTTGGTTGACCATGGTGACGCCTGTTCTGAGTGGAACCTGTCCTGTGAAACCGCTGTATGGTCTTGCCCACCATGCTGCAGTTAAGTTTCAGGGTCTTGGAAATCTTTTTATAGCCTAGGCCATCTTTATGTAGAGTAACAATTCTTTTTTTTCAGATCCTCAGAATTATTTCACATGAGGTGCCATGTTGAACTTCCAGTGACCAGTATGAGAGAGTGTGAGAGCGATAACACCAAATTTAACACACCTGCTCCCCATTCACACCTGAGACCTTGTAACACTAACGCGTCACATGACACCGGGGAGGGAAAATGGCTAATTGGGTCCAATTTGGACATTTCCACATAGGGGTGTACTCACTTTTGTTGCCAACGGTTTAGACATTAATGGCTGTGTTGAGTTATTTTGAGGGGACAGCAAATTTACACTGTTATACAGGCTGTACACTCACTACTTTACATTGTAGCAAAATATAATTTCTTCAGTGTTGTCACATGAAAATATATAATAAAATATTTACAAAAATGTGAGGGGTGTACTCACTTTTGTGAGATACTGTATGTATATATATATATATATATATATATATATATATATATATATATATGTATGTATATATATATATATATATATATATATATAATAAATAACTTTTTTGCATGAGTCAGCAACATTTTTTATGACTTCTTGTTTGTATTGTATATTTTGTTTTACCTCTAACAAAAACCTCAGACAAGTTTGAATGTTTCAGATACTGTCACTGTTTCCATTGACAAATATTTTCTTACATTTCATTAAATATTAAATAAAAACCCAAGGGGCTAAAAAACTGAGAAATAGATTTCCTATGCTTCTTCCATTTTGGCTCCTGAGGATGATTTATGAAGCACATGAGGGTTTAGAAGTTTCAGTTACAAACCCTAGAGAACACAAGCTACATTTTCCAGGAAATTATAATCTTGGTCTCTATACTTTTCTTCAAAATAACTACAGATAGGACAATAATATCCTGTTGACTTTGGGGGAAAACATTTTTTTTTTCTGGGTCAAGAGACCAATGAAATACATTTTAATGATTAGGTTATACAGAAAAATTCTGTATCAATATTTAGGGCACATAGTGTGTAAATTAAGCACAATTATAGTTGCTAATGTTAAATTGATAAGGATAATGTACATTTCACTCTACATCCTCTCTTGGAACACATGGGCCTAGATTTAGAGTTCGGCGGTAAAAGGGCTGTTAACGCTCCGCGGGTTTTTTTCTGGCCGCACCATAAATTTAACTCTGGTATCGAGAGTTCAAACAAATGCTGCGTTAGGCTCCAAAAAAGGAGCGTAGAGCATTTTTACCGCAAATGCAACTCTCGATACCAGAGTTGCTTACGGACGCGGCCGGCATCAAAAACGTGCTCGTGCACGATTCTCCCATAGGAAACAATGGGACTGTTTGAGCTGAAAAAAAACCTAACACCTGCAAAAAAGCAGCGTTCAGCTCCTAACGCAGCCCCATTGTTTCCTATGGGGAAACACTTCCTACGTCTGCACCTAACACTCTAACATGTACCCCGAGTCTAAACACCCCTAACCTTACACTTATTAACCCCTAATCTGCCGCCCCCGCTATCGCTGACCCCTGCATTACACTTTTAACCCCTAATCTTCCGACCGCAAATCGCCGCCACCTACGTTATCCCTATGTACCCCTAATCTGCTACCCCTAACATCGCCGACCCCTATGTTATATTTATTAACCCCTAATCTGCCCCCCACAACGTCGCCGACACCTACCTACACTTATTAACCCCTAATCTGCCGAGCGGACCTGAGCGCTACTATAATAAAGTTATTAACCCCTAATCCGCCTCACTAACCCTATCATAAATAGTATTAACCCCTAATCTGCCCTCCCTAACATCGCCGACACCTAACTTCAATTATTAACCCCTAATCTTCCGACCGGAGCTCACCGCTATTCTAATAAATGTATTAACCCCTAAAGCTAAGTCTAACCCTAACACTAACACCCCCCTAAGTTAAATATAATTTTTATCTAACGAAATAAATTAACTCTTATTAAATAAATAATTCCTATTTAAAGCTAAATACTTACCTGTAAAATACATCCTAATATAGCTACAATATAAATTATAATTATATTATAGCTATTTTAGGATTAATATTTATTTTACAGGCAACTTTGTAATTATTTTAACCAGGTACAATAGCTATTAAATAGTTAAGAACTATTTAATAGTTACCTAGTTAAAATAATTACAAATTTACCTGTAAAATAAATCCTAACCTAAGATATAATTAAACCTAACACTACCCTATCAATAAAATAATTAAATAAACTACCTACAATTACCTACAATTAACCTAACACTACACTATCAATAAATTAATTAAACACAATTGCTACAAATAAATAAAATTAAATAAACTATCTAAAGTACAAAAAATAAAAAAGAACTAAGTTACAGAAAATAATAAAATATTTACAAACATAAGAAAAATATTACAACAATTTTAAACTAATTACACCTACTCTAAGCCCCCTAATAAAATAACAAAGCCCCCCAAAATAAAAAATTCCCTACCCTATTCTAAAATACAAATATTACAAGCTCTTTTACCTTACCAGCCCTGAACAGGGCCCTTTGCGGGGCATGCCCCAAGAATTTCAGCTCTTTTGCCTGTAAAAAAAAACATACTATACCCCCCCCCAACATTACAACCCACCACCCACATACCCCTAATCTAACCCAAACCCCCCTTAAATAAACCTAACACTACCCCCCTGATGATCTTCCTACCTTGTCTTCACCATGCCAGGTTCACCGATCCGTCCTGGCTCCAAGATCTTCATCCACCCCAAGCGGGGGCTAGACATCCACTGAAGAAGTCCAGAAGAGGGTCCAAAGTCTTCCTCCTATCCGGCAAGAAGAGGACATCCGGACCGGCAAACATCTTCTCCAAGCGGCATCTTCTATCTTCTTCCATCCGATGACGACCGGCTCCATCTTGAAGACGTCCAGCGCGGATCCATCCTCTTCTTCCGACGACTAGACGACGAATGACGGTTCCTTTAAGGGACGTCATCCAAGATGGCGTCCCTCGAATTCCGATTGGCTGATAGGATTCTATCAGCCAATCGGAATTAAGGTAGGAATTTTCTGATTGGCTGATGGAATCAGCCAATCAGAATCAAGTTCAATCCGATTGGCTGATCCAATCAGCCAATCAGATTGAGCTCGCATTCTATTGGCTGTTCCGATCAGCCAATAGAATGCGAGCTCAATCTGATTGGCTGATTGGATCAGCCAATCGGATTGAACTATATTCTGATTGGCTGATTCCATCAGCCAATCAGAAAATTCCTACCTTAATTCCGATTGGCTGATAGAATCCTATCAGCCAATCGGAATTCGAGGGACGCCATCTTGGATGACGTCCCTTAAAGGAACCGTCATTCGTCGTCTAGTCGTCGGAAGAAGAGGATGGATCCGCGCTGGACGTCTTCAAGATGGAGCCGGTCGTCATCGGATGGAAGAAGATAGAAGATGCCGCTTGGAGAAGATGTTTGCCGGTCCGGATGTCCTCTTCTTGCCGGATAGGAGGAAGACTTTGGACCCTCTTCTGGACTTCTTCAGTGGATGTCTAGCCCCCGCTTGGGGTGGATGAAGATCTTGGAGCCAGGACGGATCGGTGAACCTGGCATGGTGAAGACAAGGTAGGAAGATCATCAGGGGGGTAGTGTTAGGTTTATTTAAGGGGGGTTTGGGTTAGATTAGGGGTATGTGGGTGGTGGGTTGTAATGTTGGGGGGGGGTATAGTATGTTTTTTTTTACAGGCAAAAGAGCTGAAATTCTTGGGGCATGCCCCGCAAAGGGCCCTGTTCAGGGCTGGTAAGGTAAAAGAGCTTGTAATATTTGTATTTTAGAATAGGGTAGGGAATTTTTTATTTTGGGGGGCTTTGTTATTTTATTAGGGGGCTTAGAGTAGGTGTAATTAGTTTAAAATTGTTGTAATATTTTTCTTATGTTTGTAAATATTTTATTATTTTCTGTAACTTAGTTCTTTTTTATTTTTTGTACTTTAGATAGTTTATTTAATTTTATTTATTTGTAGCAATTGTGTTTAATTAATTTATTGATAGTGTAGTGTTAGGTTAATTGTAGGTAATTGTAGGTAGTTTATTTAATTATTTTATTGATAGGGTAGTGTTAGGTTTAATTATATCTTAGGTTAGGATTTATTTTACAGGTAAATTTGTTATTATTTTAACTAGGTAACTATTAAATAGTTCTTAACTATTTAATAGCTATTGTACCTGGTTAAAATAATTACAAAGTTGCCTGTAAAATAAATATTAATCCTAAAATAGCTATAATATAATTATAATTTATATTGTAGCTATATTAGGATGTATTTTACAGGTAAGTATTTAGCTTTAAATAGGAATTATTTATTTAATAAGAGTTAATTTATTTCGTTAGATAAAAATTATATTTAACTTAGGGGGGTGTTAGTGTTAGGGTTAGACTTAGCTTTAGGGGTTAATACATTTATTAGAATAGCGGTGAGCTCCGGTCGGAAGATTAGGGGTTAATAATTGAAGTTAGGTGTCGGCGATGTTAGGGAGGGCAGATTAGGGGTTAATACTATTTATGATAGGGTTAGTGAGGCGGATTAGGGGTTAATAACTTTATTATAGTAGCGCTCAGGTCCGCTCGGCAGATTAGGGGTTAATAAGTGTAGGTAGGTGTCGGCGACGTTGTGGGGGGCAGATTAGGGGTTAATAAATATAACATAGGGGTCGGCGATGTTAGGGGTAGCAGATTAGGGGTACATAGGGATAACGTAGGTGGCGGCGATTTGCGGTCGGAAGATTAGGGGTTAATTATTTTAAGTAGCTTGCGGCGACGTTGTGGGGGGCAAGTTAGGGGTTAATAGATATAATACAGGGGTCGGCGGTGTTAGGGGCAGCAGATTAGGGGTACATAAGTATAACGTAGGTGGCGGTCGGCAGATTAGGGGTTAAAAATTTTAATCGAGTGGCGGCGATGTGGGGGGACCTCGGTTTAGGGGTACATAGGTAGTTTATGGGTGTTAGTGTACTTTAGGGTACAGTAGTTAAGAGCTTTAGAAACCGGCGTTAGCCAGAAAGCTCTTAACTCCTGCTATTTTCAGGCGGCTGGAATCTTGTCGTTAGAGCTCTAACGCTCACTGCAGAAACGACTCTAAATACCAGCGTTAGAAAGATCCCATTGAAAAGATAGGCTACGCAAATGGCGTAGGGGGATCTGCGGTATGGAAAAGTCGCGGCTGAAAAGTGAGCGTTAGACCCTTTCCTGACTGACTCCAAATACCAGCGGGCGCCCAAAACCAGCGTTAGGAGCCTCTAACGCTGGTTTTGACGGCTACCGCCGAACTCTAAATCTAGGCCATATATAGTACCATATTTCTATCCATTTAAAAAGGTTCCTATAAATCATAAAATGTTTAGTAAAGTGATAATGTTCTCTATTTGAAGTTTTGAATATTTGCCAAGCTCGCACAGTTTTCTTTTCAATGCCAAGATATCACAGCTGCCATACAATTAGGTATAGTTTCTCACATATTTTCAGCTTGATAGAAATTTAGTCAGAAATCATACCTTCATTTTTTGGCAAAAATGGACTTTGTTACAGCTAAATGTCATTTTGATATGGTAGTGTATTAAAAAGTGTTAAAGTGTAAAAAAAAAAGACATGATGATAATTTTAACCTTTGTTATATTAACTAAAATAATTGAATATTAACTTTATGTTTATAGTTATATTGATTCTCAAAAAGGCAAGCAAAATTCAATAACGCATTTGCCAATCGCAAATGTATTACTAGGAAAAAAAACCTCTTCTGAACTCTTAACAGCAATTATATTTCTTCCTGGGTCAAAATCCAAATGCATATGATTCATTTGACATGCCCTCTTTTTTAAGGATAGCTACTCAGTGGATTTCTCTGCATTTCTGGAAATATCTATTCTGTTTGTTGTCTTGGGATTTACACATTAAACAATAGTTTTTTTTACGTGGTGTTGGTATCACATATACAGCGCTGCATATAAATGCAGCACGTATATTTCACCCATCGGCCGCAATTTTTACTCCCATAAGCTAACAAAGAACCACGTCGCAAATCGGTATCACATATTCAGCACATGGACTTACGCTGCGAAAATGGAGACATTTTACTCAATTTTCACCTCCGCACACAGAGGCATATGGCGAGGTGATTATGTAAGTATGTGAGCACTCACGTAACTGCCTGAAAATATTAACAAACACCTAGCGCATGCACAATATCTATCTATCTCCTGAAAATAATATCTATCTACCTGTCAACCGCAATCCCCACCGTAATAACTAATAAAGAATATTAACCTCTAATCCGCCATTAACCCACATCTCAATAAACCTAATAATGTATATGAACCACTAATCCGCCATTAACCCATATTACAATTAACCAAAGTATATGAACCCCTAATCCGCCAGATAGCAGGAACACTATATCAGTAGCATATAGGCTTAATCTTGTATCTTGTGTGCTATTATGTCCTATGGTTATCTATATTACCTATTTTTATTTTGTTCAAACTGGTGCTGGTCTGGTCCCAGTTATTCTTGTACAGGGTACCCTGTCTGTTCATTATAAACTCACCCAATAATGGTTCACTACCTTAGCACATAGATACAAAGTGTCACTCCCTATGTCACCTATATATCATGGTAGATCCTCCTCACACCTATTAAAAGCATACAATTCTGTGTATTTTATATATCCATGTAGTATTATCAGATGGTATTCCTTCCTATTGTGTAAAGAAATGTATCTCTCATTCCAAATACTTTGTTACAAATCTAAGCAGTTCAGAGGCAAGTATCATTCTAGTAGGCAGTTTACTATAATAAAGAGGTACCACAATATTACTGATGTATAAAATAAAAATCTAAGGTATCATTAATTTATCTGCAATTTATATCTCTAAGTTACATTATAACTTTGGTGTGACATGTTTGTCCTTTGAATAGATTCCATAATATCATATGCATATTGTGTTTTCATTATTTAAGCTTAACTAATTGATATAAGAGCACTTTTGTATTTTTTGGTCTCGTTCAGGATGTGTTGTTTTAGAGATGATATTCATGATGTCTTGTTATAAAAGATGTATTGCTAAATACCTTAATAAAAAAACTTTGATTAAAAAAAAAAAGTATATGAACCCCTAATCCGCCATTAACCCACATTGCAACCAACCTAATAAAACTATTAACCCCTAATCCGCCAAACCCACACAACGCAATAATACTAATAAATGTATTAACCCCTAATCTGCCAAACCCCTACAATGCAAATAACTAATTAAATTACTAAGCCCCCTAACCTAACACCCCCTAAATTAACCCTAATTACCTAAATTAAAAAATACTAAATTACAATTTTTTTTATATACTTTGGTTTATTGCGATGTGGGTTAATGGCGGATTAGGGGTTAATATACTTTATTACGTTTATTGTCATGTGGGTAAATGGCGGATTAGGGGTTAATAGTTTTATTAGGTAGATCGCGATGTGGGTGATTTGCGGATTAGGGGTTAATAGTTTAATTAGGCTTATTGTGTTGTGGGGGTTTGTCGGTTTAGGGGTTAATACTTTTATTATTAGTTCTGATGTGGGTTTGATGGCGGATATAGGGGTTTTATGTGTTGGGTTTATTTTTGGGAGGTGGGTTAGACTTTTACCTGCTATTTGACATTTTCTTTTTATTTTCTTAGGCGCCGGCAGTTTCTTAAGTGCCGTAAATCACTGATGACTCCAGAAATTTGTATTTACACACATTTATGGACATCGCTAGTTTATCCGACTTATTGCACTTTATGAAGTGCAAGCAGGGTTTATGTAATACCCCAATGCGGAAGGTGAAATGACGGGCAGCGTGGGTTTCAGCAGTTGCGCTGAAACTTGCGCCGTATATGTAATCTCGCCCTTTATGTTTTGTTGAAGGTAAATCCTTGCATTGTGTGTATTATTTGCAGGAAACAGTGCCTTGTGCAATCTCAATATCTATAAGAGGCACTAAACAAACCCACAAGGCTACATATTTGAAGTTATGAACTAATTCAAATCAGTAGAATTGAGGCTACAATGTTACTTCTATTTACTACAACTTACATTCTTATTTCCAAAGGGATTATTTTATCTGAGTTTTACCATAAATGCTATTTCAGTGCTGTGCTTATAAAAAAGTACCACAATATGAAATGTCATAATGAATGCTGCACAGTCACAAGCTGCATGCAAGAATAGTTTCAATGGGGACACTAAGCAGTTATATCATGTAGAGATAGGCATAATTATTTAGCCTGTTACCAGTAAAATCTGTTGATTTACAAGAAATATTATCAGCTAAAAACTCACAGGGGCTTAAGATGCAGACATGCAAATGCTTGTCATTTTTGCCCTGTACTGTGTTAATGTAAGTTACAACCATGTGGAAATTCTACTTAAAATCCAAAAGGGTTTATATCACCCTTGTAAAACTGGCAAATGGTTCACCTGGTGTGACTTAAATGTAGTTTTACTTACTGCTTACAAACTAAACAAAGAATAAAAAAAAAATGTATAAAATTATACTTGACATTTTGCCAAATCTCTCTGCTAGTATAATCCTGTGCTTTAAAGCATTGTTAAACAATATGGCCATGACATCAAATTATGATTGCAGCTCTTATGAATGAAAATAAAGCAGAATACAAAATATTAAAGCAAGCACTTTGGATTCTTACATTTTAAATATGAAACAGAAGCAGTCAACTTAAAAGGATGTTTATATTCCTATATAATTTTGAATTGTGCATAGTAAAAAAAACAAAGAACAAAAAAAAAAACATTTGCAGTATATTATATTGGCATCAGAGTCTGCAGTGTATCAAGCAGTCTTAAAAATGTGACCCTACAACATATTTCACGGTGATTGCTTGATCAGTGTATATGCCAATGAATATCACTCCATAATTTGACACTGGGGGGTAGATTTATCAATGTGCGGGAAGACATGATCCACTGTAGCACTTCATGTATGTGGCACATCGATAAATGCCGAAAGTTGTTGGCATTTATTATTGCACAAGTATTTCTAGTGAAATGCTTGTGCAATGCCGCCCCCTGCACATTCACGGCCAGTCAGCCGCTAGCAGGGGGTGTCAATCAACCCGATCGTATCCAATTGGACTGATTGCTGTCCTCCACCTCAGAAGTGGCGGGTGAGTTAAGGAGCAGCGGTCTTGTGACCGCTGCTTCTTAACTTACATTTCCAGTGTGCCGGAAAGTACGGGGGTAGATAGCAGCATTCGATGCTTGGTAAATCTACCCCTGGAAATTAGATATGATAAATCCTTTGACTGATACACAACACACATTTTTCTAACAAAATTACACTTTTACATGCTTGTGACTACAGTATTCAATTCTTTAGCAACTTGGGGTGAGATTACATGTACGGCGTAGGTTTCAGCGCAACTGCTGAAACCAATGCTGCCCGTAAATTCACCTCACACACTGGATGAATCACATATATGGTGCCGGCAGATTAGATACTGCTGTAAATCGAATAAACCGGTGAGGTACAGAAGTGAGCGGAAATAGACATTTCTGGAGTCGCCAGGGATTTACAGCAGTATATGATCTGCCGGCGCCTAAGGAAAAAACAAAAAAAAGTTTAATTGTCCATAAACGTCTAACCTGCCTTCCAAAAAATTAACCTGACAAATCAAAACCCCTAATCCGCCATCCCCCCACATCGCAACTAATAATAAAATGTACTAACCCCTAAACCACCTTCCCCCCACATTGCAACTAATAATAAAATGTATTACCCTCTAAACCGCCAACCACCCACAATGCAAACTACCTAGTTAAACTATTACCCCCTTATCCACCAACCCCCACATTGCAAACTAGCTAATAAATGTATTAACCCTTAAAACGCCATCCCCCTACAATGAAAAGTGCCTAATTACCCTAATAACACCTAATCTGCCAACCCCCCACAATGCAATATACCTAATTAACCTATTAACCCCTACACCATCATCCCCCACAATGCAAAGCATTAATCTAATCACTGAGCCCCCTAACCTAACACCCCTAATTAACCTCAATAACATAAAATAAAAAAGACTATCTTCATAAAAAATTATTCAAAATTACCAAAATAAAAAACTTAACATTAAAACAATATCCTAACATTACATTAAAAGAAAATATCCTAACATTACATTAGAAAAAAAAACGACTTAAGATTAAATTAAAATAAAAAGTCTAATATTACAAAAAATAAAAAAACACTACACTACCAATAGCCATTAAAATGGTATTTTGTAGAGCATTGCCCTAAGTTTAACAGCCTTTATATAAAAAAAACTACAAATTAGCCCATAACAGTAAAAGCCCCCCACCCACCCAACCCCCAAAATAAAAAAAACTAACTCTAAAAAAAATCTAATCTACTCCTTGCCCCTAAAGCGGCATTTGTATGGGCATTGCCCTTAAAAGGGCAATCAGCTCTTTTGCTGCCCATTAAAAAATAATGAAAGCCCTAATCTAAAAAAATAAAAACAACCTAAAAAAAAATTACACTGACCCCAAAAAATGTACTCACCATTCCTGAAGTCCAGACATCCATCTTCTTACAGGTTGAGAAAAGTCTTCATCCAGGTAGATCCATCTTCATCCATTGCGGGGCCATCTTCTTTCTTCTTGCTGGAGGTGCAGAGTGGTCTTCTGATGTGCAGATCCGGAGCGGTGTTCCTCCTCAGTGGTGGCGGTTATCAGCGACGTGGAGGTCCTCTTCATGTGATCGGTTGCTGCACATTGAAGATTGAATGCAAGGTACCCCTTTTATATTGGGGTACCTTGCATTCCTATTGGCTGAAAATTCTAATCAGCCAATAGGATGAGAACTACGTAAATCCTATTGGCTGATTTGAACAGCGAATAGGAATACAAGGTACCTCAATATAAAAGGGATACCTTGCATTTAATATTCAGTGTGCGGCAGACGATCGCATGAAGAGGACCTCCACGTCACTGATGACCCGCCGAGGAGGACCACCGCTCCGGATCCGTGCATCGGAAGACTGCTCCACACCTCTGGCAAGAAGAAAGAAGATGGTCCCATGGTGGATGAAGATGGATCCACCTAGATGAAGACTTTTCTCCGCCTGGAAGAAGATGGATGTCCGGACTTCAAGAACGGTGAGTACATTTATTGGGGTTAGTGTTAGTTAGTTTTTTTTGGGGTGGGTTTTTTTTAGATTAGGGCTTTTTATATTTTTTAATGGGCAGCAAAACAGCTGATTGCTCTTTTAAGGGCAATGCCCATACAAATGCCACTTGCCCATACAAATGCCCCTTTAGGGGCAATGGGTAGATTAGATTTTTTAGAGTTAGGTCTTTTTTATTTTGTGGGGTTGGGTGGGTGGGGTTGTTTAATTGTTAGGGGTTAATTTGTAGTTTCTTATGTAAAAGAGCTGATTTCTTCAGGGCAATGCCCTACAAAAGGCTCTTTTAACCCCTAACGACCCCTAAGGAAGTGCCAGGAACGTCCTACAAAAAACACCCTTAATGACCCAGGACGTTCCTGGCACGTTATCTGGTCTTTCAAGCGTTAGAAGCGATCCTGATTGCTGGTTTTATAGTATTGCAGTGATGCCTCAATATTGAGGCATCCTGCAATATCAATTTTTTTAAACAAACTGATGCAGAGAGTGGCCCACTCTGCACTGGTAGCGATGGTGCTGATCAGATAATCGTTGGTGGGTGGGAGCATTGGTGGGTGGGCGGCCCATCACTACCCCGGCATCCGGTTCCTCAATGTGCAATGTGCACGCCGGGTGCCGGGAGCATGTGGGGGGCCTGAGTGGAGGGTGCGTGTGTGTATGCGTGCGCACACAGCAACCACTGCCATCAATGAGAAATAAATGGGAAGGAGGGAGGGGGGAAAACTAATGATTGTAGGATCTGGGAGGGGGAGAGGGAGCGGGGATTTGAGGGGGGGCTGCTACACTATAGAAAATTTTAATTTATTTTAAAAAAAATAAAATAACTTTTTTTTTTGGGGGGGGGGGCAAAATGGGTACAGTGAGAAACCTAAAGTTTATAAAAAATTTGTGAAAAAGTGAATTTTTTTTTTTATTTGATCGCATTTGGTGGTGAAATGGTGGCATGAAATATACCAAAAGGGGCCTAGATCAATACTGTGGGTTATCTACTACACTAAAGCTAAAATTAAACCGACATGCTACCTACAAGCTCCCTAATTAACCCCTTCACTGCTGGGCATAATACACGTGTGGTGCGCAGCGGCATTTAGCGACCTTATAATTACCAAAAAGCAACCACAAAAGCCATATAAGTCTGCTATTTCTGAACAAAGGGGATCCCAGAGAAGCATTTACAACCATGTATGCCATAATTGCACTAGCTGTTTGTAAATAATTTCAGTGAGAAACCTAAAGTTTGCGAAAAAGTTTGTGAAAAAGTGAAAACATTTTTTTTTTATTTGATCATATTTGGCTGTGAAATGGTGGCATGAAATGTACCAAAATGGGCCTAGATCAATACTTTGGGTTGTCTACTAAAAAAAATATATACATGTATGTCATGCGCTGCAGAATCTGTTAGCGCTCTACAAATACCTTATAATAATAATAATAATGTCAAGGGATATTCAGGGATTCCTGACAGATATTAGTGTTCTAATGTAACTATCGCTAAGTTTGAAAAAAATGGTTTAGAAATAGCAAAGTGCTACTTGTATTTATTGCCCTATAACATAGAAAAAAAGCAAAGAACATGTAAACATTGAGGCCTAGATTTAGAGTTTGGCGTTAGCCGTCAAAACCAGCGTTAGAGGCTCCTAACGCTGGTTTTTACCGCCCGCTGGTAGTCAGGAAAGGGTCTAACGCTCACTTTCCAGCCACGACTTTTGGGATCTTTCTAACGCCGGTATTTAGAGTCGTGGCTGAAGTGAGCGTTAGAAATCTAACGACAAAACTCCAGCCGAAGAAAAAAAACAGGTGTTAAGAGTTTTCTGGGCTAACGCCGGTTCATAAAGCTTTTTAACTACTGTGCTCTAAAGTACACTAACACCCATAAACTACCTATGTACCCCTAAACCGAGGCCCCCCCACATCACTGCCACTCTATTAAAAAATTTTAACCCCTAATCTGCCGACCGGACACCGCCGCCACCTACGTTATCCCTATGTACCCCTAATCTGCTGCCCTTAATACCGATGACACCTACATAATATTTATTAACCCCTAATCTGCCACCCCCAACGTCGCCTCCACCTACCTACACTTATTAACCCCTAATCTGCCGACCGGACCTCACCGCTACTATAATAAATGTATTAACCCCTAATCCGCTTCACTCCCGCCTCAATAACCCTATAATAAATAGTATTAACCCCTAATCTTCCCTCCCTAACATCGCCGCCACCTAACTTCAAGCATTAACCCCTAATCTGCCGACCGTACCTCACCGCTACTCTAATAAATTTTTTAACCCCTAAAGCTAATTCTAACCCTACCCTAACACCCCCCTAAGTTAAATATAATTTAAATCTAACGAAATAAATTAACTCTTATTAAATAAATTATTCCTATTTAAAGCTAAATACTTACCTGTAAAATAAACCCTAATATATCTACAATATAAATTATAATTATATTGTAGCTATTTTAGGATTAATATTTATTTTACATGCAACTTTTATTTATTTTAACCAGGTACAATAGCTATTAAATAGTTAAGAACTATTTAATAGTTACCTTGTTAAAATAATTACAAAATTACCTGTAAAATAAATCCTAACCTAAGTTACAATTAAACCTAACACTACACTATCAATAAATAAATTAAATAAAATACCTACAATTAAACCTAACACTACACTATCAATACATTAATTAAATAAAATACCTACAATTATCTACAATTAAACCTAACACTACATTAGCAATAAATTAATTAAATACAATACCTACAAATAAATACAATGAAATAAACTAACTAAAGTACAAAAAATAAAAAAGAACTAAGTTACAAAAAATAAAAAAATATTTACAAACATTAGAAAAATATTACAACAATTTTAAACTAATTACACCTACTCTAAGCCCCCTAATAAAATAACAAAGACCCCCAAAATAAAAAAATGCCCTACCCTATTCTAAAATTAAAATAGAAAAGCTATTTTACCTTACCAGCCCTGAAAAGGGCCCTTTGCGGGGCATGCCCCAAAGAATTCAGCTCTTTTGCCTGTAAAAAAAAAAACATACAATACCCCCCCTAACATTACAACCCACCACCCACATACCCTTAATCTAACCCAAACCCCCCTTAAATAAACCTAACACTAAGCCCCTGAAGATCTCCCTACCTTGTCTTCACCACGCCGGGTTCACCGATCGATCCAGAAGAGCCTCCGATGTCTTGATCCAAGCCCAAGCGGGGGGCTGAAGATGTCCATGATCCGACTGAAGTCTTCATCCAAGCTGGAGCTGAAGAGGTCCATGATCGGGCTGAAGTCTTCTATCAAGCGGGATCTTCAATCTTCTTTCTTCCGGATCCATGGTCATCCCGCCGACACGGAACATCCATCTTCACCGACGACTTCCCGACGAATGACGGTTCTTTTAAGGGACGTCATCCAAGATGGCGTAACTTGAATTCCGATTGGCTGATAGGATTCTATCAGCCAATCAGATTCAAGTTCAATCCGATTGGCTGATCCGATCAGCCAATCAGATTGAGCTTGCATTTTATTGGCTGATCGGAACAGCCAATCGGATTGAACTTGAATCTGATTGGCTGATTCCATCTATCTGTTTTTCGTTCCAGATCTGTATGTTATATTGGTCCATTATTATTTGTGTTTCTATACGCTTGGAAAACTCGGCCATACTAGGGGCTGCAGAAGCTTTCCATTTTTCTATAATTAATATCCGCCCAATCATAATAGCAGTATTAATTAAGTAAGTATTCCTATACTTTTCCCCGGGACTAACTAGAAAAATGATCTGTTGGGATTTTAATAAAATCTGTGTGTCCAGAAATGTATTAAGCCAGAAATTAATTTTGGACCAGAACTGCCTGATCTTTGGACATCACCAGAAACAGTGGAGTAGATCCGCCCTATCTGAACTGCATCTAGGACATAAATTACTAGTTGTATACCACCCTGCAATTTTTTTTAGGGGTAATGTAGATCATATTAATCAATTTAAATTGTGATTCTTTACAGGCATTAGAAGTTTTTTTTTTTTTTTTACCAATGAAAAGCTTGCTTGAATATTTTCCAAAGTCACCTCTGGGAACAATCTATTCCATTTAATTAATATTGCACTCATAAGTTGATGTCCCGTATGGCAAATCAGGGTAGTGTAAAAATTAGTAATTGCAAAATTACCTTTCGAGTAAGCTTTAATATTATCTGCTAGCTTTCCTAATTCCCAATCTGGGCTATATTTAATTTTAATCGTCTGTAAAAAATGCCGAAGTTGCAGGTATGCAAAAAATTCAGATTGGGGAATTCTGAATTCTCTAGTAATCTGGCAAAAGGGTTTGATATGGCCAGATGGAGTGTCCACTATTTGAACAAGGTATATTAATCCTTGATTATTCCATTTTAAAAAGGTTGATCGTCCCAAACCTGCAATGAATTCTGGATTCCCAGTAATCATTAGATAGTTCGATACATATGGTATTACATTGATCTGTAAGCATGTTCTATGCCAGGCTCGAATAATATTAGAAAAGGTTATCATATTGCAGATGTTAGCTGGTAATTTAGATGGGCAACAGTGTAAAATCGCATTTAAGGTAAATGGCGAGACCAGGTCCGATTCTATTTCTAATGAGGTCAGATATTCTTTTTTGGTGATCCAATCTACTGCATATTTAAACAGGGAAACCCAATTGTAATATTGAATATTTGGGAATGCCATCCCAGCCATACTTTTATGCATGGCCAGTTTCTGCATAGATATTCGTGGTCTTTTACCATGCCATATAAAAAAGGAACAAACCCAGTTGAACAAACTTAGATCTCTCCGAGATAATAGAAGCGGAAGATTTTGTAACAAATATAATAGTTTAGGGAATAAAACAATTTTAATTAAAGCCACGCGTGCGGAGAGAGATAGAGGCAAATTCATACACTGTTCTAATTTTTTTTTCCCATATTCAAAGAATTCAGGAAAATTTAATGCGTACCAATGCGCCGGATCTGCGCTAAGAACAATACCTAAATATTTAATACTTGTAACTTCTTTGAAAGGGTGGCTTCTTATACTATATGGGGACCTCATAATCCATAGTAACTCTGATTTGGAAGTGTTTATTTTATATCCTGAAATTGAACTATAAACCTCTATGATACGTATTAATTGAGGGATACTCTGTACTGTATTATTCAGAAAGATAAGCAGGTCATCTGCATACAGAAGGAGAGTCAGAATATTCTTCCCCAGACATATCCCTTTAAGTTCCTGTCTTAGTAGAATTGCTAGTGGTTCCAGGGATAGATTAAACAAGAGTGGCGAGAGCGGGCACCCTTGTCTAGTACCTCTGTTTAGCTTAAATCTCTTAGAGATTTCATCATTAATAATCAGAGAAGAACAAGGATTCTTATAAATATTATGAATAAATTGTTGGAATTGTCCTATCAAGCCAAATTTTGTCAGTGAGGTAAATAAATGATCCCAGGTAATCGAGTCGAATGCCTTTTCGGCATCGACTGTAAGGATTGCTGAGTCATTTCTTAAATGGGTTCCTTTTGAGTAGGCTTTATTCCGGTACCAATCCAGCAAAATTGTGACTTTCCGCAAGCTTTTCATTGAACTTCGGCCTGTCATGAATCCTACTTGGTCACTATGAATTAATGGGTCAAGATATTTCTGCAATCTCTTCGCTAAGATAGTTGTTATTAACTTATAATCTACATTAAGTAGAGATATGGGACGATAGGAGGAGGGATTTTCAGCATCTTTATCTTTTTTAAGAATCAGGGCTATATTTGAAGCTGCAAAATTACTAGAGCACTCTTTTCCATTCGGATAATACTCATTAAACAACTTAAGTAAAATTGGACTTATTTGTTCTTGGAGCATTTTATAAAATTCGGAAGGAAGGAAATCAGGCCCTGGAGCTTTACTTAATTTAGAAGTTTTAATACTTGCTTTGATTTCGTCCATAGAAATAGGTTGATTAAGATTATTTAATTGCTCCAGAGATAGTTTTGGAATTTTAATGCTCTGCCAAAATATTTCTTTATTTTCAAGATGCATCTCTCTATCGGCATATAGGTCCTGATAAAACAGATGGAAAACTTTTTTTATGTCCGCATTGTTAGTGAATCTTTGCTTATTAGATTGGACTGCCATTATCCTATTATTTGAGTTTTTCTTAGTGAGTCGTGCAAGATATTTCGCTGAATGACCTGAGAAACCCCCATATAGTGCTTTCTGTCTCAGTTCTCTGCTTGCTGTTTGTTGCTTTAAAAATAAATCTCTCTCTGATTTGGTCTTAATATACTTATCCCAATTTTGTTCACTTACAGATGAAATATATGCCCTAAAACTATTCTTCAAAGCATTGGCTAACTGATACTCCCTCTGCTTATTCTTGCATTTCCATTTGCACATATATGCTTTTATTTCCCCTCTAAAGAAACATTTAGCAGTCTCCCAAAAGATTTCTGTTTTATTTATATATGTTTTGTTAAAATTGTAAAACTCCGTCCATTTGGACTGTAACCAATTTTTAAATTTAATATTATGGAGCAAATGTTTGGGAAAGAAAAATTTAGAGAAATTGTTTAGTTCCTTCTTGAGATTAGATTTAATAACTAAAGTTAATATAGCATGGTCCGAGATGACTATATCTGCAATGTCTGTTACTATATTTAGTCCACATATTTTGTCTGAAACCAAAAACAGATCAATTCTCGAGAATGTTTTATGACTTTTCGACTCGCAGGTATACATTCTCAGATCCAGGTTTTGTAGGCGCCAGATATCTTTGAGAGCCAAAGAATTACAAAAATTCCGAAGCAATCTATTTTCACAAGTTTTTTTACATTGCTGTCCTTTATCAAGTCTATCAAGCTTAGAGTCAGGAACCATGTTGAAGTCCCCCGCTATAATTATGTTTTCCTTGGAAAATTTTAAAAGTTTTCCACGGAGGTTATCCCAGAATTCCCAGTCAATAAAATTGGGACCATATACATTACATAGAATAAGGACTGAGTTGTTAATTTCTATTTTTATTATTTGAAATCTACCATCGCTATCTTTCTCATCATGCACAACCTTATACGTCAAGTTCTTGTTAATTAGAATTGCAACCCCCTCTCTTTCTTTGGGTGCATGAAGTAGCAATCACTTCACCGACCCATTGAATTTTTAATTTGGTTAATTCTGGGGCTTTAAGATGGGTCTCTTGCAAACAAAGGATATCAGGTTTTAACTTCCCGGCCTGCCTAATGATGGATTTTATTTTACTGGGGGAAGTTATCCCTCCCACATTCCAAGACAGGATTTTTATATCAGAACCAGCCATATTTTATAAAAAAAATGCAAGATACACACCAAACAAAACCAAACAGGGCTAGACCAACAACAAAACAAAACAAAAAAAAAACCCACACCAAGCACTTCCTATAAAATATGAATGTATATTCTTAATTTCAAGAACATGCATATACCAAAGAAGGGAAAAAAAAAAGAAGCGAAACACAAACAGAGCAATCCATTTAAATACAATATCTTTTAAACATATTAATACTAAAACAGCAGATTAATTAATCTTATTTTCTGTTAAAAAACTTTGCGCTTCCTTAGGGTCTTTTAACATCCTAATTTCACCATTTATCATCACTGCAATTTTTGCTGGATACAACAGCCTGGCATTATAATTAGCTTGTATAAGTTTCGAGCAAAATGGGGACATTTCCCTGCGTTTACCTAACGTTTCTATAGAAAAATCTGAGAATAAAAGAATCTTGTGTTGTTCTATTGTCAGTGGATATTTCTTCCTATAGCATCTAAAAAGATTAACTTTATCTTGAAAATGTGATACTTTGACTATCACAGCTCTTGGTCTCAAGTTTCCATCTTTACTTGTACGTGTTGGTCCTACTCTGTGTGCACGCTCAATCCTTATTGGACTATTGTTTGGGCAATTTAGTATCTCAGGAAGCATAGTAGAGGCAAAAGCAATTAAATCTTGATATTTATCAGATTCTGGTAATCCAATTAACCTAAAATTATTACGGCGGGCACGATCCTCTATCTCTTCAATTCTGGCCTGCAACTCATCTAACTTGGTTTGGTGTGCTATTGTAAGTTGGTCTTGGCTATTAACCCTATCTTCTATGTCAGAGATCCTGTTTTCAGCTTCTTCAAGCCTAGTATGGAACTGTCTTACCTCATTTGTTAGTGTGGTCATTTCTGTCTTTAGTGAATCAAACTGTAGATTAATAATTCCAGCTATTTGGCTTATAAGGTTAGGTGAGTCAGGATTTATAGATGTGTTGGGCGTGACTTCATGTGAAATGCTAGTGTCATATTGTCTAGTGTTTTTTTTTTTCTCCTTTGTGCTTAGGAGGCATTATCGGGGAATTCGCTTTGGTGTGTGATACAAATCTTTCCATGTGATATAATGGTGTGAAAAAAAGGGGTAAAAAAGAAGAGAGAAAAGAAAAAAAAAAAAAAGAAGGGGAGTGCTCAAGTGTTTCTTTTCCAAATTGCTGCTATCTACGTTCTATTTTGATTCCAATACCACAATCCAAAAAAAAAAAAAAGATTTTTTTTTCCACACTTATTGTTATTATGAGTACTGGCTTGTCACTACACCATTAAGTACACAAATACTAACTTTCAAGAGATCCAGAATCAGTGAGTACTATATTAACAAGAAGGTTCTTCTATTATTATGAGCATAGGCATAACTTAAACCCCTTTTATCCTTTAGAGGATACTTTCCTTAATGGTTTACCTACTACACCTATTACACCTTTCTGTGGCCTTACTGAACCAAGAGACAGAGACCATTGACTGCTTAATATTAACTATCTTCCCAGGGTATTCACTAATACTCTAGTATTTATAACCTTCATATTACTTATAGGTAACAACAACAGAAAGTATACTAGAAAACAGCACATTGAGTTGGGCAGATAATACTTGGTTTCTGTTAATCAGGAGTCTTTTCCTTTAATGTAATGTTCCTGAAAAATAAAACGTTCCCAGTGATTATAGGTTTTGATCTTCTTTCCTTTACACACCAAGCAAAATGTTATGATAATAAAGCATCTTCTTTCATCTTTAAGTAATCTAGATTATCACCACAACTTAAAGAGAACAGTATAGGCTTCTAAACTTCCACTTGCAGAGTTCACCTGTATCCAAGTGTCTGTACTTTTAACATAGTTGAAGATGTGTTTGGAGAGAAAAAAAGAAGAAGATTTGAGGCCCCAGTCACAGACACAGCATGAATATCAGTCTATAGGGTATGGGCAGGATCAGAGTCATACAAGCATTACAGGTGCCTTTTTAAATTTAACCAACACGATGTATACTTGCGGTTAAAACCTCCAGTATTGTACACTTCTCGGCCTGTTTGCTGCTCTCCACGGTCGTTCACCTTTTACTGCACCGGACACCTCCAGGTAGCAATCGGGACTTCCAGGCAGCAGCTTCAATATCGGCACCTTCCTTTTGATTCCGACGCCAGCGGTTTATGCACCCCCCTGGTGTTAACTCTTGGTGTTAACTCTTAGACCCGCCGTCAACCAGGGCCAGGACCAGGTAAGAAGGAGGCTCTAGCCGACAGAGCAAATTCGGCCTTTAAGGGACTTCCACAGCGCTAGCTCCACGTCCGAGCTCAGGGATTCCGCCCCACCAGGATAGCAGTCTCCATGAGCAACGGCAAGGCAAGCACCGGTCGGTAGCGATGTAACACTGCGCCACAACCACTTGCACACAGAGCGGCGTCCTCACACGCCAGCTCCTCCCAACAGGAAGTCGCACAAGATACTGAGGATGCAGACTCACAAACCTGCCAACCTACGATCCTTAACCCTTAGTTAGACGCCCCATTGTTTCCTATGGGGATATCATGCACGAGCACGTTTTTGAAGCTGGCCGCGTCCGTAAGCACCGCTGGTATCGAGAGTTGCAGTGGCAGTAAATTATGCTCTACGCTCCCTTTTTGGAGCCTAACGCACTGAAAACCCAGCCATTCTGTGAACTCTAAATACCAGCGGTATTTAAAAGGTGCGGCCAAAAAAAGCCAGCGTTAGCTACGCGGGTCGTTACCGACAAAACTCTAAATCTAGCCGTGAGTATTTCTAAACTCAGGATAAAATTTAGAAACTATTTAGCATAGGAGTTTTTTTTGGTGGTTGTAGATGTGTAACAGATTTTGGGGGTCAAATTTAGAAAAAAGTTTGTTTTTTTCTATTTGTTATCATATTTTATATATTTTTTATAGTAATTTATAAGATATAATGAAAATAATGATATTTTTAGAAAGTCCATTTAATGGCGAGACAAATGGTATATAATATGCGTGGGTACAGTAAACGAGTAAGAGGAAAATTACAGCTAAACACAAATACTGCAGAAATGTAAAAATATGGAAAAGTGCTCTGGTCATCGAGGGGTTAAGGACTATTGGTAGTTTATTCTTATGTAAAAATCATAAAATAGTTCCTCTAGATCTCACTGTAATTATTACCTTAAAGCGCACTCAAACAAAAACGTTATCCCCTCAAACACGTTCAAGTATGTAAAATTTAAAAAGGTTATAGAGAGTTGCGCCCAAAAGGTTCTTAGGGCTGAAGGTAAAATATAAACAAGTATAATATGATTGTACTTATACCCACAATATTACTGCAAATGTATATATAAAAATTATTTAAGATCATATATAAACACTTAATCACCTACTATGGTATGAAAAATTTATTTTATAAATGCATTGAAAAACGTATATTCCTATAATAAAATACAGTTTAAAAATCAAATACAGTTCAAAAGATTCAAGTTGTTGCCACAACTATCTGAATATATGATACTGGAATATTCCAAATTGTATCAAAATCCCAAAAATATGTGTAACTGCAAAGTTTCAACAGTTCAGTTGTTTGTTTTAGAGTTAGATACTTGCTGTATTATTCCAGGGTTTTTAATATATTAAATTTCTTTGTTAGTTCAATGTATGATTGTCTTTTTACCGCAATCAGTTTGCTATGAAATTACTTTATACAGAAAACGGCATTCTCCAGCCTTTAATAAGCTCAGACAAGCCGTGACAGTAGAATAGCCAATCAACTTACAAGTTTTGGATTCAAAGTTCAGTCCGGTATACAGGCAATTTTTTATAGAATTCACAATACTTCAGTATGCGCCCTTAAGCTTGTTCAAATAGCGATGGTTATATTGTTCAAATGTCTTAAGTAGCATACATTTTGTTGGCTTTCGGTAAACGTTAATACTCTTGGTTTGGTGCAACTTTCTAACCGCACAGTTAGCATATAGGTGAGCTCTTAATTTTGCTGATTCGTTCGTCAGTTGCTGATATCCATTTAGGTGCAATCTGAAGTTTGTTACCTTATTTCAGCCGTATCTGAGCTTACCACTTATTTGTAACCGGGTATCTTGGAAAGTGCCCAACAGGATCCGTTGTATATCCTTCAGCTGAATTTGTATCAGCTTTTTCAAATGCGAAGTGAAATTGGGGAGAATGGCGGGTCCATTTCGGAACCCGCAATTACCAAACCTGAGGGTGTCCCCATTGGGGGTGGTCCCTAATAAGGCTCCGGGGCAATTTCGGATGATCCATCATCTGTCTTACCCGAAAGGGTGGTCGGTGAATGATGGCATCGATCCGGAGTTGGTATCAGTCAAATACGCGTCCTTTGATAAGGCAATGGCAGTGGTGAGAGCAGCGTGTAAGGGCGTGTTGATGGCAATTGCGGACGTTGAATCCACTTTTCGCCTTTTGCCGGTACACCCGAGGTGTCACCACCTTCTGGGTTGTATGTTTGATGACCTAATTTACATGGACCTCTGTCTCCCGATGGGCTGTTCGATATCCTTTTCTTATTTTGAAATGTTCAGCTCATTCATGGAATGGGTGGTGAAGAAAAAGGCAGGGAAGTTCTCAGTAGTGCACTACTTGGATGATTTCCTGTTCGTCAGCCCGCAGGGTCGGAGGTATATGAATTATTGGTCAGGGTTTTCCATGAGGTAGCACAGGAGTTTGGTATCCCGGTGGCAGCGGAGAAGTCCGAGGGTCCGTCCACGTTGTTAAGCTTCTTAGGCATTGAAGTGGATTAGGTCAGGAGTGCAGACTCCTGGAAGAAAAAATCCGGGACCTGCAACTGGTAATTGATGGGGTTTTGAGAAGCATTTGCAATCGCTATTAGGAAAACTGAATTTTGCTGGCCGAATCATACCCATTGGGCGAGTATTCTGCCGGAGATTGTCTCTGGTGATGGTTGGAGTAACCAACCCGAAGTTCCACATTTGTTTGTCAAAAGAAGTGAAGGAGGATTTGAGGGTCTGGAAAATCTTCTTAGAAGATTTTAATGGTAAATTGTCGATACAGGAGAAGGGGTGGTCTGATGACCAGTTTTGTTTATACACTGATGCGTCAGGGGCCCATGGCTTTGGGGCATTTCTGAACGGAAAATGGTGCAAGGGAGCTTGGCCGCACGAATGGGGGCTGACCAAGAATTTGACGTTCCTGGAGCTTTTCCCCTTGGTGGTGTTCCTGAGAATCGGCCAGATCGATTGAGTAATAAGAGGGTTTGCTTTCACTCTGACAATTTATGAGTGGTGTTGGCCATTAATCGCCTTACGGTTAATTCACCGGCGTTGATACAGTTATTGAGGGCATTTGTGCTGGAGTGTTTGCGGTGTAATATTTCGTTCAGAGCAGTGCATGTCTCAGGGCGTCTTAATGTGATTGCTGATTCTTTGTCCCGATTTCAGTGGGACCGGTTCTGAGAGGTGGCCCCGGAGGCGGACACAGAGGGAATCAAATGCCTGGTGGATCTGTGGCAACTTGGATGCCAGGAGCGTTGAGTCTGGTAAAGGGGGCACTAGCCCCTAGCACATGGAGGGCTTACGCCCGAGTGTGGCAACTGTGGTGGGATCTTCTGGAGCAGGACCAATTACAGGGGGAAGGAGAAGGCTGGATAAGGATGTTTTTGTAGTGGATAAGGTGCTGGGAGAGGGAGAGGCTGTCGCGTTTGGAGTGTCATAAGAGAATGGCGGCATTGGTGTTTTTGTTTCAGATGTTAGGTTGGGAAGTTTTGACTAAAATATTTGTCGTTTGCATGACGGACAGGAGATTGTGCAGGAGCAGTTCCAGGTCTGATGGTTGGAGGCCAGTGACTTTTGTGATTTTTGAGGGGCTGGTAGCTAGATTGGGGGATATCTGTTCCTCGCGACACAAGGAAATATTGTTCAAAACAGCGTTTATCTTGGCTTTCTTTGGGGCATTCAGGATGTCAGAGTTGATGGGGAGAAACCGTTGGGACCAAAATGGTTTGGGGAGACAGGATGTGGTACTAAAAGACGGGGTGGTTGAGTTATAGGTTAGGAGGTCCAAAATGGATCAGGAAGGAAAAGGGGTGATGGTAACACTGCGAGAGATTGGGGGTTGTTGCTGCCCGGTTGGAACAGTGTGGGAATTTCTTAGGGAAGTTCACCACTCATTGGGGCCATTGTTGGTGCATGCGGATGGGTCATTGTTATCCACATTTCAATTCACGTCGGTATTACGAAAGGTACTGGTGGCAATGGGGTTGAGGGAGGTGGATTTCGGGTCTCATTCATTTAGGATCGGGGCGGCTACGGAGGCGGAAAGATTGGTAGGTGGAGGTCTGAGAGATTTCAGGTTATGTGAGACCAGGCTTGGTGTTATCAACGGGGGTGGCTGATGGGTTGTGATTTCTTTCATTCGACAGGTCCATTTTAGGACATTCCTATGTTTTTTTGGGCAAGAAAGGCAGCTGCAGTAACAGAAAATGGGGTGCAAATGGGTTTTCCTAGAGACTTGGTGTCCATGAGGTGGTTTGGGATATGGGGTATGAAGTGGGTCAGGTGGTTGGAACAGTGGTGGAGTACGCTAGAATGTTTAACCCACCTGAAGAATTAGTGATTCACATGGGGGGGAACGACTTGGGGTTCATGCCCCAAAAGGATTTAGTGGAGGAGATGAAAAGTAGTTTTGATAGATTGCTTGAATTGTTCCAAAGTTTAATACTAGTTTGGTCGGAGATTGAGAGTCAGCTGGTGTGGCGGTCAGCCTGGGACCTTAAAAAACTGGAGGTATCCAGATGTAAGGTCAACAGGATGGTGAGTGTATATGTGAGAAAGTTGGGGGGCATCAGGCTTCGACATGTTGAGTTTGAAGGGGAGTTGGGTAGGTGTTTTTACCTGAATGACGGGGTGCATCTAAACGAGGTTGGGTTGCACCGCTTTAATTTTACACTTAAGGAAGGGATCGAAAAGGCCTTTGCTTTGTGTGGCGGTACTCACTGAGGGCGAGTGGTGGTGGGTGCTTTCTATGGTCTACGTCTGATGGATAATGGCTGGTACTTTGATTGGTAACAGAAAGGAAAAGTGATGGTGGACGCCCCGCCCCGAAAAGGGTGGGGGATAATAGAGAGGACAATAAGCAAGCACTGTGTGTATTTGAAGAAAAAACAAAAGGTTCTAAAGTTTTGAGAAATTAAAGTTTAACTTGTTGATTGTTTGTTTAATAAATAAGCTGCAACCTTTTCTTCCCCAAAACTTGTGGTCTTGTTTTCATTGAGGTATGATGGAATGGATGACTGTTTGACAGAAATGGAATGAGGGTACATTTGACCCCCACTTGATGGAAGGAATGGTTGGTTCCGCAAAAGGGGTGGAGGATAATAGGAGGGGTTAAATACCCCTCCCCTGCAGGTGGACGTCACAAGTAAGCCCAGGAGCAGCACGGAAGGAGATTTTGCCTGCCTTACCTCCCTAAGTTTTGGCTTGATGGTTGGTTGCCGCAGCTATGGCGGGGTGCTTGCTATGGTCTATTGAGGCTTACGCCTGATGGGATAATGGCTGGTACTTTGGTTGGTAACAGAAAGGAAAAGTGATGGTTGACGCCCTGCCCCGAAAAGGATGGGGGCTTATAAAGAGGACAATAAGCAAGCACTATGTGTATTTGAAGAAAAAAACAAAAGGTTATAAAGTGTTGAGAAATTAAAGTTTAACTTGTTGATTGTTTGTTTAATAACAGCCTTTTTTTCCCCAAAACTTGTGGTCTTGTTTTCATTGAGGTATGATGGAATGGATGACTTAGAATTGTGGGGTCAAGATTTTTTTTTTTTTTTCTAATTTTAGATTTTGTATTTTAATTTAATCTTAGGTTTTTGTTTTTTTAATGTAATGTTAGGAATTTTATTTTAATTTTAAGTTAGAATTTTTTTTTATTTTGGTAATTTTTTATTTATTTTTTAAGAAGAAAGTCTTTTTTATTTTATGTAACTGGGGTTTGTAATTGGGTGTTAGGTTAGGGGGCTTAGGGATTAGATTAATACTTGATGGTTTAGGGGTTAATAGGTTAATTAGGTAGATTGTGGCCGATGGGTAAAATATATGCACTGCATTTGTATGCGGCACAGTATATGTGATCGCTACATCCATTTAAAAATAGCCGATGCCAGCTTTTGCGAGCGACGCCGTATATGTAATCTTGCCAATTGTTTCTCTTTCTTTCATGTAATTGGCAAGAGTCCATGAGCTAGTGACGTATGGGATATACAATCCTACCAGGAGGGGCAAAGTTTCCCAAACCTCAAAATGTTTATAAATACACCCCTCACCACACCCACAATTCAGTTTTACAAACTTTGCCTCCTATGGAGGTGGTGAAGTAAGATTGTGCTAAGATTTCTATTTTGATATGCGCTTCTCAGCATTGTTGAAGCCCGATTCCTCTCAGAGTACAGCGAATGTCAGAGGGACATGAAGGGAGTATCACTTATTGAATACGATGATTTCCCTAATGGGGGTCTATTTGATAGGTTCTCTGTTATCGGTCGTAGAGATTCATCTCCTACCTCCCTTTTCAGATTGACGATATACTCTCAATTTACAATTACCTCTACTGATAACTGTTTTATTACTGGTTTGGCTATCTGCTATATGTGGGTGGGTGTCTTTTTGGTAAGTATGTTTTTATTACTTAAGACACCTCAGCTATGGTTTGGCACTTTATGCATTTATATAAAGTTCTAAATATATGTATTGTACTTATATTTGCCATGAGTCAGGTTTATGTATTTCCTTTTTGCAGACTGTCAGTTTCATATTTGGGGAAAGTTAATATTAAGAAATATTTTTCTTACCTGGGGTTTAGTCTTTTTTTCAATTGACTACTTTGTTTGAAATTGCGGGATGACTTAGGCTCGCAGGTGCGCCAAATGCTACACTTTATTGCGTCATTCTTGGCGCAAGAATTTTTTTGGTGCGAAAGGCATGTTCCGTTGACGCAAGTTCGTCATTTCCGGTGTCATAATTGACGCAGAGGTTCACACAGGGTTGCGTTGTTAGTGACGCGAGTGTGTCATTTCCGGACATGTTTGGTGCCAAAAAATGTTCCAGTTACGTTGTGCGCTAAATTTTTTCATTATTTATTTGCCCCATTGCTTTTGCCTCTTGCCTTTTTCTATGTCAGAGGGCTATGCTATTTGCATTTTTTCCCCATTCCTGAAACTGTCATATAAGGAAATTGACAAATGTTGCTTTATATGTTGTTTTTTATTTTACATTTTGCAAGATGTCTCAATCTGATCCTGCCTCAGAAGTGTCTGTTGGAACTTTGCTGCCTGATGTCGGTTCTACTAAAGTTAAGTGCATTATATTTCCGAATGATAAACTTTTTACATGCAGATATTGTATCCATCAGTTAATAGTGCATTTCCTGTTGTTGTTCCTTCAAATTTAATGTACAATTTATACCTATGAAATTTAAAGAATTTGTTTACGATTCTATTCAGAAGGCTTTGTCTGCTATTTTGCTTTCTAATTAATATAAAGGTCTTTTAAAACTTCTCATAAGGTTGATGAAATTTCAAATGACCAACAATATAATGAATAATCCTTTTCTGATGAGGATCTATCTGATTCATAAGATCTTTCCTCAGATATTGACACTAACAAATCTACTTATTTATTTAAAATGAAGTATTTTCGCTCTTTGTTAAAGAAGTGTTAATTATTTTGGATAACATGGAAACTAGTCCTCTTGATATTAGAACTAGTAAATTCTGTTTTTAAACCTCCTGTGGTTGTTCCAGAGGTTTTTTTCCGTTCTTGTTGCTATTTCTCTTATGATTTCTTAGGAATGGAATTAGCCGGGTACTTATTTTATTCCTTCTTCAAGGTTTAAAAAATTGTATCCTTTTACCAGCAATTTCTATAGAGTTTTAGGAAAAGATCCTCAACTTGTTGGGGCTATTTCTACTCTTGCTGAACGTACCTCTATTCCTATGGAAGATAGTACTTAAGTTCTTTTAGATAGGAGACTTGAATCTTATCTAGGCCTGCATTTTCTTTGGCTGATGTTGCAGCTGCATCCACTTTTTTGTTGGAGATTTAGCGCAACAAGAATTGGATTCTGATTTATCTAGTATAGTTGCAACATACTATTCAGTTCTGAGGCCATTTTTTTATTTCATCAAGATCGATGTTAGGGGGGGTAGTTATCAACGTGTCAACTTTCCTGCCTTCGCTGGCCCAATACGCCCGCCTAAGCTCGCCTCACATCGCCGCCGCGCACCTGAAAAAATTTGCCTAAGTTATCAAGTAAAGCTGTCAAAAAGCCGCGGGGCGATGAGCAGCGGACTGTGAGAGTTATCACTCTTCCGATCTTGCTTCTCTTCGGCTGTTTGACAGCTTTCTTGCTAGCCTGTCACTAAGCACTCACACTAAACTACACTGTTCTACCCCCTATACCGGCGACCCCGGAGCCCCCCGCAACTAAATAAAGTTACTAACCCCTAAACCGCCGCTCCTAGACCCTGCCGCAACTCTGATAAATGTATTAACCCCTAAACCGCCGCTCCTAGACCCCGCCGCAAGTCTTATAAATGTATTAACCCCTAAACCGCCGCTCCCGGACACCGCTGCCACCTACATTATACCTAGTAACCCCTATCCTGCCCCCCCTATACCGTAGCCCTCTATAATAAGGTTATTAACCCCTATCCTGCTGATCCTCGCCGCAAATAAATAAATAGTTTAACCCCTAAACCGCTGCTCCCTGAACCCGCCGCAACCTATATTAAATGTATTAACCCCTATCCTGCCCCCCCTACACCGTCGCCACCTATAATAAATTTATTAACCCCTATCCTGCCCCCCACTACACCGCCGCCACTGTAATAAAATTATTAACTCCTAAACCTAAGTCTAACACTAACCCTAACACCCCCCTAACTTAAACATTAATTAAATAAATCTAAATAATATTTCTATTATTAACTAAGGCCTAGATTTGGAGTTTGGCGGTAGCCGTGAAAACCAGCGTTAGAGGCTCCTAACGCTGGTTTTAGGCTACCGCCGGTATTTGGAGTCATTCAAAAAAGGGTCTAACGCTCACTTTTCAGCCGCGACTTTTCCATACCGCAGATCCCCTTACGTCAATTGCGTATCCTATCTTTTCAATAGGATCTTTCTAACTCCGGTATTTAGAGTCGTGTCTGAAGTGAGCGTTAGAAATCTAACGACAAAACTCCAGCCGCAGAAAAAATTCAGTAGTTAAGAGCTTTCTGGGCTAACGCCGGGTTTTAAAGCTCTTAACTACTGTGCTCTAAAGTACACTAACACCCATAAACTACCTATGTACCCCTAAACCGAGGCCCCCCCCACATTGCCGACACTCGATTAAATTTTTTTAACCCCTAATCTGCTGACCGCCACCTACGTTATACTTATGTACCCCTAATCTGCTGCCCCTAACACCGCCGACCCCTATATTATATTTAATACGTCAGCCAGCTACCTACAATAATTAACCCCTAATCTGCCGACCGCAAAGAGCCGCCACCTACATTATAGCTATGTACCCCTAATCTGCTGCCCCTAACACCACCGACCCCTATATTATATTTATTAACCCCTAATCTGCCGCCCACAACGTTGCATCCACCTGCCTACACTTATTAACCACTAATCTGCCGAGCGGACCGCACCGCTACTATAATAAAGTTATTAACCCCTAATCCACCTCACTAACCCTATAATAAATAGTATTAACCCCTAATCTGCCCTCCCTAAATATAGGATTTATTTTACAGGTAAATTTGTAATTATTTTAACTATTTTAGCTATTAAATAGTTCTTAACTATTTAATAGCTATTGTACCTGGTTAAAATAAATACAAAGTTACCTGTAAAATAAATATTAATCCTAAAATAGCTATAATATCATTATAATTTATATTGTAGCTATATTAGGATTTATTTTACAGGTAAGTATTTAGCTTTAAATAGGAATAATTTATTTAAGAAGAGTTAATTAATTTCGTTAGATTAAAATTATGTTTAACTTAGGGGGGTGTTAGTGTTAGGGTTAGACTTAGCTTTAGGGGTTAATACATTTATTAGAATAGCGGTGAGCTCCAGTCGGCAGATTAGGGGTTAATAATTGAAGTTAGGTGTCGGCGATGTTAGGGAGGGCAGATTAGGGGTTAATACTATTTATTATAGGGTTAGTGAGGCGGATTAGGGGTTAATAACTTTATAATAATAGCGGTGTGGTCCGCTCGGCAGATTAGGGGTTAATAAGTGTAGGCAGGTGGAGGCGACGTTGTGGGGGGCAGATTAGGGGTTAATAAATATAATATAGGGGTCGGCGGTGTTAGGGACAGCAGATTAGGGGTACATAGGGATAATGTAAGTAGCGGCGGTTTACGGAGCGGCAGATTAGGGGTTAAAAATAATATACAGGGGTCAGCGATAGCGAGGGCGGCAGAATAGGGGTTAATAAGTGTAAGGTTAGGGGTGTTTAGACTCGGGGTACATGTTAGAGTGTTAGGTGCAGACGTAGGAAGTGTTTCCCCATAGGAAACAATGGGGCTGCGTTAGGAGCTGAACGCGGCTTTTTTGCAGGTGTTAGGTTTTTTTTCAGCTCAAACAGCCCCATTTTTTCCTATGGCGGAATCGTGCATGAGCACGTTTTTGAGGCTGGCCGCGTCCGTAAGCAACTCTGGTATCGAGAGTTAAAGTTGCGTTAAATATGCTCTACGCTCCTTTTTTGGAGCCTAACGCAGCCATTCTGTGGACTCTCAATACCAGAGTTATTTTAAAGGTGCGGCCAGAAAAAAGCCAGCGTTAGCTACGCGGGTTGTTACCGACAAAACTCTAAATCTAGCCGTAAGTTAATCCTATTTAAAACTAAATACTTACCTATAAAATAAACCCTAATATAGCTACAATATAAATAATAATTATATTGTAGCTATCTCAGGCCTAGATTTAGAGTTCGGCGGTAGCCGTGAAAACCAGCGTTAGAGGCTCCTAACGCTGGTTTTAGGCTACCGCCGGTATTTGGAGTCAGTGATTAAAGGGTCTAACGCTCACTTTTCAGCCGTGACTTTTCCATACCGCAGATCCCCTTACGTCAATTGCGTATCCTATCTTTTCAATGGGATCTTTCTAACGCTGGTATTTAGAGTCGTGGCTGAAGTGAGCGTTAGAAATCTAACGACAAAACTCCAGCCGCAGGAAAATAGCAGGAGTTAAGAGCTTTCTGGGCTAACGCCGGTTCATAAAGCTCTTAACTACTGTACCCTAAAGTACACTAACACCCATAAACTACCTATGTACCCCTAAACCGAGGTCCCCCCACATCGCCGCCACTCGATTAAATTTTTTTAACCCCTAATCTGCCGACCGCCAACTAAGTTATACTTATTTACCCCTAATCTGCTGCCCCTAACCCCGCCGACCCCTGTATTATATTTATTAACCCCTAACCTGCCCCCCACAACGTCGCCGCCAGCTACTTACAATAATTAACCCCTAATCTGCCGACCGCAAAGCGCCGCCACCTACGTTATCCTTATGTACCCCTAATCTGCTGCCCCTAACACCGCCGACCCCTATATTATATTTATTAACCCCTAATCTGCCCCCCTCAACGTCGCCGACACCTGCCTACACTTATTAACCCCTAATCTGCCGACCGGACCTGAGAGCTACTATAATAAATGTATTAACCCCTAACCCGCCTCACTAACCCTATCATAAATAGTATTAACCCCTAATCTGCCCTCCCTAACATCGCCGACACCTAACTTCAATTATTAACCCCTAATCTGACGACCGGAGCTCATCGCTACTATAATAAATGGATTAACCCCTAAAGCTAAGTCTAACCCTAACACTAACACCCCCCTAACTTAAATATAATTTAAATCTAACGAAATTAATTAACTCTTATTAAATAAATTATTCCTATTTAAAGCTAAATACTTACCTGTAAAATACATCCTAATATAGCTACAATATAAATTATAATTATATTGTAGCTATTTTAGGATTAATATTTATTTTACAGGCAACTTTGTAATTATTTTAACCAGGTACAATAGCTATTAAATAGTTAAGAACTATTTAATAGTTACCTAGTTAAAATAATAACAAATTTACCTGTAAAATAAATCCTAACCTAAGTTATAATTAAACCTAACACTACCCTATCAATAAATTAATTAAATAAACTACCTACAATTACCTACAATTAACCTAACACTACACTATCAATAAATAAATTAAATACAATTGCTACAAATAACTACAATTACATAAACTAACTAAAGTACAAAAAATAAAAAAATATTTACCAACATTAGAAAAATATTACAACAATTTTAAACTAATTACACCTACTCTAAGCCCCCTAATAAAATAACAAAGACCCCCAAAATAAAAAATTCCCTACCCTATTCTAAATTAATAAATGTAAAAGCTCTTTTACCTTACCAGCCCTGAACAGGGCCCTTTGCGGGGCATGCCCCAAGAAAATCAGCTCTTTTGCCTGTAAAAAAAAAACATACAATACCCCCCCCCAACATTACAACCCACCACCCACATACCCCTAATCTAACCCAAACCCCCCTTAAATAAACCTAACACTAAGCCCCTGAAGATCTTCCTACCTTGTCTTCACCATACCAGGTTCACCGATCCGTCCTGGCATCCGGTGCTGAAGAGGTCCAGAAGAGGCTCCAAAGTCTTCCTCCTATCCGGCAAGAAGAGGACATCCGGACCGGCAAACATCTTCTCCAAGCGGCATCTTCGATCTTCTTCCATCCGGTGCGGAGCGGGTCCATCTTGAAGCAGCCGACGCGGATCCATCCTCTTCTTCCGTTGTCTCCCGACGAATGACGGTTCCTTTAAGGGACGTCATCCAAGATGGCGTCCCTCGAATTCCGATTGGCTGATAGGATTCTATCAGCCAATTGGAATTAAGGTAGGAATATTCTGATTGGCTGATGGATCTATTGGATCAGCCAATAGAATGCGAGCTCAATCTGATTGGCTGATTGGATCAGCCAATCGGATTGAACTTGATTCTGATTGGCTGATTCCAGGACATCGGAGGAGCTCTTCTGGACCGATCGGTGAACCTGGTATGGTGAAGACAAGGTAGGAAGATCTTCAGGTGCTTAGTGTTAGGTTTATTTAAGGGGGGTTTGGGTCAGATTAGGGGTATGTGGGTGGTGGGTTGTAATGTTGGGGGGGGTATTGTATGTTTTTTTTTACAGGCAAAAGAGCTGATTTTCTTGGGGCATGCCCCGCAAAGGGCCCTGTTCAGGGCTGGTAAGGTAAAAGAGCTTTTAAATGTATTAATTTAGAATAGGGTAGGGCATTTTTTTTATTTTGGGGGTCTTTGTTATTTTATTAGGGGGCTTAGAGTAGGTGTAATTAGTTTAAAATTGTTGTAATATTTTTCTTATGTTTGTAAATATTTTTTTATTTTTTGTAACTTAGTTCTTTTTTATTTTTTGTACTTTAGTTAGTTTATGTAATTGTAGTTATTTGTAGGAATTGTATTTAATTTATTTATTGATAGTGTAGTGTTAGGTTTTATTGTAGGTAATTGTAGGTATTTTATTTAATTAATTTATTGATAGGGTAGTGTTAGGTTAATTGTAGGTAATTGTAGGTATTTTATTTAATTAATTTATTGATAGGGTAGTGTTAGGTTTAATTATAACTTAGGTTAGGATTTATTTTACAGGTAATTTTGTTATTATTTTAACTAGGTAACTATTAAATAGTTCTTAACTATTTAATAGCTATTGTACCTGGTTAAAATAATTACCAAGTTGCCTGTAAAATAAATATTAATCCTAAAATAGCTACAATGTAATTATAATTTATATTGTAGTTATATTAGGATTTTTTTTTACAGGTAAGTATTTAGCTTTAAATAGGAATAAGTTATTTAATAAGAGTTAATTAATTTCGTTAGATTAAAATTATATTTAATTTAGGGGGGTGTTAGTGTTAGGGTTAGACTTAGCTTTAGGGGTTAATACATTTATTAGAATAGCGGTGAGCTCCGGTCGTCAGATTAGGGGTTAATAATTGAAGTTAGGTGTCGGCGATGTTAGGGAGGGCAGATTAGGGGTTAATACTATTTATGATAGGGTTAGTGAGGCGTAATGAGGGGTTAATAACTTTATTATAGTAGCGCTCAGGTCCGCTCTGCAGATTAGGGGTTAATAAGTGTAGGCAGGTGTCGGCGACGTTGTGGGGGGCAGGTTAGGGGTTAATAAATATAATATAGGGGTCGGCGGTGTTAGGGGCAGCAGATTAGGGGTACATAAGGATAACGTAGGTGGCGGAGCTTTGCGGTCGGAAGATTAGGGGTTAATTATTGTAGGTAGCTGGCGGCGACGTTGTGGGGGGCAGGTTAGGGGTTAATAAATATAATATAGGGGTCGGCGATGTTAGGGCAGCAGATTAGGGGTACATATGGATAACGTAGGTAGCGGCGGTTTACGGAGTGGAAGATTAGGGGTTAATAATATAATGCAGGGGTCAGCGATAGCGGGGGCGGCAGATTAGGGGTTAATAAGTGTAAGGCTAGGGGTGTTTAGACTCGGGGTACATGTTAGAGTGTTAGGTGCAGACGTAGGAAGTGTTTCCCCATAGGAGACAATGGGGCTGCGTTAGGAGCTGAACACTGCTTTTTTGCAGGTGTTAGGTTTTTTTTCAGCTCAAACTGCCCCATTGTTTCCTATGGGAGATTCGTGCACGAGCACGTTTTTGAGGCTGGCCGCGTCCGTAAGCAACTCTGGTATCGAGAGTTGCATTTGCGGTAAAAATGCTCTACGCTCCTTTTTTGGAGCCTAACGCAGCATTTTTTTGAACTCTCGATACCAGAGTTAATTTTATGGTGCGGCCAGAAAAAAGCCCGCGGAGCGTTAACAGCCCATCTACCGCCAAACTCCAAATCTAGGCCTTAGGATTTATATTTATTTTACAGGCAAATTTCAATTTATTTTAACTAGGTATAATAGCTATTAAATAGTTATTAACTATTTAATAGCTTACCTAGCTAAAATAAAGAGAAATGTACCTGTAAACTAAAAACTAACCTAAGTTACAATTACACCTAACACTACACTATACTTTAATAAATTATTCCTATTTAAAACTAAATACTTACCTGTAAAATAAACCATAAGATAGCTACAATATAATTAATAATTACATTGTAGCTATCTTAGGCCTAGATTTGGAGTTCGGCGGTAAAAGGGCTGTTAACGCTCCGCGGGCTTTTTTCTGGCCGCACCATAAATTTAACTCTGGTATCGAGAGTTAAAACAAATGCTGCGTTAGGCTCCAAAAAAGGAGCGTAGAGCATTTTTACCGCAAAAGCAACTCTCGATACCAGAGTTGCTTACGGACGCGGCCGGCCTCAAAAACGTGCTCGTGCACGATTCTCCCATAGGAAACAATGGGACTGTTTGAGCTGAAAAAAAACCTAACACCTGCAAAAAAGCAGCGTTCAGCTCCTAACGCAGCCCCATTGATTCCTATGGGGAAACACTTCCTACGTCTGCACCTAATACTCTAACATGTACCCCGAGTCTAAACACCCCTAATCTTACACTTATTAACCCCTAATCTGCCGCCCCCGCTATCGCTGACCCCTGCATATTTTTTTTAACCCCTAATCTGCCGCTCCGTAAAACGCCGCCACCTACGTTATCCCTATGTACCCCTAATCTGCTGCCCTAACATCGCCGACCCCTATGTTATATTTATTAACCCCTAATCTGCCCCCCACAACGTCGCCGACACCTACCTACACTTATTAACCCCTAATCTGCCGAGCGGACCTGAGCGCTACTATAATAAAGTTATTAACCCCTAATCCACCTCACTAACCCTATCATAAATAGTATTAACCCCTAATCTGCCCTCCCTAACATCGCCGACACCTACCTTCAATTATTAACCCCTAAACTTCCGATCGGAGCTCACCGCTATTCTAATAAATGTATTAACCCCTAAAGCTAAGTCTAACCCTAACACTAACACCCCCCTAAGTTAAATATAATTTACATCTAACGAAATTAATTAACTCTTATTAAATAACTTATTCCTATTTAAAGCTAAATACTTACCTGTAAAATAAATCCTAATATAGCTACAATATAAATTATAATTATATTATAGCTATTTTAGGATTAATATTTATTTTACAGGCAACTTTGTAATTATTTTAACCAGGTACAATAGCTATTAAATAGTTATTAACTATTTAATAGTTACCTAGTTAAAATAATAACAAATTTACCTGTAAAATAAATCCTAACCTAAGTTATAATTAAACCTAACACTACCCTATCAATAAAATAATTAAATAAACTACCTACAATTACCTACAATTAACCTAACACTACAATATCAATAAATAAATTAAACACAATTGCTACAAATAAATACAATTAAATAAACTAGCTAAAGTACAAAAAATAAAAAAGAACTAAGTTACAGAAAATAAAAAAATATTTACAAACATAAGAAAAATATTACAACAATTTTAAACTAATTACACCTACTCTAAGCCCCCTAATAAAATAACAAAGCCCCCCAAAATAAAAAATTACCTACCCTATTCTAAATTAAAAAAGTTACAAGCTCTTTTACCTTACCAGCCCTGAACAGGGCCCTTTGCGGGGCATGCCCCAAGAATTTCAGCTCTTTTGCCTGTAAAAGAATAAATACAATACCCCCCCCCCCAACATTACAACCCACCACCCACATACCCCTAATCTAACCCAAACCCCCCTTAAATAAACCTAACACTAAGCCCCTGAAGATCTTCCTACCTTGTCTTCACCATACCAGGTTCACCGATCCGTCCTGGCTCCAAGATCTTCATCCAACCCAAGCGGGGGTTGGCGATCCATAATCCGGTCCAGAAGAGGCTCCAAAGTCTTCCTCCTATCCGGCAAGAAGAGGACATCCGGACCGGCAAACATCTTCTCCAAGCGGCATCTTCGATCTTCTTCCATCCGGTGCGGAGCGGGTCCATCTTGAAGCAGGCGACGCGGATCCATCCTCTTCTTCCGATGTCTCCCGACTAATGACGGTTCCTTTAAGGGACGTCATCCAAGATGGCGTCCCTCGAATTCCGATTGGCTGATAGGATTCTATCAGCCAATCGGAATTAAGGTAGGAATTTTCTGATTGGCTGATGGAATCAGCCAATCAGAATCAAGTTCAATCCGATTGGCCGATCCCATCAGCCAATCAGATTGAGCTCGCATTCTATTGGCTGATCGGAACAGCCAATAGAATGCGAGCTCAATCTGATTGGCTGATTGGATCAGCCAATCGGATTGAACTTGATTCTGATTGGCTGATTCCATCAGCCAATCAGAAAATTCCTACCTTAATTCCGATTGGCTGATAGAATCCTATCAGCCAATCGGAATTCGAGGGACGCCATCTTGGATGACGTCCCTTAAAGGAACCGTCATTAGTCGGGAGACATCGGAAGAAGAGGATGGATCCGCGTCGCCTGCTTCAAGATGGACCCGCTCCGCACCGGATGGAAGAAGATCGAAGATGCCGCTTGGAGAAGATGTTTGCCGGTCCGGATGTCCTCTTCTTGCCGGATAGGAGGAAGACTTTGGAGCCTCTTCTGGACCGGATTATGGATCGCCAACCCCCGCTTGGGTTGGATGAAGATCTTGGAGCCAGGACGGATCGGTGAACCTGGTATGGTGAAGACAAGGTAGGAAGATCTTCAGGGGCTTAGTGTTAGGTTTATTTAAGGGGGGTTTGGGTTAGATTAGGGGTATGTGGGTGGTGGGTTTTAATGTTGGGGGGGGGTATTGTATTTATTCTTTTACAGGCAAAAGAGCTGAAATTCTTGGGGCATGCCCCGCAAAGGGCCCTGTTCAGGGCTGGTAAGGTAAAAGAGCTTGTAACTTTTTTAATTTAGAATAGGGTAGGGAATTTTTTATTTTGGGGGGCTTTGTTATTTTATTAGGGGGCTTAGAGTAGGTGTAATTAGTTTAAAATTGTTGTAATATTTTTCTTATGTTTGTAAATATTTTTTTATTTTCTGTAACTTAGTTCTTTTTTATTTTTTGTACTTTAGCTAGTTTATTTAATTGTATTTATTTGTAGCAATTGTGTTTAATTTATTTATTGATAGTGTAGTGTTAGGTTAATTGTAGGTAATTGTAGGTAGTTTATTTAATTATTTTATTGATAGGGTAGTGTTAGGTTTAATTATAACTTAGGTTAGGATTTATTTTACAGGTAAATTTGTTATTATTTTAACTAGGTAGCTATGAAATAGTTCTTAACTATTTAATAGCTATTGTACCTGGTTAAAATAATTACAAAGTTGCCTGTAAAATAAATATTAATCCTAAAATAGCTACAATATAATTATAATTTATATTGTAGCTATATTAGGATTTATTTTACAGGTAAGTATTTAGCTTTAAATAGGAATAATTTATTTAATAAGAGTTAATTAATTTCGTTAGATAAAAATTATATTTAACTTAGGGGGGTGTTAGTGTTAGGGTTAGACTTAGCTTTAGGGGTTAATACATTTATTAGAATAGCGGTGAGCTCCGATCGGAAGTTTAGGGGTTAATAATTGAAGTTAGGTGTCGGCGATGTTAGGGAGGGCAGATTAGGGGTTAATACTATTTATGATAGGGTTAGTGAGGCGGATTAGGGGTTAATAACTTTATTATAGTAGCGCTCAGGTCCGCTCGGCAGATTAGGGGTTAATAAGTGTAGGCAGGTGTCGGCGACGTTGAGGGGGGCAGATTAGGGGTTAATAAATATAATATAGGGGTCGGCGGGGTTAGGGGCAGCAGATTAGGGGTACATAAGTATAACGTAGGTGGCGGTCGGCAGATTAGGGGTTAAAAATTTTAATCGAGTGGCGGCGATGTGGGGGGAGCTCGGTTTAGGGGTACATAGGTAGTTTATGGGTGTTAGTGTACTTTAGGGTACAGTAGTTAAGAGCTTTATAAACCGGCGTTAGCCAGAAAGCTCTTAACTCCTGCTATTTTCAGGCGGCTGGAATTTTGTCGTTAGAGCTCTAACGCTCACTGCAGAAACGACTCTAAATACCGGCGTTAGAAAGATCCCATTGAAAAGATAGGCTACGCAAATGGCGTAGGGGGATCTGCGGTATGGAAAAGTCGCGGCTGAAAAGTGAGCGTTAGACCCTTTAATCACTGACTCCAAATACCAGCGGGCGGCCAAAACCAGCGTTAGGAGCCTCTAACGCTGGTTTTGACGGCTACCGCCGAACTCTAAATCTAGGCCTTAGGATTTATATTTATTTTATAGGTAACTTTGTATTTATTTTAGCTAGTTAGAATAGTTATTAAATAGTTAGTAACTATTTAATAACTACATAGCTAAAAGAAATACAAAATTACCTGTAAAATAAATCCTAACCTAAGTTAAAATTAAACCTAACACTACACTATCATTACATTAATTAAATAAATTAACTACAAATAACTACAATTAAATACAATTACATAAACTAACTAAAGTATAAAAAATAAAAAAAGCTAAGCCCCCTAATAAAATAACAAACCCCCCCAAAATAAAAAAATGCCCTACCCTATTCTACATTAAAAAAGTTCAAAGCTCTTTTTACCTTACCAGCCCTTAAAAGGGCCTTTTGTGGGGGCATGCCCCAAAGAATTCAGCTCTTTTGCCTGTAAAAGAAAAATACAACCCCCCCCAACATTAAAACCCACCACCCACATACCCCTAATCTAACCCAAACCCCCCTTAAAATAACCTAACACTAATCCCCTGAAGATCATCCTACCTTGAGTCGTCTTTACTCAACCAAGCAGCGATGGAACCGAAGAGGACATCCGGAGCGTCCAAGGGGCGCTGAAGAAATCTTCCATCCGATGAAGTTATCCTCCAAGCGGCGCTGAAGAAATCTTCCATCCGGGCGAGGTCATCTTCCAAGAGGCGCTGAAGAAGTCTTCTATCCGGGCGAGGTCATCTTCCAAGCCGGGTCTTGAATCTTCATCCCGCCGACGCGGAACATCCTTCTTTCCCGACGGACTACCGACGAATGAAGGCTCCTTTAAGGGACGTCATCCAAGATGGCGTCCCTTCAATTCCGATTGGCTGATAGGATTCTATAAGCCAATCGGAATTAAGGTAGGAAAAATCTGATTGGCTGATTGAATCAGCCAATCAGATTCAAGTTCAATCCGATTGGCTGATCCAGTCAGCCAATCAGATTGAGCTTGCATTCTATTGGCTGATCGGAACAGCCAATAGAATGCGAGCTCAATCTGATTGGCTGACTGGATCAGCCAATCGGATTGAACTTGAATCTGATTGGCTGATTCAATCAGCCAATCAGATTTTTCTTACCTTAATTCCGATTGGCTGATAGAATCCTATCAGCCAATCGGAATTGAAGGGACGCCATCTTGGATGACGTCCCTTAAAGGAGCCTTCATTCATCGGTAGTCCGTCGGGAAAGAAGGATGTTCCGCGTCGGCGGGATGAAGATTCAAGACCCGGCTTGGAAGATGACCTCGCCCGGATAGAAGACTTCTTCAGCGCCTCTTGGAAGATGACCTCGCCCGGATGGAAGATTTCTTCAGCGCTGCTTGGAGGATAACTTCATCGGATGGAAGATTTCTTCAGCGCCCCTTGGATGATCACTTCTGCCACTCTGGATGTCCTCTTCGGTTCCATCGCTGCTCGGTTGAGTGAAGACGACTCAAGGTAGGATGATCTTCAGGGGATTAGTGTTAGGTTATTTTAAGGGGGGTTTGGGTTAGATTAGGGGTATGTGGGTGGTGGGTTTTAATGTTGGGGGGGTTGTATTTTTCTTTTACAGGCAAAAGAGCTGAATTCTTTGGGGCATGCCCGAACAAAAGGCCCTTTTAAGGGCTGGTAAGGTAAAAGAGCTTTGAACTTTTTTAATGTAGAATAGGGTAGGGCATTTTTTTATTTTGGGGGGTTTGTTATTTTATTAGGGGGCTTAGATTAGGTGTAAGTAGCTTAAAATTGTTGTAATATTTTTTTAAATGTTTGTAACTTATTTTTTTTATTTTTTGTAACTTAGCTTTTTTTATTTTTTGTACTTTAGTTAGTTTATGTAATTGTATTTAATTGTAGTTATTTGTAGTTAATTTATTTAATTAATGTAATGATAGTGTAGTGTTATGTTTAATTGTAACTTAGGTTAGGATTTATTTTACAGGTAATTTTGTATTTCTTTTAGCTAGGTAGTTATTAAATAGTTACTAACTATTTAATAACTATTCTAACTAGCTAAAATAAATACAAAGTTACCTGTAAAATAAATATAAATCCTAAGATAGCTACAATGTAATTATTAATTATATTGTAGCTATCTTAGGGTTTATTTTAAAGGTAAGTATTTAGTTTTAAATAGGATTAATTTAGTTCATAATAGAAATATTATTTAGATTTATTTAATAAATATTTAAGTTAGGGGGGTGTTAGGGTTAGTGTTAGACTTAGGTTTAGGGGTTAGTAAATTTATTACAGTGGCGGCGGTGTAGTGGGGGGCAGGATAGGGGTTAATAAATTTATTATAGGTGGTGACAGTGTAGGGGGGGCAGATTAGGGGTTAATAAATTTAATATAGGTTGCGGCAGGGTCAGGGAGCGGCAGTTTAGGGGTTAATACATATATTATAGTTGCTGTGGGCTCTGGGAGCGGCGGTTTAGGGGTTAATATGTATAGAGTAGCTTGCGGTGGGCTCCGGGAGCGGCGGTTTAGGGGTTAATATGTATAGAGTAGCTTGCGGTGGGCTCCGGGAGTGGCGGTTTAGGGGGGTAATAACTTTATTTAGTTGCGGCGGTGTAGGGGGCACAGATTAGTGGTGTTTAGACTTGCTGTACATGTTAGGGTGTTAGGTGCAGACATCTCCCATAGAAATCAATGGGATGTCTGTCAGCAGCGAACTTGTACTTTCGCTATGGTCAGACTCCCATTGATTCCTATGGGATCCGCCGCCTCCAGGGTGGCGGACTGAAAACCAGGTACGCTGGGCCGTAAAAGTGCCGAGCGTACCTGCTAGTTTTTTGATAACTAGCAAAAGTAGTCAGATTGTGCCGCACTTGTGTGGGGAACATCTGGAGTGACGTAAGAATCGATCTGTGTCAGATTGAGTCCGGCGGATCGAAGTTTACGTCACAAAATTCTACTTTTGCCGGTCTCTAGCCTTTGATAACTAAGGCGAATAAGCCTCGCCACAAATACGCTGCGGAATTCCAGCGTATTTGAGGCTGACGGCTTGATAACTACCCCCCTAGATCTCTGTCTTTACCTATTTTTAGCTACAAGAGTTTTGAGGCTTAAATCTTGGAATGCTGATATTACTTTTCAAGTCTAGATTGCTATCTCTTCTTTCGAAGGTAATAAGAGACCTAAGGGTAAATATTAAGCTTCTAAATAGTTTTCGTTCTTTTTTTTCAAATAAGGAACAAACACCTAATCCTTCCCTATGGAATCTGTTTCAAATTGGAAACCTAAATGGAATAAACCCAACCCATTTAAGAAACCAAAATGCCAGCCCCTAAGTCCGCATGAAGGTGCGACTCTCATTCCAGCTCAGCTGGTAGGGGGCAGATTAAGGTTTTTCAAGAATGTTTTGGATAATTCGGTCCAAATTAATGGTTTCAGAGTATTATCTCTCAGGGGTTTCGAATAGGATTCTGAGTAAATCCTCCTGTGAGAAGATTTTTTCTCTCATGTATCCCAGCAAATCCAGTTAAAGCTCAGGCTTTCCTGAAGTGTGTTTCAGATCTGGAGTTTCAGGGGTAGTCATGCCAGTTCCTTTTCAGGGACAAGGTCTGTGGTTTTTATTCAAATCTTTTCATTGTCTCAAAGAAGGAAATTTCATTCAGATCAATTATGGATCTGAAAATTTTGAATCGTTATGTAAGAGTACCAATTTTCAAATGGTGACTTTAAGGACTGTTCTGCCTTTTATTCAGCAAGGACTTTTTAGGTCCATAATGGATTGCATGATGTATACCTTCATATTCCGATTCATTCAGATCATTATCAGTTCCTGATATTCTCTTTTCTAGACAAGCGTTACCAATTTGTTGTTTTTACCATTTTTGGATTAGCAACCACTCAAAGAATCTTTTTTAAAGGTTTCTGGTGCCCTGCTTTATGGAAACCAGAGAGCAGGGTATTGCGGTATTTTCCTTATTTGGACGATATTTTGGTACTAGCTCAGTCCTTCTGTTCTGCAGAATCTCACACTAATCAACGAGTGTTGTTTCTTTGGAAACATGGTTGGAGGATCAATTTACCAAAAAGTTTCTTGATTCCTCAGAATTCCTCCAGATAGATTCAGTGTCCATGACTCTGTCTCTAACAGACAAGAGACGTTTGAAGTGGTTGCAGCCTGTCGGTACCTTCAGTCTCAGTCATTCCCTTCAGTGGCTATGTGCATGGAAAATTTAGGTTTCATGACTGCAGCATTGGACGCATTTCTCTTTGCCGTTCTCACATGAGACCTCTCCAGCTTTGATGCTGAATCCATGGTGCAGGGATTATACTAAGATATCACAATTAATATCCTTAAATCCCGATGTTGACACTCTCTGACGTGGTGGTAAATCACCAGTGTTTAGTTCAAGGGGCTTCTTTGTTCAGCTAACCTGGACTATGATCTCTACAGATACAAGTCTTTCAGATTGGGGAGCTGTTTGGGGATCTCTGACAGCACAAGGGGTTTTGGAAATCTCAAGAGGCGAGATTACCAACCAATATTTTAGATCTCCGTGCTATTCTCAGAGCTCTTCAGTTTTGGCCTTTGTTGAAGAGAGAACGTCATTTATTTTCAAACAGACAATATCACATTCAGTGGCATTCATCAATTAGCAGGGTGGGACTCAGTCCACAAGCCATGAAGAAGTATCTTGGATACTTGCTTGGGTGAAATTCAGCTCCTGTCTAATTTATGCGGTGCATATCCCAGGTGTAGACATTGGGAGGCGGATTATCTCAGCCATCAGACTTTACATCCTGCGGAGTGGTTCCTCCATCCAGATGTGTTTTTTCAGATAGATCTGATGATCTCTCATCTAAATAAGAGACTTCCAAGATGCCTGTCCAGGTTCAGGGACTTCCAGGCGGAAGCAGTGGGTGCGCTAACACTTCCTTGGTGTTATCAACCTACTTATATTTTCCCTCCTCTAGTTCTTCTTCCAAGAGTGATTTCCAGAATCATCATGGAACAATCGTTTATGTTGCTGGTGGTTCCAGCATGGCCCCACAGGTTTTGGTATGTGGATCTTGTTCGGATGTCCAGTTGCCAACCTTGGCCACTTCCGTTAAGGCCGGACCTACTGTCTCAAGGGCCGTTTTTCGATCAGGATCTCAAATCATTAAATTTGAAGGTATGTAAATTGAACACTTAGTGCTAATTCATAGAGGTTTCTCTGACTCAGTGATTAATACTATGTTACAAGCTTGTAAATTTGTCTCTAGAAAGTTTTATTATCCAATTAGGAAGACCTTCATTTTATGGTGTTCTTCTCATAAATTCTCTTGGCATTCTTTTAGAGTTGCAAGAATTTTACAGTTTCTTCAGGATGGTTTGGATAAGGTTTTGTCTGCAAGTTCCTTGAAGGGACAAATCTCTGCTCTTTCTGTTATATTCACACAAAGATTGCTAAACTTCCTGATATTCACTGTTTTGTACAGGCTTTAGTTTGTGTTTAAGCCTGTCATTAAATCAATCTCTCCTCATTGGAGTCTTAATTTGGTTTTGAAGGCTTTACAGGCTCCTCCATATTCTGCCTATGCATTCTTTGGACATTTAACTACTTTCTTGGAAAGTATTGTTCCTTTTGGCCATCGTTTCTGCTAGAAGAGTTTCTGAGCTATCTGCTCTTTCTTATGAATCTCCTTTCCTGATTTTTCATCAGGATAAGGCGGTTTTGCGGACTTGATTTCAATTTTTTCCTAAGGTTGTGAATTCTAACAACATTAGTAGAGAAATTGTTGTTCCTTCCTTGTGTCCTAATCCTAAGAATTATTTGGAAAGATTTATACATTCTTTGGATGTGGTGAGAGCTTTGAAATATTATATTGAAGCTACTAAGATTTCAGGAAGACTTCTAGTCTATTTGTTCTATTTTCTGGTCCTAGGAGAGGTCAGAAAAATTTCTGCTATTTCCTTGGTTTGTTGATAAAAGCTTTTGTTTCTTCTGGTTAGGCCCCGCTTCAGAGAATTACAGCTCATTTTACTAGATCAGTCGCTACTTCGTGGGCTTTTAAGAATGAAGCTTTAGTTGATCAAAGTTGCAAGCGGCAATTTTGTCCTCTTTACATACATTTACTAAATTCTACCATTTTTATATATTTGCTTCTTCAGAAGCAATTTTTGGTAGAAAAGTTCTTCAGGCAGCTGTTTCAGTTTGATTCTTCTGCTGATGTTTTAAGTTTTTCTTTTCTTCATGAGAATAACTTATATTTTGGGTTGTAGATTAATTTTTCAGCATATGGCTGTTGTTTATTTTTATCCCTCCCTCTCTAGTGACTCCTGCGTGGAGTTCCACATCTTGGGTATTTGATATCCCATACGTCACTAGTTCATGGACTCTTGCCAATTACATGAAAGAAAATATAATTTATGTAAGAACTTACCTGATAAATTCATTTCTTTCATATTGGCAAGAGTCCATGAGGCCCACACTTTTTATGGTGGTTACGATTTTTTTGTATAAAGCACAATTATTTCCAGATTCCTCTGTTGATTCTTTTTACTCCTTTCTTTATCACCCCACTACTTGGCTATTTGTTAAACTGAATTGTGGGTGTGGTGAGGGGTGTATTTATAGGCATTTTGAGGTTTGCAAAACTTTGCCCCTCCTGGTAGGAATGTATATCCCATACGTCACTAGCTCATGGACTCTTGCCAATATGAAAGAAATGAATTTATCAGGTAAGTTCTTTCATAAATTATGTTTTTCAATCGCATTATCATGGACGCATGTTAAAGGGATATGAAACCCAAAAATGTTATTTTAAGATTCTGATAGAACATGCAATTTTAAACAATTTTCCAATTTACTTTTATTATCTAAGTTGCTTTGTTCTCTTTCTGTCCTTTAATGAAAATAATAAATAGGTAGGCTCAGAAGCAGCAAAGCACTACTGGGAACTAGCTGCTGATTGGTGGCTGCACATATCTGACTATTGTCATTGGCTTATCTGGTGTGTTCAGCTAGCTCCCAGTAGTGCATTGATGCTCCTTTGACAATTAATACCAAATTAGATAATACAAGAAAAATGTAAAGTTGTTAAAAAATGCATGATCTACCTGAATTATGAAAAACAAAATTGGATTTCATGTCCCTTTAAGCATTTGCCATTCAGTCTTGTTTGTTAAAAACTCAATCTTCTAACAGTTATAGAAATGCGACAAAGAGAATCCCTGTCCTGTACAGTTAGAGTGAGGTTTTTGTAAACATGCATTGTACAGTAGGTGTTTGTAAATGCAGTTTGTACAGTGATTTCTGCAACTTTGGACTATCTTTAACACCTTGTCTTTTAATGGTTTCCCTATTTCCAGTGTGAGAACAGTTACAATCCTGTTAAAGAAGACAAGATAAATCGTGACCACTTTCTTCTTATAAAAATGAATAATCCACACTGTTCTTCGTGATTGTATACAAATATCTCACCAAATCAGAAAACAAGGTAAAATACTTAATATATAAACATATTAAAGATTTAAAAAACATAATTGATCAAACATGCCCAATATATCCATGATGCCCATATATAAATGTCACTCATATTGTTTAATCCTTATCATAAAGACCATACTTCTTCCAACCACTGCTTCTTAACTTATGTTTGTCTAGATTACTGCTGCCTAAACTCTCTTCCATCTCATAGGTAGAGGACTTAAAATATTCAAGACTAATTTTTTTCTCTGCCATGGTTGACAAGTCCTGCTCTTATGCACTTGGTTGTGCAAGAGTGGGTGCAGGGCTAAATATGCAATCTTAAAGGTATATGAAACACAAATTTTTATTTCATGATCCATGATAGGGCATGCACGTTTAATCAACTTTCCAATTTACTTGTATTATATAAATTGCTTTGTTTTCTTGTTATCCTTTGTTGAAAAGAAGAAGTGTTTCAGGAGCAGCAAAGCACTACTGGGAGCTAGCTGCTGATTGGTGGCTGCATGTATATGCCTCTTGTCATTAGCTTTTCTGATGTGCTCAGCTAGTTTTCAGCAGTGCACTGCTCCTTTAATAAAGGATAATAAGATAAAAAAGAGCAAATTTGATAATAGAAATACATTGGAAACTTGTTTATAATCATAAGCTCTATCTGAATCATGAAACAAAAAAATGGCTTCATGTCCCTTTAAATTCTTAGATACTGACTTGCTTACTCCAGATTTTTCAACCCATAATAAAATAAGCATAACCCAGTAACTTTAAACACACTCAAATTAAATAATACAGCATTAAACTAGTAGTTAAACTTCATTATTTATTCCAACGAAACATTATACTTCTTTTAACTTTTAAGAGAACTAGTGCCAAAACAGTTAAGTACATAACGAGTAAAGGATCAGCACCTCTAAGCAAAGTCCTTTTTGGGTACAGATAGCAACAGAGTAGGGGTGCTGTACCTCAGGGATCCCCATCAAGGAATACAAACAGTAGGATACAACAAAAAGAAAAGAAAGGCAGCACACGCCATGCAGGGAAATCTTCAATGAAAGAGAGCAATGTTTCGGGGCTCCTGCCCTTTTCTCAAGCTTGAAAATATTTAAGTACACACTTGTAACTGTTTACCAAAAACGTTGTAATTTTTTAAAATTAAAGTAACTATAATGCATTAAACTAAGAATAAAAGTCAAAGGGCCAGTAAATACCTTAAACATTAAACATAAAGAGCTAGATTACAAGTGGAGCACAAAAATATTAGAACTTTTGAGCTCTAACACCACACAAGTTAAATCAACAGTGCACCGATTCTTGCCCTCATATTACAAATTAAAAGTAAAAAGTTTTCTCTTGCGCAAAAGCCTCAGGAGCACTAACATCTGTATGTCATATAGTGTGGATGCTCTTAAATCTTTTCTCCATAGACTTCTACAGGACTTGATACAAATCCCTGTTTTGGCTTTCGCTCAAGCTTTAACAAATTATTTTCTTGTATAATTCATTGTGCCTCACTTATAAATGTTTACTTAAGAGATGTGAACAGATGATCTTACAATATTGCAACCTAAGCCTGTATTGCTATCCCTGCATTGCTTTCCCCATAGCAGTGTTAAATGTCTAGGCTAGAGTATTCAGCTGAATGCAATAAATTAGTTAGTGACATGATCAAAGACAGTCAAAGGCCACTTGGGAAAATTTGATTCAGGGTGAGATAAGTTAAAAAAACAGACAATTGAATTTGGGGGAGGCTGGGGTTATACCATTAGTAAAATTATAAAATTAGGAATCATAACAAATATTTGCAATGTTTGAACATCGCATTGATGAAGACAAGATCAGCAGAGCAAATGCAAAAAAGAAAGACTTGAAATACAATTGACACAAAAACAGGGAAATTGGCAGGATTTGAATGCAGGGACCCAATTCACAAACCAAAGAGAGACTTGTAGTACAAATGACACAAAAACAAGGAAATTGGCAGGATTTGAATGCAGGGACCCATTTCACATACCAAAGAGAGACTTATAGTACAAATGACACAAAAACAGGGAAATTGGAAGGATTTAAATGCAGGGATCCAATTCACATACCAAAAAGCAGAAAAGAGAGTTGGTTAACTCAGCATTCCTTAGCAGATGTCAATAGGCAGTTTGTTAGTTAGTAAACAGCAATGTGGTGAGTATTATTGTTGTATAATTTGTTGTGCCTCACTTATAAATGTTCACTTAAGAGATGTGAACAGATGATGTTACAATATTGCTACCTAAGCCATATACATTTGCATACAAAGAGAGAAGCGCTCTACCAGGAACGAACAACAGCTCAGTAGCTTGTTCTATGGTGAGTTACCACCTAGGAGCAACCTCCCCAGGGTCATAAAAATTTGCATACAAAGAGAGAAGCGCTCTACCAGGAATGAACAACAGCTCAGCATCTTGTTCTATGGCACGTTACCACCTAGGAGCAGCCTTTTTTAGCCCAGTTGTGCTTTTCACAGAGGAAAACTTTCCTAAAGCATATCAGTCTGATCCCGTCAAGTAAATACGTATATACACATATAAATTAATAATATGTACACACACACATATATATATATATATATATATATATATATATATATATACACAGTATATACACTGTAAAAAATGTCTGTGAAATTAACTGTAAAATGCTGTAAAATCATGACATCAAAATTGTGTAAATTTAAAAACAATAAAACTGTGTTAAATTTACAGAAATATTCTGAAAATACTAAAAAATACAATTGTAAATCCAGAACCAAACACAACTGTTAATTTTACAGTAAGAATATGGTAAAATAATCATATTTATTTGTAGAATTTACAGAATACAGTAGTTTAAACAGAGAAAACACTGTAATACCTAAAGCAAAACATTACAGTTAAAATTACAAGCTGACAGTGTTAAGATAATGTTTTTGTTAGGCAGATTTTCATATATACAGAAATAAATTGTATTATATTTGACAAATTTGTATGTTATATTTTACAGATAAGAATGTGTAAAAGTACAGTAAAATTATGTTACTATGAAGGGTTTCAAAATCCAGTCATGTCTGTTTAGAATTGAGCAGGCCTAATATATTAGTAAACTATAGTAAAACTATAATAGAAGTAGGTCACTTTAAAAAAAAATACATTACATCTGAACTATTTAAAAAGTGTAGTGTTTTTTTGTTATAAATGCAGCCTCCCATAAAGGAAGTGACAGAGCAGGAAGTACAATCAGCTTCCTGTAGGGCTCAAGTCAGTGTTTCTTATCATCCATCTTGTTCATAGCGCTTCAGCTCCTTCTCTTTGCATAACCTAATAACTGTAAGCAGTAGATTACTTGCTAATACTGTAATACATTCTATTTACATTGATTATCCTGCATTCCTGCCTATTTTTTTCTTATGTCAGACATATGTAGCATAAAGTTGCTGCACCATACTGCACATGTGCTTATTGTAATTCCATTTTATTCTTTTAGTATTTACAGTTTCTACAAGAGCTATCATAGCAATAAATTCAGTCTTTTCAAAGACAAAACCATTATTTCTGTCTGCCTTGTTGATTGCTGTATAGTTCCACAGTTACTGGACATAATTTGTAGTCATAATAATAATGCTGACTGACTGAGGGTTAATTCATTAGTCTGGTAGGTTTCATGTTTACTGCTTAACTTTTTCAGCATTTGTGGAGCAGTGGATTTTGCGATCATCCATGTAAGGTAAAACTTATAAAAAACAGGCAATTTTGTTAGTTTGCTAAAATTGATTACCTTTTAATTTTCCCAGCAAAACACTTGAGACATTGAAAGGTGCTGCACTGTGGGGTTCATAGGAATGAACCCCATTGCTTTTTCAAAAGTGTTAGCGCTGGCTGCAAGCGGACATTTTCTATGTATTCAGCTTTTAAAGCTTGTTTCTATTATGTTCACAATGCACATGAACCTTCTGTCACTGCTAGAGATTATGGGGCCCATTTATCAAGCTCCAAACGGAGCTTGTGGGCCCGTGTTTCTGGCGAGTCTTCAGACTCACCAGAAATACCAGTCATAAAGCAGCAGTCTAAAGACCGCTGCTCCATAACCCTGTCCACCTGCTCTGATGAGGCGGACAGGAATCGCCGGAAATCAACCCGATCGAGTATGATCGGGTTGATTGACACCTCCCTGCTGGCGGCCGATTGGCTGTGAGTCAGCAGGGGGTAGCGTTGCACCAGCAGCTCTTGTGAGCTGCTGGTGCAATGTTAAATGCGGAGAGTGTATTGCTCTCCGCATTCAGCAAGGTCTTGCGGACCTGATCCGCACTGTAATAAATGAGTAGGTGTCTCCTTATCGGAAATTACCTCAATCGTATGAGGTAATGTATGAGCATGTAGAAAAAGTTGTCCGTCCCCTCCTCAGTCTGTAGTCAATTTGCCTCTGGACTGTGTTGTTTAGGGATTTCTGCCCTTCGCTGCGTTCTTGTGTATGGCACTTGTCTTTTTGGAAACTTCCAGGATTTTTAAAAACCAGAGCCTTGATGTCTCTCAGGAGTATGGTATGCGTTTCAGAGGCGGGTGATGGGTCTTCCTGTGGCTGCCCACTGCAATAATCACCGGAAGTGCTCTGTTGGCTCTCATGGCTCATCGTGCGATCTAAGCGGAGTGTGGACAGGAGAGACTCACTGCACTGTGCACACAGGAAACAGCTGCACACTTCCGATGATTATTGCAGTAGAGCAGCTGCAGGAAGACCCATCACCCGCCTCTGAAACTCATACCATACTCCTGAGAGACATCAAGGCTCGGGTTTTTAAAGATCCTGGAAACACATATATACACTATGACAAATCAACTATGGATTCATATTTATTAACATTACTTTATTTTTTTAAACAGAAGGAAATAAAGGTTCAATATACTTTCTCACAAAAAAAAGATAATTTATTGGGTAACATTAAAAATATCAGCACACGTGTTACATTTAGACTTCTTATTGTAGAAGACAAGAAATTATTATACAAAAAATGCATTCACATTATAATTAACCTGAAAGGCAAATGTTAACATTCTATTTAAAGCTTTGTAAAAAATGAAAAAGAAAATACTGTGAATGCACTGTGTCTGGAATAGACTCTTTCCATATAGACAGAAGGGAACTGGATTCTTAATTGTTTTTCTTATCTTACTGGACAAGTCAGTTTCAGTGCATCTCATATAGGCTTTTTGTAAACCCATGAGGCAGGTTTTCAAACTCACTGCTGCCAAAATTACCATTTTCAAAGCAGATTAAAATCCACAGCACCAAGACAGACTTAAACAACTGCAATCAACATTTTGTATAACCTATATTATGTACACAATGCACATTTACTCTTCAAAATTCAGTTACCTAGATTGCAAATGAATCATGCAGAATTCACATTGATTATGATTTTAGCAACACATTTTTTTCATGCTCTTAACTCTTTTAGTTCTGAACTTTGTCACACCTCTATTGTGAAACATTATTTGTGTGATTTTTATAAATGTTAGTTTGTGTATGTTTTATTTTTCTGTGAGTAACCAATAGGGATGGGCGAATGTTTCTAAAAATTCGAAATTTAAAACGAATTTTGATATATTCGTTCGTTCAAATCGAATTTCGAATGTTTATATAACATTCTAACATTCTATTTTCGAATTTTCGTTTTCAAATTTTTCAATAAAATTCTAAAATATTCGTTCGAATAATAGAATGTTTAGCTATGTATTCATTCAATTTCGAAATGTAATATTCGAATTTGAATGTGACATTCGAATTTGAAATAGTATTTCTAGTCTACAACTGTGTTTAATAAATGTAATATTCGAATTTGAATGCTACATTCGAATTCGAATGTCACATTCGAATTTGAAATAGTATTTCTAGTCTAATACTGTGTTTTAAATGTGATATTCGATTCAAATGTGATATTCGATTCGAATGTGACATTCAAATTCGAAATAGTATTTCTAGTCTAATACTGTGTTTTATAAATGTAATATTCAAATTCGAATGTGATATTTGATTCGAATGTGACATTCAAAATAGTGTTTCTAGTCTACAATTGTGTTATATAAATGTAATATTTGAATTCTAAATGTAATATTTGAATTCTAATGTAGTAACCAATATAAATAATTGATGGACAACTTAATTCCACACAAATTCAGTTCAGAAGATGACTGAACAGTGGTGGATGTAATAGTGGCCCTAAATGCCTTATCCATCTTATGACCACATCTTATCTCAAATAATATATGATGCAAATTCCTATGCCTAAGAAGTCTGCATAGGGTGCAAGTATAACTGATTTGTATATATAAGTGAAAAAGTAATTTTTAATATAAAAAATCATTTTTAGTGAAACTTGAGTTTTAATTATGTGTTCTCCTTTAAATGGATATATAAATAATGTGTGCTAATATGCTGTACATAGTGCATTCAATCTTAGTGTATACCTAAATATTAGGATATCACTTTATACATATTTGTGAAATGAAATAAATAAAATAAAACATGTGCAGTTATATTGTGTAAAAAAATAAAAAAAGTGAAATTGTGATTTTTTTTTAAACATCAATCAGGGATTCAAGAAAACAACAAAAAAAGTTAAATAAAAACTATGATATAAAGTTGTTGAGTCAGCTCTTCTTCTAGTGGATTTGGCTTGCAAGAAGGATCTAAAAAAATATAAAGAAAAGTTCCTCATAGTGCAATTTATCCAAGATAATGTTTCAGTAAAATCAGGGTGTGTGCACTATGTGCAATATGCGCAGGGTGGGCTTTGCAGTCTCCAGCTGACTGATACAGACAATGGGGCCTATTTATCAAATGTCTTACGGACCTGATCCGACAGTGCGGATCAGGTCCGCAAGACATCCCTGAATGCTTAGAGCAATACGCTCTCCGTATTCACCATTGCACCAGCAGCTCACAAGAGCTGCTGGTGGAACGCTGCCCCCTGCAGACTCGCGGCCAATGGGCCACCAGCAGGGGGTGTCAATTAACCCGATCGTACTCAATCGGGTTGAATTCCGGTGATTCCTGTCCGCCTGCTCAGAGCAGACGGACAGGGTTATGGAGCAACGGTCTTGTGAAGACTCGCCAGAAACAAGGGCCGTCAAGCTCAGTTAGGCCCTATATCTCCCTCAGATAGCAATGGGGTGGATTCTGGGAGTGGTTGCCTTTTAAAACATAAAAGACACAAAGCTTCTCCTAGTGCAGATAAAACTAACAACAAGATGGTTCCAGGAAAGTATGTGAAATGAGTACTCACATTTTAATTTGCACGGTGGATTCATGCAAATAAGACAGGCTGGATGTTGCAGATACCAGCTGTCTGAATCAAGTCTCCCTGGGCTGTACTTCCAAGCGATTGAAAAATAGAATAAAGTGCTCCAAAAAGTAGTACAAGTGTAGACTACTTAAAATCACAAATTATTTTAAAAACATATATAAAGCATGCAACACGTTTCTCAGCTGGCTAGCTGTTTCATCAGGCATGTAACTGGTTCAAATGAGGAGCACAATATATACATGTAGTTTCAATTAGTTGCCATGAGACTAAAGGGCTAACAATGGGAGTGTTCATTATTCACAATATATATTCCCAATGCCTAACCTCAAGAAATACGTAAAATAATAAACATTATAAAAGTATATACATGATAAAAATACGAATAAGATAAAAATGTACATAGTAAAAATATTATTATTATTATTATTAGCCTTCCACTTTGACAAATCATTGCCATTTTTTGTGAAATTCAATTGGTCAATAATTGGTTACATTTTTCCTGTGTAAAATTGTTCAACCTAGGAACATCATACATCAACATCAACATATCGTTTAGCAACCAATTCCATATAATATACTATTGGGCGTCTTAGATCAGAAGGCCATTCAGATAGTGACTATATTGTCACTATGGAATGTTTTGGTGAGCATGGCTGGTATCGTGTATTCAGGGGCATTGGGTATGGATAGCCAATTAAGTTGCTACTTTTCAGTCAAGGATGGCATGTTAAACTTTGTCAATTTATGGGCATGATTGTGATGAATTCGGCGATGGCCAATTGCCTACTTAGAAAAACGACACTGAGTTTTAGTACTTAGAAAAACGACACTGAGTTTTAGTCAAAAGCTACGGCTGACAGTTGTGAAAAGGGATAGCTAAAATTATTGAATCGATCATGATGGCCAATCGCCTAGTTAGAAAAACAACACTGATTTTTAGTCAGAAGCTGCGGCTGACAGTTGTGAAAAGGGATATCTAAAATTACAGAATAAACCAATTGCAAATTGAAATCAAAGATCATGGGGAATGACACTTGAGAATATCATAATATTGATATACTAATGATTTGATGTGTTTTTATCTATAGTATACTGTGTATTTTTAACTCACAAATAAAAAGAAGGTATGAATGTATCAAATCAGATAAAAGGGAGAAATTAAACATTCAGAATTATTAGCAAGTATATATTAGAGGTAAGCTACAAATTTAAAATTGTTTATGGATTTGCTAAGTGCAGACTATTTTAAATTCTATTTAATAAGTGATCTTTTTTCTGGAATGTTTGTAGAATAATTCTTTTTCTAGAGTATTTGTGGTATGATTATCTGGTGTAGATGTGTAGCCTAAAATGATTAAGTCTGGTTTGTTTAAAAATTAAATAAAGTAAAATAGAATGAAATAAAATTAATTAATCTTAATTCAATTGAAACAGAATGTAATGAGATGTCTTTTGATAATATGACTATTATTTTGACTATTACTGAAAGGATAATAGTTATTTTGCTAAGGGAAGTAATGTGTAATGTGTCTGTGTAAATCAATTATTTAAGGGTTAGGAGTGTAGGTTATAAAATAATGAAGTGGATTGATACTGGAATGTTCAATTGTTAAAAGCGGCTAAATCTATGTTAACATTTAGTCTGCTAGGATGTAAGGTTTGGAGTTTATAAATCCAATATGTCTATGACGGAGACGTATCATACGGTTGTATGTTGAATGTGGTTGAATTTGTTCTTTTGGTGTAATTTTCATTGGTGTTTTTGTAGAGTGATGATTCAGAGTGCAGTGTCTAGATACGCTTTGCTTATGGAAGCCATTTAGTATGTTTCTACAGTGTTTTGCCCATCTGATGTGGAGTTTGTGGCTTGTGCACTCTATATACTAGGTCACACAAAAACACTCAATGAGGTAGATCACATAGGAACTCTTACATGTTAAAAAAATCAGAATTTACAAATTCTCTGTTGGTGGTGTTGGATCTATATATTTTCTTGAATTTTGTATTAAGCGAAAAGCATGTGTTGCAATTTTTTCGATTGCATTTGTAGAAACCTTTAAGACTAAAAGGATGTTTTGATTTGGCAGAATCTTGGTTTGAATTAGAATTGAAATTATGAGCTATTTTAACTACCTTATTTGGTGCAAGTTTAGTTCTGATAGTGGGTGCTCTTTTGAAAGTGATTATGTTTTTTTTTTTCAACAATTCTTTCTAATATAGACCTAGATTTGGAGTTTGGCATTAGCCGTGAAAACCAGCGTTAGAGGCTCCTAACGCTGGTTTTAGGCTACCGCCGGTATTTGTAGTCACTCAAAATAGGGTCTAACGCTCACTTTTCATCCGCGACTTTTCCATACCGCAGATCCCCTTACGTCAATTGCGTATCCTATCTTTTCAATGGGATCTTTCTAACTCCGGTATTTAGAGTCGTTTCTGAAGTGAGCGTTAGACATCTAACGACAAAACTCCTGCCGCAGGAAAAAAGTCAGTAGTTAAGAGCTTTCTGGGCTAACGCCGGTTTATAAAGCTCTTAACTACTGTACTCTAAAGTACACTAACACCCATAAACTACCTATGTACCCCTAAACCGAGGTCCCCCCACATCGCCGACACTCGAATAATTTTTTTAACCCCTAATCTGCCGACCGCCACCTACGTTATCCTTATGTACCCCTAATCTGCTGCCCCTAACACCGCCGACCCCTGTATTATATTTATTAACCCCTAACCTGCCCCCCACAACGTCGCCTCCACCTACCTACACTTATTAACCCCTAATCTGCCGACCGCAAAGCGCCGCCACCTACGTTATCCTTATGTACCCCTAATCTGCTGCCCCTAACACCGCCGACCCCTATATTATATTTATTAACCCCTAATCTGCCCCCCTTAACGTCGCCTCCACCTGCCTACACTTATTAACCCCTAATCTGCCGACCGGACCTGAGCGCTACTATAATAAAGTTATTAACCCCTAATCCGCCTCACTAACCCTATAATAAATAGTATTAACCCCTAATCTGCCCTCCCTAACATCGCCGACACCTAACTTCAATTATTAACCCCTAATCTGCCGACCGGAGCTCACCGCTATTCTAATAAATGTATTAACCCCTAAAGCTAAGTCTAACCCTAACACTAACACCCCCCTAAGTTAAATATAATTTAAATCTAACAAAATTAATTAACTCTTATTAAATAAATTATTCCTATTTAAAGCTAAATACTTACCTGTAAAATAAATCCTAATATAGCTACAATATAAATTATAATTATATTATAGCTATTTTAGGATTTATATTTATTTTACAGGTAACTTTGTATTTATTTTAACCAGGTACAATAGCTATTAAATAGTTAAGAACTATTTAATAGCTAAAATAGTTAAAATAATTACAAATTGGGGGCGGAGCCAGCTTCTAAGGCAGTCAGACGTGTTTTCCTCAGCTCTGAGCTCTTGGTTATAATTTTATAGATAAATTCACCTTAAAAGAGCTCAAATTCATATTAAGATTCAACAGAAAACTGATGTGACTAGCCCTACACATCAAGGAACCAAAGATATTTTATTTGTGGACTCTAACATTGATAACGCTTTTCAGGCCTTGCCACGCGCAACTACAGCATTCATACCCAAAAGCATGGTTAACATGGAAATACTCGATGCATGGGAGCAACGCACTCAACAACTACTAGGGAGGTACCATCGGAGTATGCAGGAAGATATACAACTTCTGCTCTCTGCCTTCCTATCACCACCAACTCAAGCCGCTGAAAGATCTGGCCTAGGTCAGAAAGCCGGGAGCTATTCTGCATCTACATTCAGGACACCGGAAACTCCAGAGATCCCCTCTCACAGATCTATTCTGAGACAAGTAGGTGAGGGACTGGAGGAAGCTTCGGTTCACCGCCCTTCGATAACCACACTTGCTGAGAGGGAAGCTGCTGTGTCGCCGACACTCCTACCCGAGGGCCCGCTCATGAAGGTTTTGCCTTCAAATCAGGAGCTTCCAGTTCTGCTCTCACCGAGTAGGTCGGAGGGTAGGATTTCATTCCCACAGCGGTGGATGACACTGGGACTGACCGGGCACTTATCTTCTACTCAGATCGCGACATTGATACCGGAGCGATCCCTCATCAAAGAAACCATCTCATCTCAGGATGCAGAGAACACTTCGCTAGCTGTAGCGGCAGTCCAAATCCCCTGGCTGCATGAGTTGAATTCGCCACATTGGAGCAGAGGTGAGCCTCAGATCATTGTAGTGGTGCGCAAGAGGAGGCAAGGGAACCCCATACTTAGGACTGTAGCTCTGTTAAATGCTTGTGATCAGTACAGCGCCATACGACCAGTGGACATTCATGCAGGACTTGTTCAACATCGCACTGTTCAATTTACTGGCAATTCTCCTCCCGATACCCGCAGGCCTTACAGACCCGAGCAACAACAGTCTGGAGTGGGGTGAGAACGTTCAATCATACAAAGAGATACCACTTTGCCGGACAATAGACTTACCTTTTTGCCTTGCATAATGGACTTTGGGATTTCTGTTATATGTTCAGGTTAAACTAGATCCCTAATGTCTATGCATGTGATAATTAAGCTAACAAAAGTCCTGCCAAGGTTAGGTGGCTCAATTTACCCAATTATGTATTCATTTTTATTTATTTATTTTTTTCTATACTCATATGCTTTAATGGATGTACTAAGTGGGGTATTGGTATACGATTTTGATACATACTACAAACTTCAACCCTTTTCACTAGACGGGAGTTCAAGTATAGCTATATTCTTATATGTTGGAGAGGGATTATCATTACCACTCTCTGCTCCTATTTTCCAGATTAGCTTAAAATATATGTGCAATTGTCACAGGCTGACTACAAATGTTTAAACAATGCTCCCCTTTGTATTTATGGTTTGCACCACCTGTTTAACCATTCTCTTGTAATATTAATGGACAGGACAAAACATCCTATGTACATGTATATCTTAGCTAGTACTGTGACCTCCCTAACATATCTTTCCGGTATCCTTCCACATCTCAGCAGGGGTTTGAATCACTAATGCGGTCTACACATAACTACATTCTTAAGTGGATGCTTAATAACAGATCCCCCTTTGACTAGGGTTACTTTATCTATTGTTTGACCGCAGACTATACCACTTATACCTCCTTCTTAAAACATATGTCCTGTACGCATCTGTTCCAAGTGTTGTGGTTGAAATACCGGTTAACAGGCAGTTACTGAATATCTTAGATGACAAGTTCCCTATATATATTGATTGGGTCACTCGTTTAACCTTTTCGAGAGTCCAAAATATTACATATAGCCACAGGACTATAGTTGTGTATTCTATAAATCAGTCTGCAGCTGTACATATAAGCTTTTAATTTAGAGTAAGCATTGAGACACTAGCACTAATAGTATTATGGTATCATTATATAGTGTTATCCCTGCTCGTATGTTATTTTATAGCTAGGTAGTAGTTGCCTGTATTGCTTAATAGATATATTTTTGCTCTACTTTACCCCAGGCTATACCGATCTTAATATCCACATGGTACTTTTCAGCTGTGAGTCGCGCCCATAACAGGCAATAAAATGCAGACATTAAAAGCGAAATATCTATACTACAAGGCAGGACAGGTCATTATTATTATAAAATTCTATATGATGGTGTTCAGCTTGTACAAAATCCGCTAAATGTGTTGTAATGTTTTTGTTATCTACTGGCATATATTTGGTGCATGCTTGTTGAATTTTAACTGTTTTATCCTGTCTCACAAAACCTATCATTTTTGCAGTTAGCACATAGAGTTTCATGCCACATATTGTCTGGTACTATTGGGGTTAGATTAGGTTTAAACCTCCATACAATAACAGTTAAGATCCTAATACAGCTCTACAGGTTCTTGCAACTAGGGCAGACTCACTTCAGCACTTAGATTCCCTGTCCAATACACTATTGCATCGTAGAGGGGGCCTCACTTGTAAAGCCTCACTATCAGCATACATTTAATATGTTTCCATACCACTATATTTGCTATTATGATAGTAAACTCTGATACATAATTTTATCTTGCTAGGGCATATTTGCCTATAGTCCTACAATTTGCCAATATTACTGTAATATGCTAGTATTACATATGCTAACTATCCCTATCCATAGCTGTAACAATGTTGGGGGTTACTGGCTGTGAGGATATAAATGTTTCTTTTATATTATTGTACATGGTTGCATCCTTATGTTACAGGGATTAGGGTGGAAAGTGTTATGTCATGTTGCATTACATTAGAATATTGCTCCCAGAGACCCCAGTATATCTTGGCATCCTCCCGCACTGCCAGCGGCCGAGGCAGTGTGGCGTGCTAAGAATTTTACTTATGTTACCTGGAGTGATATAATTCAAGTGACATGTTAGTACAGACTCTCCATGATCTTCAGTTGAGTTCCTTAAGTATATAAATTGGTACTGTTATCATGGATATATTATAGTATGACTTGCATGTTAGAATATATATCTATCATAGGTATTGCCTACACTGCTCATACCCTGTTACTGTTGAGCCCCTCTCCTCCCTTTCCCGCCGGTACTGGTTATCTGCGGGTCATACCCCTTCTCCTTTTTCCCGCATCGTCTATAGCTGACATTTCCCCAGGAGAGGAGCTCACCCAGAAGTCCCTTATATTCCATACATACTAATATCCCCCCTTCCACATAACCTTCTTGAGACCTACCCTTATTTATCTTATTGATAGCCCCTCAACTATGCATATAAATTACTATACCCTGAGCAACTTCTGCTTACAAACTTGACATACTAATTGGCTCCGCCCTCCATCCCCCCCCTACTCTATTTTGAGCGGCTCTTGCCCGCTGCTACGCTACTGCCCACCCTCCTTTTAGGTGGACAAACAAGCGGTGTTTACCCGCTATTGATACTATAATGACATAAGTTGCTCTTATTCTTTTGTTTACAGAGAAACTGAGGACGATTTTCTCAACGCGCCCTCTAATTTTGTGCATTTAGTAGGAGCAACTTGTTATGACTCCATATAATTTGTAAATTCTCAGATAATAAATACATCTATTGTATAATTAACATATCATTCTATAAGATGTATAAGTTTTTATGGTTGTTCAAATTTTATAACTTTGTTGTGTGTTTATATAGGAAACAAAAGGAAAAATTAGGTAATACTTGAATATGTGTATTTTATTTTGTATTCGCATACAACGTCCTTTATTTTCATTATGTTTTATGTACTTATGGAGAGATACATATATGATGTATGAATTAAGATTTCTTTACTCTCTTATATGAAAAGATTTCATTGTCCAATGGGTAAACAATGTCTTGTATGCGAAATTTATCAAAATGATACAGAATGTATATTATGTTTATGCTTTTTCTTTCTCGTATTGCCTAAATAAAAAACTTTGATTATAAAAAAAAAATAATTACAAATTTACCTGTAAAAGAAATCCTAACCTAAGTTACAATTAAACCTAACACTAGACTATCAATAAATTAATTAAATAAACTACCTACAATTATCTACAATTAACCTAACACTACACTATCAATAAATTAATTAAATACAATTGCTACAAATAAATACAATTAAATAAACTAGCTAAAGTACAAAAAATAAAAAAGAACTAAGTTACAAAAAATAAAAAAATATTTACAAACATAAGAAAAATATTACAACAATTTTAAACTAATTACACCTACTCTAAGCCCCCTAATAAAATAACAAAGCCCCCCAAAATAAAAAAATGCCCTACCCTATTCTAAATTACTAAAGTTCAAAGCTCTTTTACCTTACCAGCCCTGAACAGGGCCCTTTGCGGGGCATGCCCCAAGAAATACAGCTCTTTTGCCTGTAAAAAAAAACATACAATACCCAAGCCCCCCAACATTACAACCCACCACCCACATACCCCTAATCTAACCCAAACCCCCCTTAAATAAACCTAACACTAAGCCCCTGAAGATCATCCTACCTTGTCTTCACCCAACCGGGTATCACACCGATCCGTCCAGAAGAACTCCTCCGATGTCCTGATCCAAGCCCAAGCGGGGGGCTGAAGAGGTCCATGATCTGGCTGAAGTCTTCATCCAAGCGGGGCAGAAGAGGTCTTCCATCCGATTGAAGTCTTCATCCAAGCGGCATCCATCCGGAGCGAAGCGGCAGCATCCTGAAGACCTCCACCGCGGAACATCCATCCTGGCCGACGACTGAACGACGAATGACGGTTCCTTTAAATGACATCATCCAAGATGGCGTCCCTCGAATTCCGATTGGCTGATAGGATTCTATCAGCCAATCGGAATTAAGGTAGGAATAATCTGATTGGCTGATGGAATCAGCCAATCAGAATCAAGTTTAATCCGATTGGCTGATCCAATCAGCCAATCAGATTGAGCTTGCATTCTATTGGCTGATCGGATCAGCCAATAGAATGCGAGCTCAATCTGATTGGCTGATCGGATCAGCCAATCGGATTGAACTTGATTCTGATTGGCTGATTCCATCAGCCAATCAGAATATTCCTACCTTAATTCCGATTGGCTGATAGAATCCTATCAGCCAATCGGAATTCGAGTGACGCCATCTTGGATGACGTCATTTAAAGGAACCGTCATTCGTCGTTCAGTCGTCGGCCAGGATGGATGTTCCGCAGTGGAGGTCTTCAGGATGCTGCCGCTTTGCTTCGGATGGATGCCGCTTGGATGAAGACTTCAATCGGATGGAAGACCTCTTCTGCCCCGCTTGGATGAAGACTTCAGCCGGATCATGGACCTCTTCAGCCCCCCGCTTGGGCTTGGATCAGGACATCGGAGGAGCTCTTCTGGACGGATCGGTGTGATACCCGGTGAGGTGAAGACAAGGTAGGATGATCTTCAGGGGCTTAGTGTTAGGTTTATTTAAGGGGGGTTTGGGTTAGATTAGGGGTATGTGGGTGGTGGGTTGTAATGTTGGGGGGCTTGGGTATTGTATGTTTTTTTTTACAGGCAAAAGAGCTGTATTTCTTGGGGCATGCCCCGCAAAGGGCCCTGTTCAGGGCTGGTAAGGTAAAAGAGCTTTGAACTTTAGTAATTTAGAATAGGGTAGGGCATTTTTTTATTTTGGGGGGCTTTGTTATTTTATTAGGGGGCTTAGAGTAGGTGTAATTAGTTTAAAATTGTAATATTTTTCTTATGTTTGTAAATATTTTTTTATTTTTTGTAACTTAGTTCTTTTTTATTTTTTGTAATTTAGCTAGTTTATTTAATTGTATTTATTTGTAGCAATTGTATTTAATTAATTTATTGATAGTGTAGTGTTAGGTTAATTGTAGGTAATTGTAGGTAGTTTATTTAATTAATTTATTGATAGTCTAGTGTTAGGTTTAATTGTAACTTAGGTTAGGATTTCTTTTACAGGTAAATTTGTAATTATTTTAACTATTTTAGCTATTAAATAGTTCTTAACTATTTAATAGCTATTGTACCTGGTTAAAATAAATACAAAGTTACCTGTAAAATAAATATAAATCCTAAAATAGCTATAATATAATTATAATTTATATTGTAGCTATATTAGGATTTATTTTACAGGTAAGTATTTAGCTTTAAATAGGAATCATTTATTTAATAAGAGTTAATTAATTTCGTTAGATTTAAATTATATTTAACTTAGGGGGGTGTTAGTGTTAGGGTTAGACTTAGCTTTAGGGGTTAATACATTTATTAGAATAGCGGTGAGCTCCAGTCGGCAGATTAGGGGTTAATGTTTGAAGTTAGGTGTCAGCGATGTTAGGGAGGGCAGATTAGGGGTTAATACTATTTATTATAGGGTTAGTGAGGCGGATTAGGGGTTAATAACTTTATTATAGTAGCGCTCAGGTCCGGTCGGCAGATTAGGGGTTAATAAGTGTAGGCAGGTGGAGGCGACGTTGTGGGGGGCAGATTAGGGGTTAATAAATATAATATAGGGGTCGGCGATGTTAGGGCAGCAGATTAGGGGTACATAAGGATAATGTAAGTAGCGGCGGTTTACGGAGCGGCAGATTAGGGGTTAATAATAATATGCAGGGGTCAGCGATAGCGGGGGCGGCAGATTAGGGGTTAATAAGTGTAAGGTTAGGGGTGTTTAGACTCGGGGTACATGTTAGAGTGTTAAGTGCAGACGTAGGAAGGGTTACCGCATAGCAAACAATGGGGCTGCGTTAGGAGCTGAACGCGGCTTTTTTGCAGGTGTTTGTTTTTTTTTTCAGCTCAAACAGCCCCATTGTTTCCTATGGGGGAATCGTGCACAAGCATGTTTTTGAGGCTGGCCGCGTCCGTAAGCAACTCTGGTATCGAGAGTTGAAGCTGCGTTAAAAATGCTCTACGCTCCTTTTTTGGAGCCTAACGCAGCCTTTATGTGGTCTCTCAATACCAGTTTTTATGGTGCGGCCAGAAAAAAGCCGGCGTTAGTTTTTCGGGTCGTTACCGACAAAACTCCAAATCTAGCCGATAGTGTTTTGTTTAATAATATGCCAATGTTTATGGATTATATTTTTTATTTTATTGAAGTTTTGATGGTAACGAATAATAAAGTTAGGTGTGTTGTTGGTATTCCTTTTAATTCTGGGTTAGTTTGAAAGTATTTGTGATCTATCTAAATTAGCTTTGATTCAACCTCGGTCAATCAGAGTTTGTGGATAACCCTTTTTTTTTTTTTTTAACGGTTAGTTAAAACTTCTGATTGTTCCTCAAAGTCTGATATAGATGAACAGTTTATCTTTATTCTTCTAAACTGACAGAATGGAATATTTATTTTCCAACAATGATAATGTTTGCTTGTGTAGTCTAGATAGCTATTACTTTTGAAATTCTTAAAACATGTTTTAGATTTTATATGACCTGAATCTGACCAGCTTAATTGTACGTCAAGAAACTCAATCTGATTTTGATCAATCTTGTGGGTGAATTGGAGACCTAGATGATTATGATTTAAATGACTGATAAATGTATCTATGGAAGATGGTTCTCCATCCCAAATAAAAATTAAGTCATCTATGTAACGGCCATAGAACACCAGAATAGATGTAGAGTTCTTCAAAGGCCCCCATGTAAATGTTGGAATAACTGGGGGAAAACCTGGTGCCCATGGCCATTCCTTTGATTTGTAAATAGTATTTACTCAGGAACATAAAAAAGTTATGCTCAAGAGTAAACCGTACTAGGTTTTCTATAAGTAGTTTCTGTTTATAAGGCATATACAAATATTGATTTAGAATGTCATGGACTGCTGATATACCTAGTTCATGTGGAATGTTAGAGTATAAACTACTGACATTAAAAATAAACAAACTGTAATTGTGATCAGTGTTGTGAATATGACAATTTTTGTAACAAATGTGTGGTATCTTTGATATATAATGGTAAATTTGATACAAATATTTGTAGATGATGATATACATAGCGGGATATGCAGCTGGTTAGACAGTTGACTTCAGCTATTATGGGTCTTCCTGGGGGACAGCTAAGATCCTTATGGATCTTTGGGAGGTGGTAGTAATGGGCTACATCAGGATGTTCTATCGGTATGTGTGTGCAGAGGGAGGCGCTTGTTCATCAAAGATTCCCAATGCGTTTCAACGGTCAGTGCAATTATCTGTGAATGCTATTGAAAAAGACGGCAATGACCATTGAAACGGGTTGAGCAAATTAAAGCTGCTTTTTATCAAAAGCTGGTGAAAATATTTTCCTTTCTTTGAACACCTGAGGAGCCGTTTATCTTAATTTATACTGTGAGTATCTACACTTTATATCACGATGTATGGATACAATATTTCAGCGCATATCTTTTCACTTTGAGGAAGTTGTGGAACATACCCCAGTGAATCGTTGGGGAACTTTGGTGAACAAGTGCCTCCCTCTGCACACACATACCAATTGAACAGCCTTTGGGAGAGACTGTGGGAGAGCAGCAGTTCAAGAAACCAAAGGGGAGTACATATCTATATTGTATATTGTTTTTTTAGATCAGGATGTTCTATATGCATGAAATTATTTTCTGACTTGGACAGTATATTGTTGCTTTAACCTTCCTGTAATATGTATATATTTTTAAAAGTGTTGAATAGTGTGTGGTAGGATCCCTGTCTAAAATAATGTAATATTCTTTGTCATTAAGATTTTTTTGTGCTTCAGAAATATAATCTTCAAAATGTTGTAGTACTATACCACCTCAAAAAATATATCATTGTACTAAAGCATTTTTTTTCAGTTGTATCCCAACATCAGAACTCATACTAGAACCCACTGTTTTTTAGAAGACATAGGGGCCTATTTAAGAACATGCAAGAGGATATGATCTGATATTGTGGATCATGTCCGTTACACATCGATAAATGCTGACAGAATACGCTCTCGGCATTTATCATTGCAGATTTTCAGCTAATAGGTCGCTAGCAGGAGATGTCAATCAACATGATCGTATTGTATCCTAACTTAAATATAATTTAAATAAATCTAAATAAAACTTACTATCATTACCTAAATAATTCCTATTTAAAACTAAATACTTACCTATAAAATAAACCCTAAGCTTGCTTCAATATAACTAATAGTTACATTGTAGCTAGCTTAGGGTTTATTTTTATTTTACAGGCAAGTTTGTATTTATTTTAACTAGGTAGAATAGTTACTAAATAGTTATTAACTATTTAATAACTACCTAGCTAAATTAAATACAAAAGTACCTGTAAAATAAAACCTAACCTAAATTACACTAACACCTAACACTACACTACAATTAAATAAATTACCTTAATTAAATACAATTACATAAATTAAATACAATTAATTAGTTAATAAGTGTAAGATTAGGGGTGTTTAGACTCGGGGTTCATGTTAGGGTGTTAGGTGTAAACATAACTTTTATTTCCCCATAGAAATCAATGGGGCTACGTTACTGAGTTTTACGCTGCTTTTTTGCAGGTGTTAGATTTTTTCTCAGCCGGCTCTCCCCGTTGATTTCCTATAGGAAATCATGCACAAGCACGTACGACCAGCTCACCGCTGACTTAAGCAGCGCTGGTATAGTGTGGTAAGGAGCTCAATTTTGCTCAACGCTCACTTCTTGTCTTTTAACGCTGGGTTTGTAAAAACCTGTAATACCAGCGCTTTAGGAAAGTGAGCAGTGAGTAAAAACTGCTCATTAGCACCGCATAGCTCTTAAAGCAAAACTGGTAATCTGGCCATAAGATTTTTAAGGCTTCTGTATTATTGTATAGGTAATAACTTAAGTTCCTCAATATTTGGATTGCAGACTTGGAGAATATACTTTTTTTTTTTAAATAATATAAAAACTGTATGACTTTCTTCAAATACAGACACTAACCTATCTTTGGATTTTTGTTTATAGGCTTTTTGAAGGGTTATCCTTCTATGACTGAGCGTTCAGATGTCCATTTTGCTATTTTTTCAAACATCTGCTTTAAAATGCTTCATGGGAACGTCTAAATCAGTGGTTCCCAAAGTGGGTTATACTCCATCCTGGGGGGGCGATGGGATTACTGAGGAAGGCACTAATAGGCATTAGAGGTGGAAGGGAGTCAATGTGATTACCATAGGGAGTGCTCCTAGGAAAGGAGTGGAAGTGGATGCTATTGAGCACCTTGAGGTTATTTGTTGTGCTTTATCCTAGATGCAAAAAGCAAAACTTGATTGCTTTGTATTTGAAGTTTTACTGATTTTTCTTCTATGATAGTTCCAGTTTATCAGCAAATTACAGTTTCTCTAAGAACAATAAATTGTAGCCACTTATATTGTAGGCTTGCATTCTTTGTTTTCCAGCACTTTACATTATCATGGATTATTAACATTAACTGCACAGTTTAGAATAATTGAGTAGTAGCCGGAAACGCAGCAAAGGTCTGTTGTGCTTGTCTGAGTAGCTTTGTAGACAGTCACCCATCTAAGGTTTTTAAGTCTTCTGTTATCAGAAATAATCTGGTTGTGCAATACAAAACACTTTGGTAAGTAGAATAAACTTACTATAAATTTGATTTGTTAGTGCAGTAGTAAAACTATGGTCCAAGCAAAGAAATCAACTCCAGATCTGACTATGGCAATTTAAAACCCCTGCTAAGTGTCATCAAACCAGACATTGGGAAATTGGTATCACGTTTCACTTTTTTGAATAGTGAAGTAATTACTCGGGGGTCTATTTATGTAGGTGCGGACAGACATGATGCGCTATAGCGAATCATGTCCGCCACACATCGATAAATGCCAACAGCATTTATCATTGCACCAGCAGTTCTGGTGAACTGCTGGTGCAATACCGCCCCCTGCAGATTTGCGGCCAATAGGCCACTAGCAGGGGGTGTCAATCATCCCAATCATATTGCATCCGCTGCTTCATAAATAGACCCCTCAATGTTTATAAAACTCTTGCACAGTGACTATCAACTTTAATAAACTCGTATCAGAAGATAAAGATAATACAGTATAAATAACATTTTAAAATTTCTTATACAATTTGAATTTGTTTAATTGTTACTTCTTCAGATTGTATTGTATCAATATCCTTATTAGGGATTGTTTATATTTATGGATTACCTTAGGGTACGACAATAATTACCTGAAAAAGTTTGGGAACCACTGCTCTAAATTCCTTCAGGGTTATCCAATGGATTTCTCCCAGCCCAGGCCCAGGTGACTGTGAAACTTCATGAATACTCCCTCTTTTCTGGCTAGTACCAGTTCTTGTTGCTATTTTTGGGGTGCTAGTGGCAGTTGCCCTTCTACTCTGGGTGCCATTTAAGTCTTATTCACTACTTTCCAACTTAAGTTTTACTGCTCAGCCATGTGTGCATAGGTGTTAGTTCCTCCCTAGACTTGTGAGATATACCAACACCTTACCCTAGCTTCCCTCCCTTTGTCTCATAATAAGCCAATCTCACACATTCTCAAAATGTTAGCACCCCTTGCTTTGTTGATTAAAACTCAGTGAAGCCAGACAATAAATAAAAGCTGCTTTGCCTGTGCTGATGCTGTCTTCAAAAGAACTGGTATAGGAAGGTATTTGCTCATGTTTTGAATGGTCAGCATGCTGCTGCTTCTGTGTAAAAAACTGTTGCAGCTGACTTATTATCCTTCAACCCAGGCTCAGTATACATATCCTCTATGAATTCCATATATTTAATAAATTCAGTAGAGGTGGGGACATCGTCTCCTGACATATTGTACCACTGCTGCTAGCTGCTTCATCCAGATGACTTTAAGGATAGCCATGGAATGAGAGAACTGTGTCTCAGTCTGTGACTTCTGTTTGGGGCGGAGCAAGGAGCAGGTAGTGTTGCTTGTGCAAGCAGGGAGGATACTGCATGGATTTCAGCGTTCCCCTATCAATCAGCCTTGAGGTGCAAGATGACATCTGTGGGCCGGAGGCACTGAGCTGTGAGTCGAACCATTGCCTATCCAGGCGTAGTGGCGCACGTCAGAGCAAAGAGGTAAGGGAGAGGAGTGGGGTGAAGAACCTGCCGGAACCCTGGGAGACACAGGATGGTAAGAGCTTCTGTGTATGTGTATACTGGGAGAATGGGCAAAAGCAAATGACTGCCTTAGGAGGCAGGATGATAGGATACCAGAGAATGTGTGTTTAATCCCTGCCACATGGTTTGCCCAAACTACCATCTTTAAATATAGACCCAGGGGCCACCCAGGTATAACACGCTGTCTCCCTGGAACTGGATACGCGGCAATTAGTGACCAGTCCCCCCCCCTCTCCCCCTGCTGGATTATAATCTTACTCGGTCACAAGATAAAAAGGATACAGTGTCAATACATTAAAAAAGGGACATTGTTATTACCCACATGTGTTGCTGAGGCTGAAACAACCAGCTTAACCATATTTGATATAATGTTTGAAACTTGTTACCTATAAGATTTGGTGGGAATAACCTACTACATCACCATATGTGGTTCATTTGTTTTTTATATGCATATCCAGCTTCAGTTGAAACACTTTTGGTATATGCTGAGCAGTAACATCATAAGAGATTGGCTATGAGCTGACCCCAAAAATTTGGAACAGACCTGCCTTGGAGTATTAACTGAACTTTTTCTGATTGACTATGATATATCTGGGTAAATCTGGCTATAAGAGACATCTCTTTGGATTTGATGTGGCCAATCTCATACCTGTATGGTAGATGGAATATTTGTCTGCTATATCTGCATATAGCTATAGTTGGAGATTTCTTTAACGGGTACATCTTGGTATATGTCGAGCAGTAATTCTATAAAGAAATGGCAGTGAGCAGATTTAAAAGCTTCTACTACAAGGCAAAAAGAGTTTTGGAATATAAGCTGAATCCTGGTTAAGAGACTAGGACAAATATACGGGGATTCCCCCTAAAGAGAAATTCCCTCCGGTCAGCTGGGAACAATTGATTATAGATCATCCCCATGTATTTATAATCTCTATTTTTTATAAGAAAATACAGCGTCTATTAAGAAATTTTATGTATTGGGTACATCTTGGTATATGCTGAATAGTAATCCTATAAGGAAATAGTAGTGAGCAGACTTAAAAGTCTGAAATACAGTGCAAATAGAGTTTGGGAGTAAAAATTGTATTCTGGTTGTGTAACAAATTTAGTGTCTGCAGAATTCTGTGTAAATCTTCAGTTAAACCCTGAATGGGGCATATTATGATGCAAACTGTGAATAATTTAGTTGTGAGCAGAGTCAAAAATTGCAAAATCATAATGGTTGCCTGAAAAATGTCATGTAGCATGTTGGTTTATCTTTCTAAATATTTACTACTGTTCGTATAGAACTACAGATATGACAACTTGAGCTGTATAGAAATTTGAAACTCTGCACATTTTCTTAAGAAGAACCATGTAAATTGCATAGGGGTCTTGGTCTTGGTAGGAGAGGAAGGTAATTAATTTATAAGGGTTAATTCCTAGGTTGTAAATCTATCTAGTGCTCTTAAAGCACTAAATCACTACTACACTACTACACCTTTTTTTTTTCTCCCACTATAATTTTTTTAATTTGTACACAATTTAGTGTGGTCATAACTGATTAAGCCTCTAATTTATTTTATTTAGTGGATTTATCACTTATTAAACTTTAAAAAAATGTAACTGGTAGCTGATACTCAGAAGCTACCACACAAGTATAAGCGTATGGATAAATTTATGTCACAGCTGAAAACACATTCACCCGTAATGCCGGCTAAAGGTAAGGATAGGAAACCCAAGAGTGCCGATCTTAGTATTGAATCCTCCTCTGAAATACAGCCTCAGATCACTGATTCCTCCCACCTTATGTTTCAGTGCTCTGCTTTTTTTCACTCCCCAATTGGATGCAATTAAGAAAGAGCTGGGTTCTATCACCTCTGAATTATCCATATTATCCAACAAAATTAGGCAATTTGCAATAAGGGTGACAGAAGCAGAGAGCAGAATTTCAGAACTGGAGGATCAGGTTAGTACCCAGAATATTTTAATCCAGGAACAGGGAAGGTATATTCAGTCGATCAATACTAGACTCAAAGACCTTGAGGATAGATCTCAACGTAACAATGTACGTATTGTTATTGTAGGCCTTCCAAAAAATACGAATTACTCAGACTTAATCAAATTTACCTCAATAATACTACCACAAGCTCTTGGTATACCTGAGGAAAATCTTCCATTAAAAAATAGAGAGAGCTCATAGGGTGGGTACTATTAGATCTAAATCGGAGGATACAAGGTTTAACAGAACACTCACATTTAGAGTCCTGAATTATCAAGACAAGATAGAAATATTTAAACTCTATAGGGAACTTGGTACATTAACTATAGATAATCATAAAATACTAATGTTCCAAGATTTCTCTAACAAAACTAAAAAAAAAGGAAAAGTATGTCCCCCTATTTTTCTCAATTCACAGAAAAAGGCTGTAAAGTTAGAATGTTATATCCAACCAAACTATGGGTGTGTCAGGATATACATCTCTGCCATATACACTATCCTTGGTTGTACTGTTCCTTTAAGGATCACTGCTTCTCATACCTGTCTCCACCCTATTTAAGGCACACCTGTTTCAATCATTCTTTGCTTAGTATTGATATACACTTCAATTGCCTAGCCAGTTTTGTCTGAACTCTGCTCACTCAAATTTGCTACCAGCAACTTTTTTCTTTGGATTCAAGTTTTGTCACGAACTTTGCTGCTGTTGCTTTTTACTTGCAACCTTCAGTTTCCTCTGAAACTCCTGTGATTTACTAACCTCCACTTGAATTGTTTTCTTACAATTACCTTGGACGCTCCTGTCTCCTGTCTCAGCACTTCCACGGAGCTCCGCAACTACCGCGGTGACGTCACACGCCAGCTGCTCTCTCTCTCGCTACTCAGCTCTAGCCTGCTCTTCCGACTACGCTGTAAGTGTTACTACTTCTGACTCTCAGCCTTGATATCTGCCAGCACTATAACGCTTACCATTATAATATCCTCAAAATGCATATGTCTTCTTGTCAGTGTTCTTTTGTTTATTTAACATAGTTCCAACCTTCGCATATATCTACTCTCATATGTTATTCTCCATGTTTTACTTACAAAAGCCTGCTGAAACTTCATATCATTACTCATCGTTCATTCTGACCATTAATGTCTTATAAATTTGGGTATTCTGATTTAACATCTTACCGGAGGAAGTGTGTTTCATGTTTTCACTGCAGACTAGAGTGTAGCCACTCTTTTCAGCCTGCAATAGGGTTAACATAGCGAATCTCCTCCTTTACATTAATTACAGCCTGCTGATACAGGAAAGCCGCCTTCACACATCCTGTGACTATTGTGGTTTTTAGTATCTTCTTGCTACATACACTCTCTATTGTTGCCACCTTCCATCTCAGCAGTTGTGATTCACCTGACCTGTTCAAAATACTGTGTCTTTATTTTAGATTTCCTAAACCAGTGTGACAGGGTGGAAGTTAAGGGAAAAATTAACATATTAAATAATGTCCAAGAAGCGCAGGAATTGCTCGCCGCTATTCTTAATATTTTTTTTAAGGAACCAAGGTTCCCCCTTATGGAAAATAGTGTTAATAAAATTTGTACTTTTTTGTTACCTGAGTAACTAAAGGTCAGCCAACATAGGATATTCGCTCGGTAGGGGTATGTTAGGAGTTCTTGTTTTATGTTATGTGTGGTGTTTTTTTTTGTTTTTTTTCTGTTGCTCCATCTCATGTGTCATATAAGTATACAGAGTATCTTTCAATGGGTACACAGTTGAATATCCTGTCATGGAATGTCGAGGGAATTTCTTCCCTAATAAAACGCAAGCAAATAATAGCAAAGGCCTAGATTTAGAGTTGAGCGGTAGAGGCTCCTAACGCTGGTTTTTACCGCCCTCTGGTATTTGGAGCCAGTCATTAAAGGGTCTAACGCTCACTTTCCAGCCGCAACTTTTCCATACCGCAGATCCCCTTACGTCATTTGTGTATCCTATCTTTTCAATGGGATCTTTCTAACGCTGGTATTTAGAGTCGTGGCTGAAGTGAGCGTTAGAAATCTAACGACAAAACTCCAGCCGCAGAAAAAAGTCAGTAGTTAAGAGCTTTCTGGGCTAACGCCGGTTTATAAAGCTCTTAACTACTGTGCTCTAAAGTACACTAACACCTATAAACTACCTATGTACCCCTAAACCGAGGTCCCCCCACATCGCCGCCACTTGATTAAATTTTTTAACCCCTAATCTGCCGACCGCCACCTACGTTATACTTATGTACCCCTAATCTGCTGACCCTAACACCGCCGACCCCTATATTATATTTATTAACCCCTAACCTGCCCCCCACAATGTCGCCGCCAGCTACCTACAATAATTAACCCCTAATCTGCCGAAAGCAAAGCGCCGCCACCTACGTTATCCTTATGTACCCCTAATCTGCTGCCCCTAACACCGCCGACTCCTATATTATATTTATTAACCCCTAATCTGCCCCCCACAACGTCACCGCCACCTACCTACAATTATTAACCCCTAATCTGCCGACCGGAGCTCACCGCTAGTATAATAAATTTATTAACCCCTAATCCGCCTCACTCCCGCCTCAATAACCCTATAATAAATAGTATTAACCCCTAATCTGCCCTCCCTAACATCGCCGACAGCTAACTTCAAGTATTAACCCCTAATCTGCCGATCGGAGCTCACCGCTACTCTAATAAATTGTTTAACCCCTTAAGCTAATTCTAACCCTAACACTAACACCCCCCTAAGTTAAATATAATTTTTATCTAACGAAATAAATTAAGTCTTATTAAATAAATTATTCCTATTTAAATCTAAATACTTACCTGTAAAATAAATCCTAATATAGCTACAATATAAATTATAATTATATTATAGCTATTTTAGGATTTATATTTATTTTAACCAGGTACAATAGCTATTAAATAGTTATTTACTATTTAATAGCTACCTAGTTAAAATAATTACAAAATTACCTGTAAAATAAATCCTAACCTAAGTTACAATTAAACCTAACACTACACTATTAATAAATTAATTAAATAAAATACCTACAATTATCTACAATTAAACCTAACACTACACTATCAATAAATTAATTAAATACAATATCTACAAATAAATACAATTAAATAAACTAACTAAAGTACAAAAAATAAAAAAGAACTAAGTTACAAAAAATAAAAAAATATTTACAAACATTAGAAAAATATTACAACAATTTTAAACTAATTACACCTACTCTAAGCCCCCTAATAAAATAACAAAGCCCCCCAAAATAAAAAAATGCCCTACCCTATTCTAAATTACAAAAGTTCAAAGCTCTTTTACCTTACCAGCCCTGAAAAGGGCCATTTGCGGGGCATGCCCCAAAGAATTCACCTCTTTTGCCTGTAAAAAAAAACATACAATACCCCCCCAACATTACAACCCACCACCCACATACCCCTAATCTAACCCAAATCAGCCAATCAGATTGAGCTTGCATTCTATTGGCTGTTCCGACCAGCCAATAGAATGCGAGCTCAATCTGATTGGCTGATCGGATCAGCCAATCGGATTGAACTTGATTCTGATTGGCTGATTCCATCAGCCAATCAGAATTTTCCTACCTTAATTCCGATTGGCTGATAGAATCCTATCAGCCAATCAGAATTCGAGGGACGCCATCTTGGATGACGTCCCTTAAAGGAACCGTCATTCTTCAGTTGGACGTCGGAGGAAGAAGATTGATCCGCGCTGGAGGTCTTCACAATGGAGCCGTTCCTCATCGGATGAAGATAGAAGATGCCGCTTGGATCAAGATGGTTGCCGGTCTGGATTGTCTCTTCTTCCCGGATAGGATGAAGACTTTGGAGCCTCTTCTGGACCTCTTCAGCCGCAGGATTATGGATCGCCAGCCCCCGCTTGGGTTGGATGAAGATTTAGGAGCCAGGACCGATCGGTGGTGATACCCGGCGAGGTGAAGATAAGGTAGGAAGATCTTCAGGGGCTTAGTGTTAGGTTTATTTAAGGGGGGTTTGGGTTAGATTAGGGGTATGTGGGTGGTGGGTTGTAATGTGGGGGGGGGTATTGTATGTTTTTTTTTACAGGCAAAAGAGCTGAATTCTTTGGGGCATGCCCCACAAAAGGTCCTTTTAACCCCTTAATGACCACAGCACTTTTCCATTTTCTGTCCGTTTGGGACCAAGGCTATTTTTACATTTCTGCGGTGTTTGTGTTTAGCTGTAATTTTCCTCTTACTCATTTACTGTACCCACACATATTATATACCGTTTTTCTCGCCATTAAATGGACTTTCTAAAGATACCATTATTTTCATCATATCTTATCATTTACTATAAAAAAAAATATAAAATATGAGGAAAAAATCGAAAAAAACACATTTTTTCTAACTTTGACCCCCAAAATCTGTTACATATCTACAACCACCAAAAAACACCCATGCTAAATAGTTTCAAAATTTTATCCTGAGTTTAGAAATACCAAATGTTTACATGTTCTTTGCTTTTTTTGTAACTTATAGGGCCATAAATACAAGTAGCACTTTGCTATTTCCAAACCATTTTTTTTCAAAATTAGTGCTAGTTACATTAGAACACTAATATCTTTCAGGAATCTCTGAATATCCATTGATATGTATATATATATTTTTTTTAGTAGACAACCCAAAGTATTGATCTAGGCCCATTTTGGTATATTTCATGCCACCATTTTACCGCCAAATGCGATCAAATACAAAAAATCGTTCACTTTTTTACAAATTTTTTACAAACTTTTGGTTTCTCACTGAAATTATTTGCAAACCGCTTGTGCAATTATGGCATAAATGGTTGTAAATTCTTCTCTGGGATCCCCTTTGTTCAGAAATAGCAGACATATATGGCTTTAGCATTGCTTTTTGGTAATTAGAAGGCCGCTAAATGCCACTGCGCACCACACGTGTATTATGCCCAGCAATGAAGGGGTTAATTAGGGAGCATGTAGGGAGCATTTTGGGGTAATTATAGCTTTAGTGTAGTGTAGTAGACAACCCCAACTATTGATCTAGGCCCATTTTGGTATATTTCATGCCACCATTTCACCGCCAAATGCAATCAAATAAAAAAAAAACGTTAACTTTTTCACAATTTTAGGTTTCTCACTGAAATCATTTACAAACAGCTTATGCAATTATGGCACAAATGGTTGTAAATGTTTCTCTGGGATCCCCTTTGTTCAGAAATAGCAGACATATATGGCTTTGGCGATGCTTTTTGGTAATTAGAAGGCCGCTAAATGCTGCTGCGCATCACGCGTGTATTATGTCTAGCAGTGAAGGGGTTAATTATGTAGCTTGTAGGGAACTTGCAGGGTTAATTTTAGCTTTAGTGTAGAGCTCAGCCTCCCACCTGAAACATCAGACCCCCTGATGCCTCCCAAATAGCTCTCTTCCCTCCCCCACCCCACAATTGTCCCCGCCATCTTAAGTACTGGCAGAAACTCTGCCAGTACTAAAATAAAAGGTATATTTGGGCTTTTTTGAGTTTTTTTTTAGCATATTTACATATGCTGCTGTGTAGGATCCCCCCTTAGCCCCCAACCTCACAGATCCCCCACCAAACAGCTCTCTAACCCTCCCCCTCTGCCTTAATGGGCGCCATCTTGGGTACTGGCAGCTGTCTGCCAGTACCCAGTTTAGAACAAAAATGTGCTTTTTTTTTAAGAAAAATCCCTTTTTCTGTAGTGTAGCTCCCTCCACACCCAAGAACAACCCCCCACCCCTCCAAGATCCCTTTTACTGAAGTTTATTATTTTAAAATTTTTTCCCTTTTCCCCCACAGTTACAATCAAATTTTCTGTAGTATAGCGGTTCCCACCCGCTCCCGCCCCGTGCACGCGCCCGCCCGCCACCCTCTGTGCACGCGCGCGCGCCCGTGCGCGCCCCCGTCAGCTCCGGCCCCGATCCCGCCCCCTCCACCTTATACGGCCCATCGATGGCCGCCCACCCGCCTCCCAAGTCAGCTCCCACCCACCAATGTTACCGGCCACCGATGTCCGGTGCAGAGAGGGCCACAGAGTGGCTCTCTCTGCATCGGATGGCCATGCAGGGTTATTGCAGGATGCCTCCATATCGAGGCATCACTGCAATAACCGGAAAGCAGCTGGAAGCGAGCAGGATCGCTTCCAGCTGCTTTCCACACCGAGGACGTGCAGGGTACGTTCTCAGGCATTAACTGCCTTTTTTTTGAGGACGTACCCTGCACGTCCTTGGTCGTTAAGGGGTTAAGGGCTGGTAAGGTAAAAGAGCTTTGAACTTTTTTAATTTAGAATAGGGTAGGGCATTTTTTTTATTTTGGGGGGCTTTGTTATTTTATTAGGGGGCTTAGAGTAGGTGTAATTAGTTTAAAATTGTTGTAATATTTTTCTAATGTTTGTAAATATTTTTTTATTTTTTGTACTTTAGTTAGTTTATTTAATTGTATTTATTTGTAGATATTGTATTTAATTAATTTTTTGTAGTGTTAGGTTTAATTGTAGATTATTGTAGGTATTTTATTTAATTTATTTATTGATAGTGTAGTGTTAGGTTTAATTGTAACTTATGTTAGGATTTATTTTACAGGTAATTTTGTAATTATTTTAACTATTTTAGCTATTAAATAGTTCTTAACTATTTAATAGCTATTGTACCTGGTTAAAATAAATACAAAGTTACCTGTAAAATAAATATAAATCCTAAAATAGCTATAATATAATTATAATTTATATTGTAGCTATATTAGGGTTTATTTTACAGGTAAGTATTTAGCTTTAAATAGGAATAATTTATTTAATAAGAGTTAATTTATTTCGTTAGATTTAAATTATATTTAACTTAGGGGGGTGTTAGGGTTAGGGTTAGATTTAGCTTTAGGGGTTAATCCGTTTATTACAGTAGCGGCGAAATTCGGTCGGCAGATTAGGGGTTAATATTTGAAGTTTGGTGTCGGCAATGTTAGTTAGGGCAGATTAGGGGTTAAGATTATTTATTATAGGGTTATTGAGGTGGGAGTGAGGCGGATTAGGGGTTAATAACTATATTATAGTAGCGGTGCGGTCCGCTCGGCAGATTAGGGGTTAATAAGTGTAGGCAGGTGGAGGCGACGTTGAGGGGGGCAGATTAGGGGTTAATAAATATAATATAGGGCTCGGCGGTGTTAGGGGCAGCAGATTAGGGGTACATAGGGATAATGTAGGTAGCGGCAGTTTACGGAGCGGCAGATTAGGGGTTAAAAATAAATGCAGGTGTCAGCGATAGCGGGGGCAGCAGATTAGGGGTTAATAAGTGTAAGGTTAGGGGTGTTTAGACTCGGGGTACATGTTAGAGTGTTAGGTGCAGATGTAGGAAGTGTTTCCCCATAGAAAACAATGGGGCTGCGTTAGGAGCTGAACGCGGCTTTTTTGCAGGTGTTAGGTTTTTTTTTCAGCTCAAATGGCCCCATTGTTTTCAATGGGGGAATCGTGCACGAGCACATTTTTGAAGCTGGCCTCGTCCGTAAGCACCGCTGGTATCTAAAGTTGCAGTGGCGTTAAATTATGCTCTACGCTCCCTTTTTGGAGCCTAACGCACTGAAAACCCAGCCATTCTGTGATCTCTAAATACCAGCGGTATTTAAAAGGTGTGGGGGGAAAAAAGCACGCGTAGCTAACACACCCCTTTGGCCGCAGAACTCTAAATCTAGGCGACAGTTAGGTAGACACGCCCCCGACATTGCCATGATTCAGAAAGTGCATCTTAAGGAGAGTGAGTTAAGCAAGTTAAAAACTCAATGGGTTAGGGAAGCATTGGCCACACCTTACACTAAAAGGAGCTGTGGTGTTGCAATTTTAATACACAAAAAAATTTGAATATCAAGTATTAAAAGTGGAGCATGATCCGAATAGTAGGTATATATTTGTTCACTTAACAATTGGTGATGCACAATATATGATAGGTAATATATATGGCCCAAATGTAAGTTATACTCAATTGCTAGTGAAAGATTAATTCTTGCTGGCGATTTCAACATGATATTATGTCCTAAGTTATAGACAGATCCTCAACTAAAGAGAAGGTTAAGAATGAAAAAAATTGCTCAGTGTTTTAAAAATTTTTGTACGGCTTTAAAACTTAACAATAGCTGGAGAATTAAAAACCCAGAAAGCTATGAAAATACATGTGTGTCCTAGACCCATACTTTATTCTCCAGAATTGATTATCTTCTTGTTTCAGAGCAGCTCATTTGATTAGATTCAGAACCTAAAATTAATGATATATTGGTCTCGGATCATGCAATAATTTCAATTGATAAAAGCTGAAAAGCACGTAAATAATTTTTTCACATTTCCACATTTTATGCTAGAGAATACTAAATTTAATACTTGGTTGTCCAGTCAATGGAAAGATTTCCATCATAATAACAGTTGATGAAGATCTATCTAATAGAACAAACTTTTGGTCCAAAATTTCACCTCCCAAGGTTTCAGAAAATGACCTTGAATTGATCAGTAAACCATTCTCAGTAGATGAGATATGTGAGGCTATCAGTGAATCTAAACTGAATAAGGCAGCCCAGATTGGCTCCCGGCAGAGTTTTATAAAATTTTAGTAGAAGATATTAAGTATACACTTACTAAACTCTTTAATTGATATTATATTACTAATATGCCAATATAAAGTTACTTTTCCACAGCAAATATTACTCTTATTCATAAAAAAAGGCAAGGATGCCAAGAGACAGCTTCCTATAAGTAGATCTATGTTTTAAATGCAGATTATAAAATCCTCATGGCTATTTTAACGAACAGGTTAAACAAATTTCTGTATAAAATAATACATCCTGATCAAACGGGTTTTATACAGGGAAGGAATATGTCTTTAAACTTGCGTAAAGTGGAAGTCATTTTGGATTATTTTTGGAATAGAATCTCTCAACAATTACCTAAAAAATCTAATAAAAAAAAATGTTTGACATAGATCTGGCTCTGCTGTCATTAGACGCAGTGAAAGATTTTGTCTCCATTTCTTGAAATCACCTGCTAGATTCTTTATTCCAGTTTGGATACATTGGTATTTTTGTAGATTTTATTCGGAAACTTTATACAAATCTCTATTCCTATCTATTGATTAATGGCAACCCTTCAGCTAGAATTTTATTAGGTTGTGGGACTCATCAAGGATGTCCCCTTTCCCCATTATTGTTCATTATATCTATAGAATCCCTCGCTATATGGCTTTGGTCTGAATTGATAGGGCTGAAATTTGGTACTGAGAAGATTAAAATATTATTGTATGCTGACAATTTACTGGTTTTCTTGGAAAACTCAAAAAAATCTATACCTTTATTATTAGACATGCTCACTATCTTCAGCTCAATTTTAGGCTATAAGATCAATCTGGGAAAAAGCGAATTGATGTGGATCATGAAAAAACCAGATATCTACTTACATCATCCATTTAAAACAACAGATTACATAAAATATTTGAGGATACAACTTCATAAGAATCCGAACTTTTGGCATGAGATCCATTTTCTGCAGGATTTAGTAAATTTATCTCAGATCTTAAAAACTGGATGGATCTTCCCATTTCTCTGTCAACCAGAATCACTTTGATTAAAACAATTATATTTCCACAAATTATGTATTTGTTACAGAACTTACCACTTTTTATTTTTAAACAGCAGATAAATAAATTCTACTCAATTTGTTCTCTATTTTTTGGAATAGGCAAAAAGCCTGAATATCAATAGCAAAACTTACTCAAAAAAGAGAATGCTGGGCTGGCGTTTCCAGATATTAAACTGTATAATTGTGTAACATTAGCCAGGACTGCCATGGACTTGCTAACGAATCTTAGTAAATTCACCTCAAATGAACTTGAAACAGAAATAATCTCCCCATTTTCTCTCAAGGCAATTTTGCATTGTTCAATAGGGAATCTCCCTAGTATGCTAACAAATTTCAAACTGATTCACAGGCCCCTAGTTATCAAGCCATCAACCGCAAATACGCTGGAATTCTGCAGCATATTTGTGGTGAGGCTGATTCTCCTAAGCTATCAAGCCCTACACACCGGCAAAAGTAGAATTTAGTGACGTAAGCTTCGATCCGCCAGACTCAGTCCGACACAGATCGATTCTTATGTCACTCCAGATGTTCAGAACACAAGTTCAGCACAATCTGACTACTTTTGCTAGTTATCAAATAACTAGCAGGTATGCTCGGCACTTTTCCGGCCCAGCGTACCTGGTTTTCAATCCGCCGCACTGGAGGTGGCGGATCCCATAGGAATCAATGGGTGTCTGACCATAGCGAAAGTTCATGTTTGCTGCTGCCCGACATCCCATTGATTCCTATGGGAAGTGTGTACACCTAACACCCTTACATGTTCCCCGAGTCTAAACACCCCTAATCTGCCCCCCTACACCGCCGCCACCTATTTTAAACATGCTAACCCCTAAACCGCCACTTCCGGAGCACACCGCCACTCTAATAAACTTATTAACCCTTAAACCGCCGCTCCTGGCCCCCTGCCGCAACTATAATAAATATGTTAACCCCTAAACCACCGCTCCTGGACCCCGCCACCACCTACATAATACCTATTAACCCCTATCCTGCCCCCCTACACCACCGCCACCTATGCCCCAAAGTAATCAGCTCTTTTGCATGTAAAAAAAATTCAACCCCCCAACATTAAAACCCACCACCCACATACACCTACTCTAACCCACCCAAACCCCCCTTAAAAAAACCTAACACTAACCCCCTGAAGATCTCCCTACCTTGAGTCGTCTTCAGCCAGCCGACCACCGATGGAACAGAAGAGGACATCCACAGAGGCTGAAGTCATCATCCAAGGGGCGCTGAAGAGGTCTTCCATCCGATAGAAGTCTTCATCCATGCGGCGTCTTCAATCTTCATCCATCCGGAGCGGAGCCTTCTTCAAACGAGCCGACGCGGAGCCATCCTATTCCAATGATGCCTACCCGATGAATGGATATTCCTTTAAGTGACGTCATCCAAGATGGCATCCCTCGAATTCCGATTGGCTGATAGGATTCTATCAGCCAATCGGAATTAAGGCAGGAAAAATCTGATTGGATGATGCAATCAGCCAATCAGATTCAAGTTCAATCCGATTGGCTGATCCAATCAGCCAATCAGATTGAGCTCGCATTCTATTGGCTGTTCCGATCAGCCAATAGAATGCACGCTCAATCTGATTGGCTGATTGCATCAGCCAATCACATTTTTCCTACCTTAATTCCGATTGGCTGATAGAATCCTATCAGCCAATCGGAATTCGAGGGACGCCATCTTGGATGACGTCACTTAAAGGAATATCCATTCGTCTGGTAGGCATCGTTGGAAGAGGATGGCTCCGCGTCGGCTCGTTTGAAGAAGGCTCCGCTCCGGATGGATGAAGATTGAAGACGCCGCATGGATAAAGACTTCTATTGGATGGAAGACCTCTTCAGCGCCCCTTGGATGATGACTTTGGCTGCTGCGGATGTCCTCTTCTGTTCCATCGGTGGTCTGCTGGCTGAAGACGACTCAAGGTAGGGAGATCTTCAGGGGGTGAGTGTTAGGTTTATTTAAGGGGGGTTTGGGTGGGTTAGAGTAGGGGTATGTGGGTGGTGGGTTTTAATGTTGGGGAGGTGTATTTTTTTACATGCAAAAGAGCTGAATACTTTGGGGTATGCCCCCGCAAAAGGCTCTTTTAAGGGCTGGTAAGGTAAGATTTAATTGTAGGTATTTGTAGTTAATTAATTTAATTTATTTAATGATAATGTAGTGTTAGGTTTAATTGTAACTTAGGTTAGGATTTATTTTACAGGTAAATTTGTATTTCTTTTAGCTAGGTAGTTATTAAATAGTTAATAATAATTTAGTTAATAATAGTAAATTTATTTAGATTTATATAATTAATATTTAAGTTAGGGGGGTGTTAGGATTAGGGTTAGACTTAAGTTTAGGGGTTAATAATTTTATTATAGGTTGCAGCGGTATAGGTGGGCAGGATAGAGGTTTATACATTTATTATAGGTGGCGACGGTGTAGGGGGGCAGATTAGGGGTTAATACGTTTAATATAGGTGGCGGCGGGGTCCGGGAGCGGCAGTTTAAGGGTTAAACAATTTATTTAGTTGCGGCGGGGTACGGGATCCGCAGGATAGGGGTTAATAAATTTATTATAGGTGGCGGCAGTATAGGGGGGGCAGGATAGGGGTTAATAGGTATAATGTAGGTGGTGGCGGGGTCCGGGATCGGCGGTTTAGGGGTTAATAACTTTATTTATTTGCAGCGGGGTCTCGGAGCGACGGTTTAGGGGTTAATACATTTATTATAGTTGCGGCGGGGTCTAGGAGTGGCGGTTTAGGGGTTAATAACTGTATTTAGTTGAGGGGGGCTCCGGGGGCACCGGTATAGGGGGTAGAACAGTGTAGTTTAGTGTGGGTGCTTAGTGACAGTTTATCAATAAAGCTGGGAAAAAGCCGAAGAGCAGCGAGATCGGATGAGTGATAGCTATCACAGTCCGCTGCTCATCGCCCCGTACTTGGTGCGCGGCTTTTTGACAGCTTTTTTGATAACTTTGGAGAGCGTATTCAGGTCCGTGGCGGCGATGTGAGGCGAGCTTAGGCGGGCGTATTGGGGCCAGCAAAGGCAGGTAAGTAGACGACTTGATAACTAGAGGCCACAATGTCTATTTCTCTCCCTCTAAATTGGCAATTTTTTTTCCAAATAATGATTTTTACTGTCCTAAATGTCATCTAGATAAAGCAGATATTTTACATATATTCTGGAAATGTCCAAAGATATCACAATTATGGTCCAAATTAAATTTTTGGTACAACAAACTTTTTTCGGATCATTTCAAGATGGTAGATTTTTTTTTCTGACGGATTCGGCAATTATTAGACCGAACTATTACCATACCTTTTGTACAATGATAATGATAATGCAATACATGATATTGAAGAAGTGAAAGGATACTTCTCCACCAAGTTTTACTGGTTTTATAAGTACCCTTTTACAACATATTACGTTTGAGATTCAGAATATTAATTTATTAAATGATAATAAATTTTGGATAAATGGTTACCATTGATAAGAGCTCAAACATTGGTGATTCAAAAACAGTTATTATATCCATTATTCAACACCAAACCATTTATATCAGCTGCTAAAACTGGGCTGTTTCCTTTTTCCTGGATACCAGCTTCATCAGTAACATAATAATTTGAAGACTGTGTTAAAGCGAGTAATGTTATAGAGGGATGGAGTGATTTATTTATTATTTATGGTTATGTTGGTTTTTTTTTTGTTTGTTTTTGTTTGTCTATTTTACGTTTTTGGGGGGATAAAAGAAAAATTTGTATGGTTCACAGGCATGATAGTACCAAAAGATATTGGGATAATATATACAGGAATTGCTCTGTACTTGTGTTGGAAACTTTGAAATCAGGGTAACCTTTTGAATTGAGATTAATTCTTGGAAGACATGTGGTTTACTGTTACTTTTTTGGTGGTTTACGTATTCACTTACACCTAGATTTAGAGTTTTGCGTTAGAAGGGGTGCGTCAGCTACGTGTGTCTTTTTTCCCCCGCACCTTTTAAATAACGCTGGTATTTAGAGTTCTCTGAAGGGCTGCGTTAGGCTCCAAAAAGGGAGCGTAGAGCATAATTTACCGCCACTGCAAATCTAAATACCAGTGTTGCTTACGGACGAGGCCAGCTTCAAAAACGTGCTCGTGCACGATATCCCCATAGGAAACAATGGGGCAGTTTGAGCTGAAAAAAAACCTAACACCTGCAAAAAAGCAGCATTCAGCTCCTAACGCAGCACCATTGTTTCCTATGGGGAAACACTTCCTAAATCTGCACCTAACACCCTAACATGTACCCCGAGTCTAAACACCCCTAACCTTACACTTATTAACCTCTAATCTGCCGCCCCCGCTATCGCTGACCCCTGCATTTTATTATTAACCCCTAATCTGCCGCTCCGTACACCGCCGCAACCTACATTATCCTTATGTACCCCTAATCTGCTGTCCCTAACATCGCCGACCCCTATATTATATTTATTACCCCCTAATCTGCCCCCCCTAACGTCGCCGCTACCTACCTACACTTCTCAACCCCTAATCTGCCGACCGGACCTCGCCGCCACTATAATTAATGTATTAATCCCTAAACCGCCTCACTCCCGCCTCAAAAACCCTATAATAAATAGTATTAACCCCTAATCTGCCCTCCCTAACATCGCCAACACCTAACTTCAAATATTAACCCCTAATCTGCCGACCGGACCTCGCCGCTACTCTAATAAATGTATTAACCCCTAAAGCTAAGTCTAACCCTAACACTAACACCTCCCTAAGTTAAATATAATGTTTATCTAACGAAATAAATTAACTCTTATTAAATAAATTAATCCTATTTAAAGCTAAATACTTACCTGTAAAATAAACCCTAATATAGCTACAATATAACAAATAATTATATTGTAGCTATTTTAGGATTTATATTTATTTTACAGGCAACTTTGTATTTATTTTAACTAGGTACAATAGCTATTAAATAGTTAATAACTATTTAATAGCTACCTAGTTAAAATAATTACAAAATTACCTGTAAAATAAATCCTTACCTAAGTTACAATTAAACCTAACACTACACTATCAATAAATTAATTAACTAAACTATCTACAATTATCTACAATTAAACAAACTAAACTAAATTACAAAAAAACAAACACTAAATTACAAAAAATAAAAAAAAGATTACAAGAATTTGAAACTAATTACACCTACTCTAAGCCCCCTAAAAAATAACAAAGCCCCCCAAAATAAAAAAATGCCCTACCCTATTCTAAAATAAAAAAGTTAACAGCTCTTTTACCTTACCAGCCCTTAAAAGGGCCTTTTGCGGGGCATGCCCCAAAGAAAACAGCTCTTTTGCATTTAAATAAACATACAATACCCCCCCAACATTACAACCCACCAACTAAACTAAATTACAAAAAAAAACCACTAAATTACAAAAAATAAAAAGAGATTACAAGAATTTGAAACTAATTACACCTACTCTAAGCCCCCTAAAAAAATAACAAAGCCCCCCAAAATAAAAAAATGCCCTACCCTATTCTAAAATAAAAAGTTAACAGCTCTTTTACCTTACCAGCCCTTAAAAGGGCCTTTTGCGGGGCATGCCCCAAAGAAAACAGCTCTTTTGCATTTAAATAAACATACAATACCCCCCCAACATTACAACCCACCATCCACATACCCCTAATCTAACCCAAACACCCCTTAAATAACCTAACACTAAGCCCCTGAAGATCTCCCTACCTTATCTTCACCACGCCGGGTATCACCGATCCGTCCAGAAGAGGGTCTGAAGTCTTCATCCTATCCGGCAAGAAGAGGTCCAGAAGAGGGTCCAAAGTCTTCATCCTATCCGGCAAGAAGAGGTCATCCGGACCGGTAGACATGTTCATCCAGGCGGAGTCTTCTATCTTCATTCATCGCGGATCCATCCTCTTCTTCTGGCGACTCCCGATGAATGAAGGTTCCTTTAAGTGACGTCATCCAAGATGGCGTCCCTCGAATTCCGATTGGCTGATAGGATTCTATCAGCCAATCGGAATTAAGGTAGGAAAAATGTGATTGGCTGATTGAATCTGCCAATCAGATTCAAGTTCAATCCGATTGGCTGATCCAATCAGCCAATCAGATTGCGTTCGCATTCTATTAGCTGTTCCGATCAGCCAATAGAATGTGAGCTCAATCTGATTGGCTGATTAGATCAGCCAATCGGATTGAACTTGAATCTGATTGGCTGATTCAATCAGCCAATCAGATTTTTCCTACCTTAATTCCGATTGGCTGATAGAATCCTATCAGCCAATCGGAATTCGAGGGACGCCATCTTGGATGATGTCACTTAAAGGAACCTTCATTCGTCTGGAGTCGCCGGAAGAAGATGGATCCGCGTCGGCTGCTTCAAGATGGTCCCACTCCGCGCCGGATGGATGAAGATAGAAGACGCCGCCTGGATGAACTTGTCTACCGGTCCAATGTCCTCTTCTTGCCGGATAGGATAAAGACTTCGGACCCTCTTCTGGACCTCTTCTTGCCGGATAGGATGAAGACTTCGGACCCTCTTTTGGACGGATCGGTGATACCCGGCGTGGTGAAGATAACGTAGGGAGATCTTCAGGGGCTTAGTGTTAGGTTTTTTAAGGGGTGTTTGGGTTAGATTAGGGGTATGTGGGTGGTGGGTTGTAATGTTGGGGGGGTATTGTATGTTTATTTAAATGCAAAAGAGCTGTTTTCTTTGGGGCATGCCCCGCAAAAGGCCCTTTTAAGGGCTGGTAAGGTAAAAGAGCTGTTAACTTTTTATTTTAGAATAGGGTAGGGCATTTTTTTATTTTGGGGGGCTTTGTTATTTTTTTAGGGGGCTTAGAGTAGGTGTAATTAGTTTCAAATTCTTGTAATCTCTTTTTATTTTTTGTAATTTAGTGGGGTTTTTTTGTAATTTAGTTTAGTTGATTTAATTGTAGATAATTGTAGATAGTTTAGTTAATTAATTTATTGATAGTGTAGTGTTAGGTTTAATTGTAACTTAGGTTAGGATTTATTTTACAGGTAATTTTGTAATTATTTTAACTAGGTAGCTATTAAATAGTTATTAACTATGTAATAGCTATTGTACCTAGTCAAAATAAATACAAAGTTGCCTGTAAAATAAATATAATCCTAAAATAGCTACAATATAATTATTCGTTATATTGTAGCTATATTAGGGTTTATTTTACAGGTAAGTATTTAGCTTTAAATAGGATTACTTTATTTAATAAGAGTTAATTTATTTCGTTAGATAAAAATTATATTTAACTTAGGGGGGTGTTAGTGTTAGGGTTAGACTTAGCTTTAGGGGTTAATACATTTATTAGAGTAGCAACGAGGTCCGGTCGGCAGATTAGGGGTTAATACTTGAAGTTAGGTGTTGGCAATGTTAGGGAGGGCAGATTAGGGGTTAATACTATTTATTATAGGGTTTTTGAGGCGGGAGTGAGGCGGTTTAGGGGTTAATACATTTATTATAGTGGCGGCGAGGTCCGGCTGGCAGATTAGGGGTTAAGAATTGTAGGTAGGTAGCGGCGACGTTGGGGGGGGGGCAGATTAGGGGGTATTAAATATAATATAGGAGGGGGGGCGGAGCCTGGCACCAAAGGGAGCAGACGTGTAAGCTAGGAGCTCTCCTGCTATATCTGATTAAAGGTATACAAATATCTACCCTGGACCAGATTTATTAGTTAAAATATACAGAATTTAATGACCACCACATCTGCTAACCCTGAGAGAAGCAAAACTTTGAACTTTGAGCTGTGAAACTTTTGAAGGAGCACCACGTACTGGGGCCTTCCCTGTATAACTAAGCAACGAGGATAGGATTCCTCCTAACGTTTGTGGAGCTCTCTCCTACTTTTGTATCCTAAGATGGATCTGGAGGCGGCATTGCACAGATTTGAGGATAATGCCTCTAGAATCCTGGAGGACCATTTTTCAACAATGGGCCGGCTGCTGGCGCAATTCCATGAGCAGTGCTGTGCCCTGCATGACAGACAAGATGGCGACTACTGACTTGATCTCTGTTTGGAAACTAGGTCGCAACCCCTGAAAGTTCCGGAGAGTCACATACCGACAGGCCCGTGCGAGCTCTACTGTAACTCAGATGTTGAACCGCTGCAAACCAATATGGGTATACCAAAGTTCCAGCCTGCCTTACCGGAATTATCTACAGAAGATAAGCGGAACAAATCCGCGGATGGATCTAGGGGAGCGACCACACACCAACTGACCCACGGAGCTGTCCTCGGTCTACTATCACATGGAGAGAGGGATTTTCACCACCCCTCTAGCCTGCATCATGGGTGCGCAATCTGGACCTTTGGTTGCAGGCTCTTTGAGTTCCTTATAACCTTTTCTCTGAGAGCCAGAATGCTTCTTTACAGACCGGGTGACCTCCCAAGCCCCACAGACTATGCAACATATATTTTCAGTAGGGCGGTAATACCTCTACATTGGAGCAAACAGGTCAGATGCGGTGTCGGTTAGTCTTTTGCCTCAAGAACTTTATCTGACTCTGAAATACCATGCGCTTTTAGTCAAATTTCATATTTTATAGTTCCATATTGTCACCTGTTGAATGTTAGCTTCTATATATTTCCTCCCACACTATAAGGCATATTTAGTGCTTGTCACCCTTAACTGCTCTCTTCAATGGGCATTCTTATTGCAGCAGACAGGAAACTAACCTAAGTCCGTTATCAAGTTACATGCTAACCCTGGTTTGTTGGGTCCACACTTAAGTTTTAAACTATAGAGGGATTTTGTTTTACCATGTTTTACCACATTTCTATGCTTAATTTTCAATCACCTGTTTGAACGCTTTATGGGATTATATAATATACTTAACATACTAATGTCCTAACTCGTTCCCCATATAAGGTTCTATCACTAAGGCTGATCCATGATTTGAGAAAAGTCCATCCCCATATATTCCCGCTGACATGCGTTATATAATTTATTGCAATGTGATATCTCTCATGCTCTGTTCTGTATGTTTTTACATTTATAATGTCTTTTGGATCATGACATGTCTAGCTATTGCTCGCAGCCTACGGGACTCTATACTCTTGATAGGAGATGGCTAATGATGAGACTTATTGGCCTCGCAGGGTGCTTATACTAGACTTAGTCATAGGGATAAATATCTTTTAGAATTCATAATGTTTTCAATATAGAGATGGGAAGGCATTTACACTCCACACTGTTAACTTGTGATCCCTTTTGCTACTTATACATAAGTGAATACATACATATGTAGGATTAATCCTATACGACTATATTGCTTTGAATACCCTAATTTACCTACGAATTGGGATTATGCATATACTGGTTTAAGCCTATAAATGCCAGACTAACTAATTTGACAGGAGATGTCATAGATACTAAACTAGTTTTAAATGCTTTTTGATGTTTGGCTATTCCGAAATATCCCTGAATAACTCACTTAGAAAGGGCAACTATACGTGTACAGCATATCTAGCTAACTACTAACAATAAGCACACAGAAGGCCTATCCACACTCTCTCTACTTATATTCCCTGCAATATCCAATCTTATTAACAAGCCTATACTGGAGTCAGATATATTTTCTATGTATGGCTTAACTTTCAGTTAGATATGCTAGGGACATTCCACACATTTTGTTTTCTAGATGTTCTGCTCTTAGATATATATTTATTCCAAGTTGTATATATTTGATATTTATATTATTATTTCATTATATAGTGAGTAGTCAGTTGTCAGGGGAGTTATATTACACCATCCCTTATTATTAGTCAAGCAATCTCTGAGGCAGCTGAGCATGTTTTACTCTAATTATTAGCCTGCACTGTCAAGCTAGACACTGATAATTACCCCACCTAAATGCAGATTAACTACCAGCCAGTTTACTGGTATTGCTTGTGTTCCTCAAGTTAGTCGGAGTTCTATGTCTAGAATCAATATGTTGGTCCCATAGATATGCCAGGATAATATGTTCTACGGTTTACCTTATTTACAGTAATCCAGTATATGTTACAGCCTTAGCCGTTTGTAAAATTTTACATATGTGATATCTAGTCTCTACACTATATATTATACTAGTAGGTCATGCCTTACTGCAGAAATGTCGACACTATAATATACTCTGAACTCTAAATATGGTTTAATTATAGTTGGCTAGACACTCCCTAGGTAATCCAAACAACTTATATTTGACAACAAATTTAACTCAAGCCCTTAATATTGCCCTACAAGAGATTTAGCATATTATGTATTCATTGTCCTGCAGAGATAGGCTATCTTGAGGTTACCTACTATGGCTTCGCCTGAATATATACACAGACCCTATTGCTCTGTTATTAACAAGTGCTATATTCACCAGTAGTTATCTAAATGTTCTGAGATAATAATATACAATGCTATTAGGTGGTGACTTGCAAGTTTAGTTATAAGGGTGTGCTTTTGCTCTTTATCTATATCTTACTGTGCTCTGGGTGTGTCCAAATTTTAGGAATCACATTGTGCTGTTCATAAATATAGATACTTTTTATATTATATATGTTATTGAAATTGTCATCCTATATTTTGTGCATTGTGGGTCTCTATATGTCTTAGTTATTGGCTATAATGGTAATGCTCAGTGAAGTCTGCACACTATCTAACAGATTTGGGGTACATATTGCCCTATTCTCTATATATCCTTAACAAAGTTAAGATAGCATACGCTTGGACACTCACAATGTGTAACACGTTCCCCACACCTCTCTATTTATATAGACATTATTGGTTATATATTTGTTTGAGCAGCCACACTATGTAATATACAATTTACACTAACTCATCCCCCTATATGTAATTTATTTGGGACGCTAACCCTAGAGACTCCAAAGCTCCACCAGACCCTTATTCTAACGGGCTCGCCCCCCTTCACCTTCCCCACTTAGAGCGGCTCTGGCCCGCTGAAATTCCCTCCCCCCAAATGAAACCGTTATATTAACCCCCATTTTACCTTAACTGAGTTAAAACAGACAAACTGTTATAAGAATTCCATAGTAAAAGGGGGCTCATCATTATTTTCATTTAGTCAAAGGTTATAAAAAGAGGTTGTGTTATTATATGTCCCAGTTTTCCACATCTTTTACATACAGGTCCCTAATGCGACTCTATGGTGATCTTGCTATTCTGTATGCTTAAAGCCTACATATATCTATATGTATCTTGTAGACAAGACATCTACCATTGTAATTTCATTATCTTGAAGTTTGGACCAAACTTATACTCTTTAAGAAAATTGTAAAGATGTATCTTTCAAACTAAGATATATATTTCGACATATTTTGTCACGTTTAGCTGCTGGGAAGCTCTGCAGTCCTCTCTGTGTGCTTGATTGACAGGTGTCTGAGCCACCCCTTCCTGATGATGTCACAACCAGGCTTTTTATTCTTGGCTTCCTGTTTCTCCAGTGCCAGTTTGTTTGTTAACTTTTTGGCTTCTGATAGGATTTCACTGAGGAATCTCTCTAACTGCTGCTTTTCTGTTGCCAATCTCTTCAAGGATTTACTATGCTGGATTAACCTTCAACCTCCAGATTACCTGTCTCCAAACAATGCAAGTACTGTTTGTTTTGTGAAACTTTCAAACTTCCTGTTTACCTGCTGCAAACCCTGCATATTCAGACTACTCTGTGTATTGCCAAACTATTCAAATACTGTTATTTCTGTGAAACCTTCAATATGCATGTTTACCTGTTTCCAAACTCTGCAAATACAATTATTCAGTGTAAACCTTCAAACTGCTTGATATCCTGTTGCCAATCTCAACAGGTACTGATTAATCTGTGTTAACCTTCAAACTACCAGCTTACCTGTTGTTATCTCTGCAAGTTCTGACAACACAGTGTTAACCTTCAAACTACCTGATTACATGTTGTTAATTCTGCAAGTTCTGACTACACAGTGTTTACCCTCAAACTGCCTGATTACCTGTTGCATAGTCTGCAAAGACTGTCTACTCAGTGTTAACCCTCAAACTGCCTGATTACCTTTTGCATACTCTGCAAAGACTGTCTACACAGTGTTAACCTTCAGACTGCCTGATAACAAATGACCTACTCCTGCATTATTAACTGTTTCCTGTTTTACCCTTCTTCTGTCTGAGTATAAGTGGACTATCCCTGCTCTCCTGATACTGTGGAAGACATTTCCTGAAACCAGTTCCTTATTCAGAAGTCTATCTGGCTGATATAATGAATACTGTGGCACAGGCTAACCCTGCTCCATATCGTGAGTACTTTGTTTTTTGGAGGTTGTCGTGGGGTCACGTCCTGGATTAAACTCAGAGTGCAAGGGTGTTGTTTAAGTTCGCCCTAGCATTTGGGTCTTCTTCTGGACATTTCCTAACCTGACATATTTACTGTATTTCTGGATGTTATTTTTTGTTACCTCAATAAAAAAAATATTATTAAAAAAAAATATAATATAGGAGTCGGCGATGTTAGGGGCAGCAGATTAGGGGTACATAGGGATAATGTAAGTTGCGGCGGTGTGCGTTCGGCAGATTAGGGGTTACATTTTTTTTATTATAGTGGCGGCGATGTGGGGGGACCTCGGTTTAGGGGTACATAGGTAGTTTATGGGTGTTAGTGTACTTTAGAGCACAGTAGTTAGGAGCTTTATAAACCTGCGTTAGCCCATAAATCTCTAACTCCTGACTTTTTTCTGCGGCTGGAGTCTTGTTGTTAGAGTTCTAATGCTCACTTCAGCCAAGACTCTAAATACCAGCGTTAGAAAGATCCCATTAAAAAGATAGGATATGCAATTGACTTAAGGGGATCTGCGGTATGGAAAAGTCGCGGCTGGAAAGTGAGCGTTAGACCCTTTCCTGACTGATTCTAAATACCAGCGGGCGGCCAAAACCAGCGTTAGGACCCGCTAACGCTGGTTTGGACGGCTAACGCAGAACTCTAAATCTAGGCGTTATTGTTTCTGTATTAACATATAATTTGTCATCTGCTTTTTGGAAATGTATGTAATTGTTTCTCTTATGTCCTGTGAACTGGTTTAATAAAATAATTAAAAAAACAAAAAAGAGAGAACTGTGTCTCATGGTGGTGGATGCACTTGCAGTTGGGGTAGGAGTGACATAGGTGGTGCTGGATACACTGGCAATTGGGCAGAAGTGGTAGATGAGGAGCGGAATGCAATGGCAATTAGGGCAGAAGTGCAGTTAGAGGAACTCTAGCACTACTGCTTTTGGTTCTTCTATTTTTATCAGAAAAAGTTCCACTTTACATGACATTGCAGACTGCTGCTTAGCCTTTTTTTTTTTTTTAAACTATACATAAATAAATAAAATGACACATAGTTTACCTTAAAAACAGATCAAGAAGATTTATAGTTATCATTTTTAGTTGTAAAGACAATATTTTTTTTTACATGTTTAATCTTGTTACTTGAATATAAGCATTTTATTTTCTGACTTTGTACAACAATAGAACTCTGCAAACTTAAGAAATGTTATTGCCATCTGGCAGGTGTAAATACGCTAACCGCAATTACAAACGTTCTTATTAAATGTGTCAGTTTCCCAAGCATTCATTTACATGCTAATGCTACTGTCACCTACAAAAGTCAGTGTTTGGACTGTTACTAAAGAATACAATAGAAAGCAATTAAATACAAATTAAAGATGAAAGCCACAACAATTTACATTTGGTTTTGTTTTGGTTGTTATTATTTAGCATATAAAAACTTTGTAATTATTTGATAGAACCAAAGACTTTGAACGTAAATCTAATGTAAATATACTGGAAAATTAATATCCTATTTGAATTTATTAAATTAAATGCAATACTTATATATTTTTCTTAAATACCTATTGAACCACATTCTCTATATTAAGAAATTAGTTAAATATTATGGGCCAGAATATGAGTGGTGTGTTAATAGTTACGCTTAAGCAAAAAGGGGTTTATAGCGGGTCTTTTGCGCATTGGGTTTATCGCTCGTATTACGAGTGTAAAGTAAATGCAATCGATTGAGTATGATCGCTATTTATATTAGAATGATAACTGCATCCTCAGAGCTCTGGTTAACTGTTTAACAAAACAAAAAAGTGTCACAAAAAACATAAAAATTATAAAAATTATTGCACTAAAAAATTATAAGGACTCAAAGATATGAGGTCTCAGGTGTTAGAAAAAAAATGCTGCAAAGGGCTTTAACATAGGGATACATACATATTCATGTCTAAATATGTTTATGTATATGTGTGTACATATGTATTTATGTATTTATAAATAATAAACCAAAGGGACAGTTATTACGCATATGAAAGAACTGTACAGACATAGGTAAATATGAAAAGCAGGTACAGAGATTTAAACAGAAAGGGTATGACATTGAGAAAATTGAGAGAACTGTAGAGGAAATTAAACATGTGGACAGAGAAAGTCTACTAAAGAAGAAGAAAAAAAATCAGACCAAATGATAAAGATAAAGACAACACAGACCTAGAGGTCTCAATAAAAACAACTTATTCAGCACAACACAAAATGTTTTAAATAATAATTAACAAGCACTAGCAACTGTTACTTAAAGATCCCTTAATAGGACAATCTTTGGGAAATAACCCTAAATTCATATACCGAAAGGCTAGAAAATTAAAATATGTACTTGCCCCTAGTGAATACAAAGGTGGAAATAAAAAGATGCTGAATAAAGGATTTACAGATTTAAAAGGGGAAAGAATAGAAGGCTTTTATCCATGTCACAATTGCAATATTTCGGAAATGATCAGATGCACAGACATTAATGTTGTATATCTTCTACAGTGCAAGTGCAATTTGAAATATTTTGGACAAACTAGTCGGAAGCTGAAAGATCATATCAGGGAGCACATAGTATTGATAGAACACCAAAGAGTAGATACGGTCTTGTATAAACATTTCAAAGAAAAACAACAGGGTAGAGTAGAGACAATGAAATTTTGGGGCATTAGAAAACTACTAAAAGATGGAAGGAGAGGAAATATGGAAAAGAAACTCTTTAAAAAAAGAGGCAGAGCTCATGTATAGCTTTGGAACACTATCTCCCAATGGCCTTAATAGTGAGTTAGACCTCAACTTTTACTCATCTAATGAACATATATACATACAGATTGGAATAGTACAGTCCTAGAATTATTTTCAGAATTTTTCAGAATGTTCCTGAATTTTATATGAATTGTATCTGTCTATATAGGCACTAGTACCCTAAGTCAGCAATCCACATAGTATGTCATATGTGAATTTTTTTTTTTTTATTATAAGCCACCCGATATGTGTTATATGCTGGGTGACTAGCATAGGGTGGGTTACTAATAAACAATGTCACTTTGTAGAATCTCTAGTCTCATATATTCATATATGGATATGTATCGTAATTTAACTGTCGTATATGATCGGTTTCTTATGTATCACGGAGGACCTATTAGTTTATTTACATATAGTCTGTGATTTATAACCAACTTGATAAATATGATTTGTTATAAATTTTGGAACCTAATAAGTATATTATAAGATGTTGTAAGAACTTTATGATCTTTTTAATGTTCAGAATTAATAATTCATTTGATAGAAAGTTATTAATTTGATAGAAAGTTATTAATTTGATAGAAAGTTATTTTATAAATTAGTAGTTGGAAATTGAAAAGGTAGAAAGATATGTTATTTCAATTGTTGAAAAATGATAATTTCACAGTAGGTAAAATTCAACATCTGTGTTTTCTGAGAAAATAGACTAATGAAATGTACTATTGTGAAAATGTAATAATACAACATATATATTTTTTTCAAAATCACCAATGCTAACACAATGTGTCAAAAAAGCTAACTGAAAATGTTAAAATTTAAAACTATTTCTTTATATGATTTGATAAACATCCAATGTCACACAATGTAGCGAAAAGATAATTATCTTTAATCAGGGAATAAAGTTAAACCCCACAAGTAAATAAATGATGCGCAAAACAACAGACACCTGTGATTTACAAAGGAAAGAGTATAGCAAAGGGTTAATAGGAAAACCCTTTTAATAGAAAGGAAGTACTGGATTTGGCCATCTTGACAAAGGCTTTTGTTTCTATAGCCGAAATGCGTAGAAAACCATTTCCAGCACGCAGCTACTGGCCAGAAAGTGACTATAACAAGGTTCCTAGGACCGCATTATTGGCGAAAAAGCGAACTCTTACAAAAAGAGAGAAGGCGAGCAGACTAAGCGGTAAGAGACGTAAGCCATCAGGCAATTTTTCTTCTTTAGGATTCAAAACAGTGCACACACTAAGGAAAACACTGAGAATTGGTCACAGAACACCCACGTGCTTTTTTCAGTTCAGACGCAGAGAACCCCCAGCAAGTACGGACAGACAAACAGCGAATGAGCGAAAAAGTAGCCATCAGAACCGGGAAGCTGAGTAGGTTAATACAAAAATATCCGCAATAATACAGTCAGTGCTAAGGGACAATTGAGAGGTCTGAGAACCTTTGGATACACACACGATAAAATAAATACATATGCAGACGGACTCACAATTACATGCATATGGAACCACAATCTTATGGACACTTGACACAATATAGATCTGTGGAGAACTAGAGACAAATACGCTAAAGTGTGAAATAGACCAACACATTGTAAACACTTGGTATGATGATTGTCTAAGCTGTTAGTTGTTATGCTGCTATATTTATGAACAATAATTGATACTTTGGAATCTGCCACCCGTTATAGGAGGACTTTTCTTAACGGAGATCAATTTTGTAACAGAGATCTATTTCAATCACAGAGTGACATGTAGATAATGGAGATCAATTTTGTAACGGAGATCTATTTTAACTATAGAGTGATAATCAGACACTGGTGTCTTAGTTTTAGGATTATTTAGGTATTAGTTTTATGAATCATTTATGTATTATTTATATGTTTTATCAAATTAGAAGGATATCCATTAATGATGACATTAGTACTATTGCAAGGAACTCATATTTATAGTTATTTTATTTTCTGGTTTCTATAACCAAATAAATCCTTTTATTATTAATCCATTAGTGAAATCTAGCAGTTTATTCATTTAGCTATTCATTCAGCAGTTCATTGATCTAGCTAATATTATTTTTGTAATATTAATTTGGAACTTTGGGTCATTTTAACTTAAGTATTTTCTTGCTTCTACCTAGTAGTTTATTTCCACCACATTAACACTCTTCAGACTGCTATAGGCGCCACCTCCATCAGTCCTTTTTTCCTCATATATGTATTTACAGACATGTATACACATATAAACACATGAAATTAAAATGTATACATATATAGGCATACATATAAGTGCATTTACAGCCCTTTACAGTCAAGTAAATTAAAACATGAAAAATCATATTTATGCAATATTCATATTTAATATTTTGTTATACTGTGTATTTACTGTAATATTTCACATTCCAATGTTATACACATAGCAGAATATGTTCTGTGTATTTTTAAATATATATTCCTATATATGAAAATATCTATACATATATAAATATATATATATATATATATATATATATATATACATACAGGGGCGGACTGAGACCAACCAGGGCCCCCTGGATAAAGTGTGGAAGGGCCCCCCAATTCCTCTTTGCTCCACCTTCCTACCTCCTCTGCCCTTCCTCTACCCTATTTCTCCTCCCATCTCCTGTGCTCCTCCCACCTCATATGCCCCTTCCCCAACATGGTTTTAATTGACATATAAAGAAACAATTATTATCTTAAATATTTTTAATAAGAACTAAATATTGTAAATTAACAAGTGCTTGTGCAAAAAATACCCCCCCTGCATATATGCACTAAAGTATGAAGCAGAAAGTAGTGAGGGGCAGACAAGGGATTAAAATCACTTCTGTTTACTTGTTACTGGCATCTAAAGAGGTACAATCATTAATTTTCATGTTACTAGCAGTCAATGGGTAAAATTACTAATTAGTTATCAAAAATATACATTATGGGATTAACATTGTGGCTAAAGTAGTGCTGTTAGGTGGGCCATTGTGTTACCCAACTATCACTGTGCCCATCAAAGATTGTCCAGTATATTGGTGGAGGACAGCTGGAGTCTGGTTTTGAGGATACAAATAAAAAGCACCTTTAACTTAGCCTCAGGCATGTGATGCTTGGTTTAAAAGAAAATTTGAAATAAGGGAGTTATATGGTCTTTTAAATGGACAAAAACTATCATATTACAGATAGTGCATGTAATTTTATAAGATATGCCAATTTACTTATATGAAATTTACTTAATTTTATTGGTATCCTTTTGTGAAATAGTAACCCATGGTAGGCAATGCAATGCACTACAGTGAGCTAGATAAACATCTTGGGTGAGCCAATGACAAGAGGCATATATAGGTATCCACCAATCGCAGCTAGCTATTGATGCTCCTGAGCCTACCTAGGTATGATTTTAAAGATATGAATGGGGAAACGCAAATTTTAATATTAGAAGTAAATTGGGAATTTGTATAAAATTGTGTGCTGTCTGGATCAATAAAAGTTGTGACGTATCTGGTATACATTTGGCAATTTCTTATCTAACTGGGCCCTTTATCTCATTTAAAAGATAATATATTTATTTTAAAGGAAAATTCCAGTCAAAACTGAATTGCACATGCTGTAGATCTTTGGACAGAAACGTATTTACAATAAACATATATTAGCAAACATTGTTCTAGTAAAAGTTATCTCAATATTAGTGTTAATATTTTTCTCTGCATGTGGATGTGAAGCATATCAAGATATTCTCAGTGCACCAGCATTTTAAATACAGCAGCTGTTCCAATCTTTAGTGGGGCTTGTATCTGGTCAACAATTAACAAATTGAGTAATTACCAGATGATACAAGCACTTTAGGCTGTGTGAGCAAGAGCTGCATTTAAAATACTGGTGTATGGAGCATACTTAAATGCACTCTTGAAACAGCAATAACTTTTACAAGAATTTTTGCTAATACATGTATATTGGAAAATTATTTTATTTAAAAGTGGAAGGTACCCATGTGCATTCCAGTTTTGACTTGAATGTCCCTTTAAATATGCAATCAGAAGGATTATATCATTAATAGATTATTTGCATATTTCTAAAACGCCTTCTCTGTTGTTATCCCTGGACGCAGAGAAGGCGTTTGACAGGGTCGACTGGGAGTATATGCAAGCTGTACTACATACCATGGGCTTTACGGGTTCTTTTATTACAGCGATCCAGAGTATATATTCATATCCCTCGGCATGCGTTAAGGCAATGGGACACCAATCTGACAGATTTTCGGTCTTAAATGGGACAAGACAGGGTTGTCCTTTATCCCCTCTCCTTTTTGCTGTTTGGATAGAGCCTCTGGCGCAACACATTAGGAACTCCCCAGACATTACAAGTATTAAAATACTAATACTAATATTTACGCAACATAGGCAACTGGGAGGCCTGGGCGCACCAAATCTCAGACACTCATTCCAAGCAGCTAGGTTAGCCTAAACTACTCTCCTTAACAAAGCGGAAGAGGAGATAAGATGGACCACGTTGGAGTCAGACATAAACTATATCCTCAAGAGCTGGCTTTGTGGGACCCACATAGAGCTCAAACCCAAAAACTTAACAATTCCCAATTACAGATTACATGCTCAAAGCTTGGTTCACTCTCGTTTCATCTCTCAAAATTCTCCCTAACAGATCCCTCAAGACCCCCCTAAAAGTAATCATACCTTCAGAACAGATCCCAGCTATACAGAAGTAGGAAAACAGAGGTCTTTATAGGATCGCAGACTTAGTAGACAAAGGCAAATTAATGACATACACACAATTTCAGGATAAACTGTCTCCTTCCAAATTCTATATCTTCAGATATCCTCCATCATACATAAATACCTACCTTCATTGACTGGTCACAAATTCACTCCCTTAGAAATAATTTGTAGCTCCTCATCCAGACCTAGAAAAACTATTTCACAATTATACCAACTAATTCAATCTTCCACACAAATCACTAAAACAAACATTCTGCTCAAATGGGAGGCCGACCTCAATACAGAAATTGATATTTCCGACTGGAATAACAATATATAATGCGAGTAAAGGCCTGTTGAGTGCCGACATGCAGGAAAATTGCCTTAAAACAATTTTCAGATGGTATTTCACTCCAATTATCACCTCTCACTCCATTTAACGGGGGTCCAAGCTCTGTTACAGGGGTTATGAAGTCGAAGGCACATACAAACAAACGTGGTGGGACTGCTCTTACTCTAAACTAATCTGGAATAAATTATCACTCCTTTTAAGTAGGGTACTAGATAGCCCCATTCAGTTGTCAATGAACCAAGCCCTATTGAATGTACGCATAAGGCAGTTTAATAAAGACATTAATCAATTTATCAACATTTTATGTACAGCTACACGTATATGTATAGCCCGTCACTGAAAGGAGGGGGCTCCCCCCTGGGACGACATTTTACATAAAATTAGGCACATATACAATATATCCGCACAGGCAGAAATATTACAAGACACTCAGGAAGCTTTTCACAAAGTCTGGTTTTATTGGATCACACATGACTCTGTATAATACTGTTTGAATTGTCAATAGACCCAATACAGCAGAGATCTTATATGCCTTTATACATCCGTTGGTTAACCATAATAACCATAATATTATCCTTAATGATGAAAATTCCACTGGGTGTGTCATGGTCGGGAGGCACTCTTTTCTTACTCTTCTGATTTTGATTTTCACAGCAGTAAGCCTGTGTTTGGGAGATTAAAGTACTCAGCTTGCATTTGTTTACTATTAAAGGGACATGAAACCCAAATATTTTCTTTCATGATTTAAAAATAAAATAAAATTTTAAACAACTTTCTAATTTACTTTTATTATCTAATTTGCTTCATTCTCTTGATATCCTTTGCTGAAAAGCATATCTAGATAGGCTCAGTAGCTGCTGATTGGTGGCTGCACATAAATGCCTTGTGTGATTGGTTCACCCATGTGCATTGCTATTTCTTTAACAACAAATATCTAAAGAATAAAGCAAATTAGATAATAGAAGTAAATTGGAATGTTGTTTAAAACTGTATTTTATGAGGCCGAATTATCAAACCATAAACTGTGCTACATTCACCGGCACCAATATGCTCGCCTAACATTGCCTAACATCACGGCCGTGGGCCTGAATACGGTCTCCATATTTATTAAAAAAGCCACCAAAAAACCGTGCACCAAGTACGGGGTGATGAGCAGCGGACTGTTGTTAACTAACAGTCATCAATCTCACTGCTATTCGGCTTTTTCCCAACTTTATTGATACCCTGTCACTAAACACCGCCACTATACTAAAATGTTTAACCCCTATCCCGCCGCTCCCAGACCCCGCCACAACTTTAATAAAGTTATTAACCCCTATCCCGCTACTCAAGGACCCCGCCGCAACTTTAATATAGTTATTAACCCCTATCCTGCCGCTCCCAGACCCCTCCGCAACTAAATAAATGCATTAACCCCTATCCCGCCGCTTCCGGACCCCACCACCACTAAATAAATGTATAAACCCCTAAAACCCTGGCCTCCCACATCACTACCACTTACTAAACCTCTTAAACAGATGTTTCCAATAACAGCGCTCAAACAAGGCTAAGTGTTTGTTAACATGTAAGAAGTCTGCTAGGGGGTATCACAGCACAAACAAAATTCAACCAGGGAACACAATACCTTTATCCTCCGGTTGTCTTCTGCGATTGCTTAACAAACTTTCCCGGTCCCGGTCAGTTCCCCTTGTGTGAGTCTCCTCCCCTTGCCTCTTCGTCAAAGCCAAGTGTGACCAATAAGACTAGCTCCTGAACACAGCAGCCGCAATCGGTGCTCCCCGCAAACCGCCAGCAGACCTCTGTAAGTCTGCAAAATTACAAATAGCCACAAAAATAGAAAAAGGCGAGTCGAGCCACAGGTTAAGAATTTAGAACTTAACTTTTATTGCCACACAAAAATAGGTTATAAAAAATAGCACATCAGCGTTAAAAACAATAAGAGCTAGGACAGCAGTGGTCTACTCATCTACCCATATCACTACCACTTACTAAACCTATTAACCCCTAAACCGCCAGCCCCCCACATCGCCATAAACTAAATTAAGCTATTAACCCCTAAACCTAACAACCCGCTAACTTTACATTATAATTACCTCATCCCTATCTTATAATAAATTAAGACTTACCTTTAGAATTAAAATAAACTATATTAAACTATTAATTAACCTCCGGCGCGGAGCATCCTCTTCTTCTGATGGTCAATGACGAATGAAGTTTCCCTTTAAGCTATGTCATCCAAGATGGCGTCCCTTACATTCCGATTGGCTGATAGAATTCTATCAGCCAATAGGAATTAAAGGGGAAAAATCCTATTGGCTGTTGCAATCAGCCAATAGGATTGAGCTTTCATCCTATTGGCTGATCCAATCAGCCGATAGGATTGAGCTTGCATTCTATTGGTTGATTGGAATAGCCAATAGAATGCAAGCTCAATCCTATTGGCTGATTACAACAGCCAATAGGATTTTTTCCCCTTTAATTCCTTTCAGCCAATCGGAATATAAGGGACGCCATCTTTTATGACGTACCTTAAAGGGAAACTTCATTCGTCATTGACCATCGGAAGAAGAGGATGCTCCGCACCGGATGTCTTGAAGATGGAGCCGCTCTGCGCCGGATGGATGAAGATAGAAGATGCCGTCTGGATGAAGACTTCTGCTCGCGTGGATGAAAACTGTAAAGAACCATCTGACAAGATATCCCTATACAGGACCTGCTATGACATCTATGACATATGTATCTATAGATATAGTATAAACAGAGACTATTTAAACTAATTTGTTGATACCTTCAGCAGGATATCCATATTGCCTACGATGTATTATATATTGTGAAGTATGTCAGAGGGCATAATATAACTAATGCTATAGGGCTGACCGACTAAATTGATTTTACAAAAAACAATGCCAGTCCAGATGCATGTTTAATCCCTGTGGTGTCATGGTACCCAAAGTATATATCCATCTAGCTTCTCGCTGCAGTAAAATCTTTGCTCTGTCCCCTCCTCATATTAAAGGTGGTACATGATCTATAATTATGTATTTGAGATCTTTAGTACTATGTTTTGCTTTGGCGAAGTGCCTTGCCAGCGGCTGGTCAGAATAACCCTTGTCTATCGCTCTTCTAATTGCAGACTGGTGATTTGCCATCCTCTTCCTGAGATCATCAACAGTCTTGCCCACATAAAATAGACCAAAAATGCAGTGAAGTAGGTATATGATGAAGTTGGTCGTTCACATAACCCTGTATTTTATTGGAATTGTTTTTATGCCATATGGATGATTAAAGCTGTACAGCCCAGGCACCTGTAGCACCCTGGTTTGTTCTGTAGCCACGTATCCTTAATATAACAATTTCTGGGGTCAGTTTTTATTAGTTGATCTCTCAGGGAATGGGCTCTCCGGTATCCCACTCTAGGTGGATCCATGCTCTGAAAGGGTAGTTCCTTATCTGTTGTTAGTAAGGTCCACTTGTCCCTCATAGTCTTAATTAGATCACTTTTTCCCAAAGTAAAAGTGGTGGTAAAGGTAATTCTATTGTCATCCTTTGTATATTCTCTTGGTTTCAGCACCTCCTCTTGTGTGAGGTGTACAATCTGCTCTTTACACTCTTTCAGCAATCCCTTCGGGCAGCCCCTTGTGGCAAATGTATCTTCCATTTCCAATAGTTGTTTGTTCTTCAAGTAGGAGTCCGTATTGTTTCTGATCGTTTTCTTGTATTGGGAAATTGGTAATGCTCTTTTTAGACTGGGGGGGGGTGGCAGCTTGTGGCATGCAGCAATGAATTTTTATCTGTGGTCTTTGTATATAGTGTAGTACAGATCCTGTTCTTCTCTTTATGGATCTTAAGATCCAGAAAGTCCACAGTATTCTTGTCATACGATAGTTGAAATGTCACTGTTGGATGTATTTTATTCAGTTCCTCCGTCCACTGTCGAAGTCCATCCTCTGTTCCCTTCCACAGTAGGAACAGGTTGTCGATGTATCTACGGAACAGTATTATCCCCTCATCCTGAAATAGGTTAGTGCCTGTAGTCTCCAGTTCCACCATAAATAGATTTGCGTAAGCTGGGGCCACGTTGGACCCCATAGCCATCCCAGCAATATGCAAATAATACTCTCTCTCGAAGCGGAAGTAATTGAGTTCCAGGCAAACTCTGAGAAGTTATATCAATACATTGATAGTGGGTCCTCTATAGGGATATCTTGTAAGATGGTTCTTTACAGCCCTTATGCCCTCTTCATGAGGGATGACAGTATACAGTGATGTGACATCCAATGTGTAATGATCTGTTAGCCCTTAACATTGTGGGGATCTCAACTGCAGCCCTATATAATAAATGAGGTTTGTATGCCTTTATAGTACTATGGTTACTAAGTATATTGCAAATAGCAACCTGAGTAAAGGCAATTTATTAAGACTGTGAACAACGTTGTACTACTTTTGGACTTAGGGAGCGTACAATGGTGAAACCCCTTGGGTAAGTAGCGTTAAGTATATTCCCAGTATCTAGGAGTGGTTTCTGTGTAACCGGAGGAATACAGAGATATCAAGTATGCGGCAGAGTCAATTCCTCTGGTTCCTTAACTGCGTTACTGAGCAGAATGCAGAGCTCAAATATCTATGCTGCAAGGTAGGAACAGCCTGACAGTGTGTCAGCTGGCGTAAGTCTGGAGTGCTCAGTGAGATGTTGCAGAGCGAAGGGAAACTTTAGGCTGCCAGCATAGTAGGATTCACTCTGGAGGAACTTATGTGGCGAGGCTCTGACAGCTGATTGTTCTTTCACAGAGCGTTCTCAGCTGTTTACACAGGAAGGCTCTCTGAGCCTGTGTCACTCTGCGGCTGCAGCTCCTAGATGCCGAAAAAGGTATTAGCTCTCACTTCGAGTATTCCCCGTGGGTAGTTAGGGTTGGTAGGCTGCACCTTCATGGTCATAGCTGGTAAACGTCCTGTAAATATGTAGCAAGAACAGTCTTTATTCCCAAAGTTTGAGCTATAAGTCAGGAACTGTCTCATACAGTCCCTGCTCCAAACAATACTGAAGGAAGAAGATAGGGTTTAAATAACTTCAGGTGAAGTTAGGTCTGCACTTAAAGGGACAGCGTAATTGGTGCAATGTTGGAGAATCCTGACTCAATGTAGCCAATATTAATTCCTTATCTACTTGTGGCTGTTTCAGTAAAAGCTGTATCATGCTTGTGGAATCCAAGAGAAATGATGCAGTACTACGTACTAAAGGCTGTAGTATCCTGTCCAGATATCTAGCTATAGGTTGAAGCAAAGACCCTATTGCAGAAACAATTTGTCTGCCTGGCGGTGCTTCTAAACTCTTGTGTACCTTAGGTAGCATATATAGAACAGGTGTTCTTGGAAAGTCAGTTACCATATAGGCCCTTAGATCTTTATCAATGTTATTACTTGCCAACAGGTCATTCATTGGTTAGATCATTTAATTGTTTCTTAAATTGCATGGTGGAGTCCCCCTTAGTCGTTTATACGTGGTTGGATCATCCAGTTGTCGCATTAACTCATCCCGATAATTTCTATAGTTTAGCTATTGCTCCTCCCTTGTCTGCTTCCCATAGAACTATAGTATTATCACTCTGTAAGGTTTTTATAGCTTCCCTTTCTTTTTTGGAAAAGTTATTTCTATAATTTCCAGTCTTAGTGTTGATATCCTTAGTTTTTTGTACCATCAATCGAGAGAATGTTTTAATTGATGCGTTGTTACTCTGAGGATCAAAAAATCTTTTCTTCTTAAATGTTGTCTCTTCGATAATTTCACTTTGATCTTTGAAGAATTCCTTTAATTGTAGTTTTCTGGTAAATTTTTGTATATCTACATAGAGGTCAAATTCATCTGTGTTTGTGGAGGATATGAGAGAAAGTCTTTATTAAGGACATTTATTTTGTCACTGGTTAAGACATGTTCACTTAAATTAATGATCAGGTTTGTGTCCTGTTCCCCCTCTGGAATTCTCTTGGGGGTCTGCCGGTGCCCCCCCTCCTGGTATACATATGCCGCCTTCCTCGTTTTTTGAACAAGTAATCATTCCTGGTATGCTGGTATCCTGTGGAGTTGTAGTTATATTGATGTTGTCAGAGTCTGAACTATTACCTGAGGTATCAACAGTGCCTATTGGTCTTCTCCTAGTATACAAGACAACAAAAAGTATCGGTGCACATCCAACCACTTAAGTCCACTCTTTCATGGCATATTTGTATATGCTTCTGTCTGTCAAATATACTTAGATAGCTTCTAATAAGATTGGGATCAACATCTCACAATAATATTGGCTTATATTTGAGCTGCAAAACCAAATATACTTCTATCTACTAAATATACTTACATAGCTTCTAATAAGATTGGGATTAACATCTCACAATATTATTGACTATATTTATGTTGCAAAAAATTTTGCTTGTTAAAAATGCCTTTAAATTTAAATAAAACCTTCTGTCTGCTAAATATACTTACATAGTTCAAATAAGATTGGGATAAACATCTCACAATAATATTGACTTATATTTATGCTGCAAAAATTGCCTGTTTAAATTTAAATAAAATAGGGATCTTAGTCACACAATATGATAATATTCTGCTAAGCAAGTCACCACTTACGAGGTGTCCCATATTAGACTGGTCCTAACTAACCAGTTTCCACACTGCAGCAAGTCATGTCTACACAGTGTGAAGCTTTCTAGCTTATTAAGTATATCACAATTTATCTGGAACACACCTGGGCTGGGTGGCGTGCATTAACCAAAGGGGAGGGATTTGGTCAGCTCCCTATTCAAAGACACAACAAAGGTTTTTTTTTGGTTAAGCACACCCCAAAAAGGACTCTTTTATCTTAGCACACATATTGTGGGAGTGCTACCGAAGTGACCAAAACAATTACAAGACAACAAAAAGTATCGGTGCACATCCAACCACTTAAGTCCACTCTTTCATGGCATATTTGTATATGCTTCTGTCTGTCAAATATACTTACATAGCTTCTAATAAGATTGGGATCAATATCTCACAATAATATTGGCTTATATTTGAGCTGCAAAAACAAATATACTTCTATCTACTAAATATACTTACATAGTTCAAATAAGATTGGGATTAACATCTCGCAATAATATTGACTATATTTATGCTGCAGTCTAATATGGGGACACCTTGTAAGTGGTGACTGGCTTATCAGAATATGATCATATTGTGTGACTAAGATCCCTTTTTTATTTAAATTTCAACAGGCAATTTTTTGCAGCATAAATATAAGTCAATATTATTGTGAGATGTTTATCCCAATCTTATTTGAACTATGTAAGTATATTTAGCAGACAGAGGTTTTTATTTAAAGTTTAAAGGTAAGTATATTTAGTAGATAGAAGTATACTTGTTTTTGCAGCTCAAATATAAGCCAATATTATTGTGAGATGTTGATCCCAATCTTATTAGAAGCTATGTAAGTATATTTGACAGACAGAAGCATATACAAATATGCCATGAAAGAGTGGACATAAGTGGTTGGATGTGCACCAATACTTTTTGTTGTCTTGTAATTGTTTTGGTCACTTCGGTAGCACTCCCACAATATGTGTGCTAAGATAAAACAGTCCTTTTTGTGGTGTGCTTAACCAAAAAAAACCTTTGTTCTTCTAGTATACCTCTGTCTCCATGGTCTATTCATGTGGTATTGTGTACATTCCTCAGGGCTTAATTACCACCTGTATACCTTTTTATTTTTATAGTAATTAGTGACATCCTCAAGTTTTCTATTTAAGGTAATGAGTTCATTCTCATATCTGTCCACTTCCTCTTTCAGTTTGTTAATCCAATTCTTGTCTTTCTCAGCTTCTTATTTGCCCAAATGTATTTCTTCATACTTTTTAACTTCTGTTCTGTTGATCTCTAATAATCTTGTGACTTCTTCTATCACCAGCAATATTAAATCTAGTGAACATTTATTTAAAATGTTACACCATTTAGTGCTAAACCCGTGATTAGTCCTCCCTATAGTAGGGGGGATTTTTTATCCTAAATCCCTGCGGTATGAAAAAAAAAAAATCCGGTGGTATTCGGACAAGTAGGAGCCATGTAAGATTAGATCCTGTTCTTTTTTTCTATAATTTGAGCAATTTAGAATATAGTTGGGATGTTTGTTGCACCAGTGCTTTTTGGGGAAGAGCAGCAAACCTAATTCTAGAAGCATCTTCCTCAGTAAAAAAGAATTCTTCAGCTCCCTTAATTTCCATGTCTTGAGTTATATCCTCCTCATTAATATCCTCCTCATTAGTATCAGCCATAATAGAATATGTAGTCTATGGATTAGCAATCAATAGACTTGTGCAAACGATAAAAACAAGTAGTGCCCAAGTGATTCCAAGGTATATCTGTGCAATAATTCCGGGTGCTAAACAAAAGTTCATATAAACACAGAAGAAGGTAAAGCACTCCAGGTGAAAGTTTTCAAGGCTTAATCCACCTGTAGTGCCCATGGTGCGCTCCAATGTATAATACAGCATCAAAGAAAGAAGGCACTTACTGGGTCTTATCCGTCAATATTACTTTTAATTTGTGACGTTTTGGGGTTACCCCCGTTTTCAAACAAACATACATAAACAAATAGTGTACTCACCCAGTATTTAAAGACCCTTAGTATCCCAGAACGGCGCTGCCGACGGCGTTCCCGGAAGTGGATCCTCCCCTTAAGTTGCGTTACGTAATGTCATTAACCATGGCAACCGGATGCTAAGTCAGCAGCACCTAGAAGAAAAACATAACAAGTGATAACAATATTGCAGAGTATCTCATATATATACACACACTTTTTTGCTCCATTGATCTCTATGGATGAATACATTATCACGTGCAATATTCTAATTTCGTATTTTTACACGCATTGGGTTAGTGAGTGTGGGAAAACAGATTACTTTCAACAGATTACTTTCAACTTGTTATACAAGCACTACTCAACGTGCACAACAATCTTACCTCTAGTAGAGTTAGCACTTAAGCGGGAGTGTTAAATACTGTTCCACTTGTAATCTGGCTCTAAATCTTTCTCACTTTGTTTTTTTAAATAAACATTTTATTTAAATTGTTATAGAACCCCAACATTTTATTTTGTGATTCAGATAGAGTGTACCATTTTAAAACTTTCTCCAATGTATTATCAAAATTTGCTTTGTTCCCATGCTATTCTTTGTTGAAGATACACCTAAGTAGGCATCTGGAGCACTATATGGCAGGAGCATAACTCCCTTCTTTTCAACAAAAGATACCAAGAGAACTAAAATAAACTGATAATAAAAGTAAATTAGAAAGTTGTTAAATTAGTATGCTCTATCTGGATCATAAAAGAACATTTTTTGGTTGAATATCCCTTTAAGTTGTATTAAGAACATACAAATATAAAGATGTACATTTAGAAGTGCTCCCTGTGTACTTTCCTGACTACTCATGGGGCATCCCATGTATCTAAAATTGCCCAATGAAGGTCAATCATTAATTTGGAGTAGAAGATGCAGACCGATTCTAAACTTGAGAAGCTGTCCACACGCCTTTGCCACATACGGGCAGAAAATCTGTTTGTCCACTGGTCCATATTTAGAATTACACATTCTGCTGTAAAGTGAGTGTGAAATGCCCACCCCTTTAATCAGATTGAGATCGCATTCTATTGGCTGTTACGATCAGCTTTTTCCTACCTTAATTACGATTGGCTGATAAAATCCTATCAGACAATCGGAATTAGAGTGACGCCATCTTGGATGACGTCCCTTAAAGGAACCTTCATTGGTCATCTAGTCGTCGGGAGAAGAAGATGTTCCGCGCCAAAGTTCTTGAAGATGGAGCCGCTCCTCGTCGGATGGATGAAGATAGAAGATGCCGCTTGGATGAAGATGTTTGCCAGTCCGGATGTCCTCTACTTGCCGGATAGGAGGAAGACTTCGGAGCCTCTTCTGGACCTCTTCTTGCTGGATAGGAGGAAGACTTTGGACCCTCTTCTGGATGGATCGGTGATACCCGTTGTGTTGAAGATAAGATAGGGAGATCTTCAGGGGCTTAGTGTTTGGTTTTTTAAGGGGGGTTTGGGTTAGATTAGGGGTATGTGGGTGGTGGGTTGTAATGTTGGGGGGGTATTGTATGTTTTTTTTTTCAGGCAAAAGAGCTGAATTATTTGGGGCATGCCCCGCAAAAGGCCCTTTTAAGGGCTGGTAAGGTAAAAGAGCTTTAAACTTTTTATTTTAGAATAGGGTAGGGCATTTTTTTATTTTGGGGGGCTTTGCTATATTTTTAGGGGGCTTAGAGTAGGTGTAATTAGTTTAAAATTCTTGTAATCTTTTTTTATTTGTTGTAATTTAGTTTTTGTTTGTTTTTTGTAATTTAGTGGGTTTTTTTTTGTAATTTAGTTTAGTTGATTTAATTGTAGGTAATTGTAGGTAGTTGATTTAATTAATTTATTGATAGTGTAGTGTTAGGTTTAATTGTAACTTAGGTTAGGATTTATTTTACAGGTAATTTTGTAATTATTTTAACTAGGTAGCTATTAAATAGTTAATAACTATTTAATAGCTATTGTACCTGGTTAAAATAAATACAAAGTTGCCTGTAAAATAAATATAATTCCTAAAATAGCTACAATGTAATTATTATTTATATTGTAGCTATATTAGGGTTTATTTTACAGGTAAGTATTTAGCTTTAAATATGAATAATTTATTTAATAAGATTTATTTTATTTTGTTAGAATTAAATTATATTTAACTTAGGGTGGTGTTAGGGTTAGGGCTAGACTTAGCTTTAGGGGTTAATACATTTATTATAGTAGTGGTGTGGTCCGGTCGGCAGATTAGGGGTTAATAAGTGTAGGTAAAGTAGCGGCGACGTTGGGGGGGCAGATTAGGGGTTAATAAATATAATATAGGGGTTGGCGATGTTAGGGGCAGCAGATTAGGGGTACATAGGTATAATGTAGGTTGCGGTGGTGTCCGGAACGGAAGATTAGGGGTTAATAATAAAATGCAGGGGTCAGCGATAGCGGGAGCGGCAGATTAGGCGTTAATAAGTGTAAGGTTAGGGGTGTTTAGACTCGGGGTACATGTTAGGGTGTTAGGTGCAGACTTAGGAAGTGTTTCCCCATAGGAAACAATGGGGCTGCGTTAGGAGCTGAACGCTGCTTTTTTGCAGGTGTTTGTTTTTTTTTTAGCTCAAACTGCCCCCTTGTTTCCTATGGGGAATCGTGCATGAGCACGTTTTTGAAGCTGGCCGCGTCCGTAAGCAATGCTGGTATTGAGAGTTGAAGTGGCGGTAAATATGCCTGTACGCTCCCTTTTTGGAGCCTAACTCAGCCCTTCAGAGAACTCTCAATACCAGCGTTATTTAAAAGGTGCAGGGGAAAAAAAAAAAATGCGTAGCTAACACACCCCTTCTAACGCAAAACTCTAAATCTAGGTGATAGTTTTACTAAATATAGGTACTGTTACACAAAGTGCTACTAAGTAGCTAAGATGAAAAAGATATATATACTATCTAATATCTTTGGGTTCCAACAGATACAGAGAAACAATAGGTGTACAAACCCCAATATACATTAAAACAAAAACAAACAAACAAAAAATATATATATAGGGGCATACGAGTCAGGGCCTGAGGCAGATGTTGGTGGTAGGAGTCTATTATTAGGAAGGTTGATAGGGTAATTTGTCAGGCAGACCCTTTAAATATAACACTTTGCTGTCTTCCAGGGGCTCGTGTTAGGCATATTGTGGAGCATATTGATAGATTGTTAGAGGGATGTGGGTCTGATCCTGCAGTCATGGTACATATTGGTACTAATAAAGGAATCGGCGGGAGATGGAGAGTCCTAAAAAATGACTTCAGGGAGTTAGGTAGCAAGATTAAAGCAATAACCTCCAAAGTAATATTTTCTGAGATATTACCAGTGCCGTGTGCTAACTCAGTAAGGCAGAAGGAGCTAAGGTCTGTTAATTCATGGTTAAAAACATGGTGTAAAAATGAGGGGTTTGACTTTTTAGAGCACTGGGCTGATTTTTCATTAGACAGTATACACAATGGTTAGTACAGCAACTCAGGAGTGCAGTGCAAGTGAAGACAGGGTCCTGCCAAGTCCCCCCAATTCCAGTGATAAATATATATATGTCCACAGCACTGTGTCTTTCAAAATACTTTATTCTCTGTACATAACAGGTATATAAACAGCGACATTTCGAGTGTTGCCAATCGAAACGTCGCTGTTTATATTCCGATTGGCTGATAGGATTCTATCAGCCAATCGGAATTAAGGTAGGAATATTCTGATTGGCTGATGGAATCAGCCAATCAGAATCAAGTTCAATCCGATTGGCTGATCTAATCAGCCAATCAGATTGAGCTCGCATTCTATTGGCTGATCGGAACAGCCAATAGAATGCAAGCTCAATCTGATTGGCCGATCGAATCAGCCAATCAGATTGAACTTGATTCTGATTGGCTGATTCCATCAGCCAATCAGAATATTCCTAACTTAATTCCGATTGGCTGATAGAATCCTATCTGCCAATCGGAATTTGAGGGACGCCATCTTGGATGACGTCCCTTAAAGGAACCGTCATTCGGCTAGTAGGCGTCGGGAGAAGAGGATGTTCCGCGTCGGAGGTCTGCAAGATGGATCCGGAAGAAAGAAGATTGAAGATGCCGTTGATAGAAGACTTTATCCGGATCATGGACCTCTTCAGCTCCCGCTTGGATGAAGACTTCATCCGGATCATGGACCTCTTCAGCTCCCGCTTGGATGAAGACTTCAGCCGGATCATGGACCTCTTCAGCCCCCCGCTTGGGCTTGGATCAGGACATCGGAGGAGCTCTTCAGGACGGATCGGTGAACCTGGTAGGGTGAAGACAAGGTAGGAAGATCTTCAGGGGCGTAGTGTTAGGTTTATTTAAGGGGGGTTTGGGTTAGATTAGGGGTATGTGGGTGGTGGGTTGTAATGTTGGGGGGGGGTATTGTATGTTTTTTTTTACAGGCAAAAGAGCTGAATTTCTTGAGGCATGCCCCGCAAAGGGCCCTGTTCAGGGCTGGTAAGGTTAAAGAGCTTTGAAATTTAGTAATTTAGAATAGGGTAGGGCATTTTGTTATTTTGGGGGTCTTTGTTATTTTATTAGGGGGCTTAGAGTAGGTGTAATTAGTTTAAAATTGTTGTAATATTTTTCTTATGTTTGTAAATATTTTTTTATTTTTTGTAACTTAGTTCTTTTTTATTTTTTGTACTTTAGTTAGTTTATTTCATTGTAGTTATTTGTAGGAATTGTATTTAATTTATTTATTGATAGTGTAGTGTTAGGTTTAATTGTAGGTAATTGTAGGTATTTTATTTAATTAATTTATTGATAGTGTAGTGTTAGGTTTAATTGTAACTTAGGTTAGGATTTATTTTACAGGTAATGTTGTAATTATTTTAACTAGGTAACTATTAAATAGTTCTTAACTATTTAATAGCTATTGTACCTGGTTAAAATAATTACAAAGTTGCCTGTAAAATAAATATTAATCCTAAAATAGCTACAATGTAATTATAATTTATATTGTAGCTATATTAGGATTTATTTTACAGGTAAGTATTTAGCTTTAAATAGGAATAATTTATTTAATAAGAGTTAATTAATTTCGTTAGATAAAATTATATTTAACTTAGGGGGGTGTTAGTGTTAGGGTTAGACTTAGCTTTAGGGGTTAATACATTTATTATAGTAGCGGTGAGCTCCGGTTGGCAGATTAGGGGTTAATGTTTGAAGTTAGGTGTCGGCGATGTTAGGGAGGGCAGATTAGGGGTTAATACTATTTATTATAGGGTTAGTGAGGCGGATTAGGGGTTAATAACTTTATTATAGTATCGCTCAGGTCCGCTCGGCAGATTAGGGGTTAATAAGTGTAGTTAGGTGGAGGCGATGTTGTGGGGGGGCAGATTAGGGGTTAATAAATATAATATAGGGGTCGGCGGTGTTAGGGGCAGCAGATTAGGGGTACATAAGGATAATGTAAGTAGCGGCGGTTTACGGAGCGGCAGATTAGGGGTTAAAAATAATATGCAGGGGTCAGCGATAGCGGGGGTGGCAGATTAGGGGTTAATAAGTGTAAGGTTAGGGATGTTTAGACTCGGGGTACATGTTAGAGTGTTAGGTGCAGACGTAGGAAGTGTTTCCCCATAGCAAACAATGGGGCTGCGTTAAGAGCTGAACGCGGCTTTTTTGCAGGTGTAAGGTTTTTTTTCAGCTCAAACAGCCCCATTGTTTCCTATGGGGGAATCGTGCACGAGCACGTTTTTGAGGCTGGCCGCGTCCGTAAGCAACTCTGGTATCGAGAGTTGAAGCTGCGTTAAAAATGCTCTACGCTCCTTTTTTGGAGCCTAACGCAGCCTTTTTGTGGACTCTCAATACCAGAGTTATTTTTATGGTGCGGCCAGAAAAAAGGCGGCGTTAGCTACGCGGGTCGTTACCGACAAAATTTCAAATCTAGGCCTATGGATTTATATTTATTTTACAGGTAACTTTGTATTTATTTTAGCTAGTTAGAATAGTTATTAAATAGTTATTAACTATTTAATAACTACCTAGCTAAAAGAAATACAAAATTACCTGTAAAATAAATCCTAACCTAAGTTACAATTAAACCTAACACTACACTATCATTAAATTAATTAAATAAATTACCTACAAATAACTACAATTAAATACAATTACATAAACTAACTAAAGTACAAAAAATAAAAAAAGCTAAGTTACAACAAATAAAAAAAATAAATTACACACATTTTAAAAATATATATAATTTTAAGCTACTTACAACTAATCTAAGCCCCCTAATAAAATAACAAACCCCCCCAAAATAAAAAAATGCCCTACCCTATTCTAAATTAAAAAAGTTCAAAGCTCTTTTACCTTACCAGCCCTTAAAAGGGCCGTTTGTGGGGCTTGCCCCAAAGAATTCAGCTCTTTTGCCTGTAAAATAAAAATACAACCCCCCCCACATTAAAACCCACCACCCACATACCCCTAATCTAACCCAAACCCCCCTTAAAAAAACCTAACACTAATCCCCTGAAGATCATCCTACCTTGAGTCGTCTTCACTCAGCCGAGCAGCGATGGAACCGAAGAGGAGACCCGGAGCGGCAGAAGTTATCCTCCAAGCGGCGCTGAAGAAATCTTCCATCCGATGAAGTGATCCTCCAAGCGGCGCTGAAGAAGTCTTCCATCCGGGCGATGTCATCTTCCAAGAGGCGCTGAAGAAGTCTTCTATCCGGGCGATGTCATCTTCCAAGCGGGGTCTTCAATCTTCATCCCGCCGACGCGGAACATTCTTCTTTCCCGACGGACTTCCGATGAATGAAGGCTCCTTTAAGGGACATCATCCAAGATGGCGTCCCTTCAATTCCGATTGGCTGATAGGATTAATATTTAAGTTAGGGGGGTGTTCTGATCAGCCAATAGAATGCAAGCTCAATCTGATTGGCTGATTGGATCAGCCAATCGGATTGAACTTGAATCTGATTGGCTGATTCAATCAGCCAATCAGATTTTTCCTACCTTAATTCCGATTGGCTGATAGAATCCTATCAGCCAATCGGAATTGAAGGGACGCCATCTTGGATGACGTCCCTTAAAGGAGCCTTCATTCGTCGGTAGTCCGTTGGGAAAGAAGGATGTTCCGCGTCGGCGGGATGAAGATTGAGGACCCCGCTTGGAAGATGACATCGCCCGGATAGAAGACTTCTTCAGCGCCTCTTGGAAGATGACATCGCGCGGATGGAAGACTTCTTCAGTGCCGCTTGGAGGATCACTTCATCGAATGGAAGATTTCTTCAGCGCCGCTTGGAGGATAACTTCTGCCGCTCTGGATCTCCTCTTCGGTTCCATCGCAGCTCGGCTGAGTGAAGACAACTCAAGGTAGGATGATCTTCAGGGGATTAGTGTTAGGTTATTTTAAGGGGGGTTTGGGTTAGATTAGGGTTATGTGGGTGGTGGGTTTTAATGTTGAGGGGGGGTTGTATTTTTATTTTACAGGCAAAAGAGCTGAATTCTTTGGGGCATGCCCCACAAATGGCCCTTTTAAGGGCTGGTAAGGTAAAAGAGCTTTGAACTTTTTTAATTTAGAATAGGGTAGGGCATTTTTTTTATTTTGGGGGGTTTGTTATTTTATTAGGGGGCTTAGATTAGGTGTAAGTAGCTTAAAATTGTTGTAATATTTTTTAAATGTTTGTAACCTATTTTTTTTTATTTTTTTGTAACTTAGCTTTTTTTTGTACTTTAGTTAGTTTATGTAATTGTATTTAATTGTAGTTATTGGTAGTTAATTTATTTAATTTATTTAATGATAGTGTAGTGTTAGGTTTAATTGTAACTTAGGTTAGGATTTATTTTACAGGTAATTTTGTATTTCTTTTAGCTAGGAAGTTATTAAATAGTTAATAACTATTTAATAACTATTCTAACTAGCTAAAATAAATACAAAGTTACCTGTAAAATAAATATAATTCCTAAAATAGCTACAATGTAATTTTTAATTACATTGTAGCTATCTTAGGGTTTATTTTACAGGTAAGTATTTAGTTTTAATTTTACAGGTAAATTTCTCTTTATTTTAGCTAGGTAAGCTATTAAATAGTTAATAACTATTAACCTAGCTAAAATAAATTGAAAGATGCCTGTAAAATAAAAATAAATCCTAAGATAGCTACAATATAATTATTAATTATATTGTAGCTATATTAGGGTTTATTTTAAAGGTAAGTATTTAGTTTTAAATAGGATTAATTTAGTTCATAATAGAAATATTATTTAGATTTATTTAATTAATATTTAAGTTAGGGGGGTGTTAGGGTTAGTGTTAGACTTAGGTTTTGGGGTTAATAAATTTATTACAGTGGCGGCGGTATAGTGGGGGGCAGGATAGGGGTTAATAAATGTATTATAGGTGGCGACGGTGTAGGGGGGGGGCAGATTATGGGTTAATAAATGTAATATAGGTTGCGGCAGGGTCCGGGAGCTGCGGTTTAGGGGTTAATACATATATTATAGTTGCGGTGGGCTCCGGGAGCGGCGGTTTAGGGATTAATATGTATAGAGTAGCTTGCGGTGGGCTCCGGGAGTGGCGGTTTAGGGGGTAATAACTTTATTTAGTTGTGGCGGTGTAGGGGGGACAGATTAGTGGTGTTTAGACTCGGGGTACATGTTAGGGTGTTAGGTGCAGACATCTCCCATAGGAATCAATGGGATGTCTAGCAGCAGCAAACTTGTACTTTTGCTATGGTCAGACTCCCATTGATTCCTATGGGATCCGCCGCCTCCAGGGTGGCGGTTTGAAAACCAGGTATGCTGGGCCGGAAAAGTGCCGAGCGTACCTGCTAGTTTTTTGATAACTAGCAAAAGTAGTCAGATTGTGCCGTTCTTGTGTGCGGAACATCTGGAGTGATGTAAGAATCGATCTGTGTCGGACTGAGTCTGGCGGATCGAAGTTTACGTCACAAAATTCTACTTTTGCCGGTCTCTAGCCTTTGATAACTAAGGCGAATTAGCCTCACCACAAATACGCTGCTGAATTCCAGCGTATTTGAGTTTGACGGCTTGATAACTAGTCCCCTTAATCTCCTGCAACGAAAATGTTTTTTCACTGTAAGAGCAATAAAATTGTGGAACTCATTACCAAAGGAGGTAGTGAATGCCAATACCCTAGATACATTTAAAAATAGTCAGGATACATTTCTGTATATAAACAAAATTCATGGATATGATTGCTAGTATTAAATGGGTCACCTTTTAATGGGGTTATTTAACCCCTTAATGACCACAGCACTTTTCCATTTTCTGTCCGTTTGGGACCAAGGCTATTTTTACATTTCTGTGGTGTTTGTGTTTAGCTGTAATTTTACTCTTACTCATTTACTGTACCCACACATATTATATACCGTTTTTCTCGCCATTAAATGGACTTTCTAAAGATACCATTATTTTCATCATATCTTATAATTTACTATAAAAAAGATTATAAAATATGAGGAAAAAATTGAAAAAAACACACTTTTTCTAACTTTGACCCCCAAAATCTGTTACACATCTACAACCACCAAAAAACACCCATGCTAAATAGTTTCTACATTTTGTCCTGAGTTTAGAAATACCCAATGTTTACATGTTCTTTGCTTTTTTTGTAAGTTATAGGGCCATAAATACAAGTAGCACTTTGCTATTTCCAAACCATTATTTTTCAAAATTAGCGCTAGTTACATTAGAACACTAATATCTTTCAGGAATCTCTGAATATCCATTGACATGTATATATTTTTTTTTAGTAGACATCCCAAAGTATTAATCTAGGCCCATTTTGGTATATTTCATGCCACCATTTCACCGCCAAATGCGATTGAATACAAAAAATCGTTCACTTTTTTACTAATTTTTTCACAAACTTTTGGTTTCTCACTGAAATTATTTACAAACAGCTTGTGCAATTATGGCTTAAATGGTTGTAAATGCTTCTCTGGGATCCCCTTTGTTCAGAAATAGCAGACATATATGGCTTTGGCGTTGCTTTTTAGTAATTAGAAGGCTGCTAAATGCCACTGCGCACTACACGTGTATCATGCCCAGCAGTGAAGGGGTTAATTATGGAGCATGTAGGGAGCTTTTAGGGATACTTTTAGCTTCAGTGTAGTGTAGTAGACAACCCCAAGTATTGATCTAGGCCAATTTTGGTATATTTCATGCCACCATTTCACCGCCAAATGCGATCAAATTAAAAAAAACGTTAAATTTTTCACAATTTCAGGTTTCTCACTGAAATCATTTACAAACAGCTTGTGCAATTATGGCACAAATGGTTGTAAATGCTTCTCTGGGATCCCCTTTGTTCAGAAATAGCAGACATATATGGCTTTGGCGTTGCTTTTTGGTAATTAGAAGGCCGCCAAATGCCGCTGCATTTCACACGTGTATTATGGCTAGCAGTGAAGGGGTTAATTATGTAGCTTGCAGGGTTAATTTTAGCTTTAGTGTAGAGCTCAGCCTCCCACCTGAAACATGAGACCCCCTGATCCCTCCCAAACAGCTCTCTTCCCTCCCCCACCCCACAATTGTCCCCGCCATCTTAAGTACTGGCAGAAACTCTGCCAGTACTAAAATAAAAGCTATACTTGGGCTTTTTTTTTTTTTTTTTTTGCATATTTACATATGCTGCTGTGTAGGATCCCCCCTTAGTCCCCAACCTCACTGATCCCCCACCAAACAGCTCCCTAACCCTCCCCCTCTGCCTTAATGGGCGCCATCTTGGGTACTGGCAGCTGTCTGCCAGTACCCAGTTTAGTAACAAATGTGCCTTTTTTTTTTAAAAAAAAATCCCTTTTCTGTAGTGTAGCTTTTCCCCCCCCCAAGACCATCCCCCCACCCCTTCCAGATCCCTTAGATGTTTATTTGTAGCATTTATTTTATTTTTTATTTTAACATTTCACAAACAACTTTTCCGTAGTGTAGCGGTTCCCTCCCGCTCCCGCCCCGTGCACGCGCCCCCCGCCCCCCGTGCACGCGCGCGCTCCCGTGCGCGCTCCCGATGCTTCCACCCCCGATCCCGCCCCCCTTCTCTTCATTGATCACATCGATGGCCGCCCACCCGCCTCCCAGATTTGCTCCCACCCACCAACGATACCGGCCACCGATGTCCGGTGCAGAGAGGGCCACAGAGTGGCTCTCTCTGCATCGGATGGCCAAGGGGGGTTATAGCAGGATGCCTCCATATCGAGGCATCACTGCAATAACCGGAAAGCAGCTGGAAGCGAGCAGGATCGCTTCCAGCTGCTTTCCAGACCAAGGACGTACGCCACACGTCCTCGGTCATTAACTGTATTTTTTTTGAGGACGTGTGGCGTACGTCCTTGGTCATTAAGGGGTTAAGCTTAACTGGAGCTTTTTGTAAGTATTTTAGATTTGTATAGGTTGAACTTGATGGACTTCAGTCTTTTTTAAACCTTATCTACTATGTTATGTTTTATATATATATATATATATATATATATATATATATATATATATATATATATATATTGTCTACTACAGTGGTAATAAACACATAAAACAAACAAATGGAAAAAAAACATTGTCACTATGTGATCAAGTGGTAGTGTACTAAATCAATACCAAAAAGACAAAGTGTAGTTTCTTGTGCAATCTTAGGTAGAATAATCAAAGAAATGAAGAGACTTGAGGCTGCAAAACTCCTTCCAGAAGCTTGATGGCAAACAAGCAAAATAATCTGTAGATAGGTAGAAGAGAAGAGAAGAAGGCTCCACAATAGTGCACAATCAGTAGTATTGGATCACCACATGCAAAAAAAGTTATACTTACAAAGTATAAAGCACTTGAGAAGTGCCACAGGAGCCTTCTGGACCTTTTTTAGCTGCCCAGATAGTTAATTATTATACACCTGATGAAGCAGACGGTAAGACCGGGAAACGCGTTGTGTGATATAATCACATTTTAATAAAGCCATATTGTTTGATACGATTAGGCATCACAACTAAAATATTTTTTGCCAAGCAATACATCTTATTATTTTCTGGATATTTATTTGGATTCTCTCCACACCGTTTCTCTGTGAGCAGCTTTTCCATCACAGTTAATGAATAGAAATATCTGACTACTGAATACAGATCAGAGGTGACCACCCTGTATTGGAGTATCCATTTACCTACTAGTTCGAGAGGATAGCTATCTGGGCAACTTAAAAAGGTCCAGAAGGCTCCTGTGGCACTTCTCAAGTGCTTTATACTTTGTAAGTATAACTTGTTATGTGTGTGGTGATCCATTACTACTGATCGTGCACTATTGTGGTGCCTTCTTCTCTTCTTCCTCTCTGTGATTTCCATTCACCTCCTTAGAGGTGGAGAAGTGTGTAAGAACCAGCAATCTAATTACTGCTGCTTCTTACATTGCGGGAAGCAATAACTCCTCCCCAGTGTGAAGTAGCCTGCATCTTTCAGTTCATAGCAATCATAAGTTTAGTAGCCATAAGCACATAAACCTTTTGGTATTTTTTAAGCCCTAGATGCAATAGAGCAGTTTCTGGGTCAAACAACTTGGGTGTCTCAGTAGAATAAAAAGTTTGAATGTTTTATACCATAAAGGCCTTAGACTTTGGTATGACCGGCGTATGTGGAATTATTGAAGAACAGGGACTTTGTGGGGGCAACATGTGGTTTGAATTAGAGAGAAACAAATACCATTTAGTTAACACTTAATAGTTGAGCTTGTAGAGGGTAGCACAATTGATTGCATGTTTCGTAGAGAGCAAAGGCTATCTACAACGTCTTCAGCTTAAACTACAGACCCCAATCAATCTCCTAAACCCTGATATATCTCAAATCCCATCTTCACAAATGTAGGATAGTTCAAGAGGCAATAATAATAAGTTGAGACTGGCTTGATTATTTGGAAGCCCTAGTTCCATGTTGTCTCCCAAATGGAATCCCTGTCCGAAGGAGAGCTCCAAGTTTGATAGAGATCAAAACTAATTTGCAAGGAATAGACAAAGGTTGGATCATGCCTTCTTGAGAAAATGAGGAGCCCTTATTATACAAATCCCTTACTGAGATAATATAAAATATATTCCATGATTAAATATGGAGCTCTAGAAGACCTGTCTTTCATGTTTTTGTAGTCCAGGGATACATATCTTGGAACATATTACGTATTATCATTTTATGTGGATAATTAAGGATAGATATTATAGAAGATTCTCCAATGATCTAGCAATCGCCCTTTTAAATGTTGCAATGTCAGATGTGGGACCCGGCAGGACCCACATTCTAGCTTCTCTGTAAGTAGAGAAAAATACATAATACTGTACATACATTAATTACAGGGGGAAAAGCACAATAAAATAAATAAAATATAACTTTTTTTTAATTAATTGAATTATTTTTTTTCTGTTTAATGTTCATTTAATAACATGGTGCTTTACTTAATTTTACACCTTAATATTATACATTTGTTAAGCACTGAAGAAAAATCACTGCATATCTACAATTTCACTAATATTATTAAGTGGGACCACAGCAAGCTCTTCATTAGGCACCAATAAAAAGAGTTTGATAAAGTGGTTTGAAATTAATTAAGTATTGAACAAAAAATCTAAAAAGCTGCTGGATACACTAGAGAATTTTGAAAATGTGTTAAGTTAATCGCTAATAATGCTAGGACTTTTTATTTAATAGTTTTACATTAACTATTGTAGAAAAAAAGATAAGGATTTATACTTGGTTAAAAATATCCCAAATTCAATAACATGGTACATGTTAAAACTCCATTATATTTTTTCAAATACACTGCAAAATATTAATGTATTACTATTTGCTATGGTCTCATGTGGATTTATAGAAAGGACACCAATTTTTATCTCAGACAGATTAAATCACTCAGAATTAGAGCAGTCTGTATTAGATATATTAGCTAAATACCTGCATCATTCTTTTATAACGAGAGTATGAACATAATGGTTGCATAATAGCTTCTTGGGGAGTTACTAAATGACCCACATGAAAATTAAAAGTCAGAAGCGTTTAACATCTACATGATCAGTACAACAAAACAAGGCTAGTAAACCCATATTGGTCCAAATTACAAGTGGCGCGCTAAAAGTTATATACGAGAACGAAAAGGGGTTTATCTTTCATGTTTGCACAAATCTGTTTTACCACTTGTATTACAAGTTGAAAGTAATGCGCGCAATTGCGATTGACACTAGAATGTTTACCGTGTCCTCAGAGCTCTTGTTAACTGTTTAATGAAACAAAAAAATTGTCCAAACACAACAAAAATAAAATAAAAAGTACAGTTACACTAATAATAATAAAACTATATAATAAAAATTATTTTAACAAAATGCATAAAAAGTTATAAGTGCTCAAAGATATGAGGTCTTGCGTGTTAGAAAAATAGGTCAGGCAAAGGACTTTAACTTTGAGATACATACATATATATGTCTAAATATGTGTGTGTATATATATATATATATATATATATATATATATATATATATACAGTATATATATATATATATATATATGTGTATATGTGTGTACATATGTATTTATGTATTTATATGTGTATATATGTATCTACAGACACATATAAACACAGAAATACATATGTATACATATATAGACATATACAGTATATGTTACGGGTAAAGTAAGAAATCCGGGTAATCCTTGAATTACCCTGGTAAAACGGGAACTACTCAAGTGGTTATGGGTAAAGCCTGATGTACTGTAATTCCTTCATTGTTATTATTATTATTATTATTATTATTATTATCAGTTATTTGAAGAGCGCCAACTGGTTCTACAGAGCTACATCTAAACTATTTTGTTTGCCTCTGCCAGGGGGATTCAAGGAAAGCGCCCAGTCCATCCTCTGGCATTCACCTCAAGTGAGGTTTACAAGGGAGGCTTTGCAGTATTCATATTTAATAAAGGTTTTATTTATGTACGTACTGTAAATATTTCAAATTCCAATGTTCTTCAGATAAGGAAATATATTCTAAGTATTTTTAAATAGATATTCCTATATGTATAGCTGTACACCTGTATGTATAGGTATAGATATATATTGTACCAAAATGCCATCAGATATATGAAGCAATATGTTGTCTCTGTCACAGGGCCTAATATTCAAAAGCTCTCTGAATACATTTCCCATGATGCTCAGCTAGCTTATCAGTTGTCTGAGCATCATGGGAAATGTAGTTCCAAAACCTCTGGAGGGCCAAGTTTGAGGATGTCTGATCTAAGATATCTCGCAAGCATGGGAAGGTCCCCAAAAAATGTTAGAAACACAAATTTTAATTTGAAAGATATTTATTTCACTTTGTGGGGTTATTAATGTGAAGGATAGATGCCTACATTTCAATACGAGGTCTACAAAAATCCCAAATATTTTGCTTGATTTCTATCCAAGCTTTTGAATATCAGGCCCACAATCTTGGGTCTCAGTTGTATGTAATCAGGAACTACTTGATAAGTTCACTTTAAATTTAAACAGAAGATTGGAGCGTTACTCTTACTGTAATGGGAGCCAAAGTTGCTTTTAAGATTGACACAGGAGCAGATATCACTGTAATGTCCCTTGCAGCATTCAAAAAACTGCCTCGACAGCCCCAGCTGGCGAAAGTTACAACAAAAGTCCATAGTCCTAGTGGCCGCATTGATTGTGTGGGGAAATGTCTTGCCAGCTGCGAGTACAAGCAAAGGAAATTCACCATGTGGTTGTATGTTATTAGAAGTCAGTGTGTTAACAATTTATTGAGCAGAAAAGCAGCCTGTGGCTTGGGGCTAGTAGCCAGAGTGAATGAGATCTCAGAAGATATGTTTGGTGCATTGGGCCTACTGAATTGTAACCCAGTCTGTATATCACTTAAAGGTGACGCAGTCCCATACAGCATTACCACTCCCCATAGAATTCCATTCCCGCTCATGCCTCAAGTGGAGAAGGAGCTTCTGTGTATGAAGAATATGGGGGTTATTGAAGAGGTTTTTGAAGAAACTGACTGGTGTGCCCCCATTATGCCTGTTGTGAAGAAAAACAGGAAGGAAAAGGCTGAATGAGGTGGTGAAGAGAGAGAGATATGTGCTGCCAACACTTGAAGACATAGCTCCGAAATTGGCTGGGGTGAAATTCTTCTCTACATTGGATGCTTCTAGCGGCTTCTGGCAGATACCTCTAGATCTAAAGTGCCGTAAACTGACTACCTTCATTACACCCGCAGGTCGGTTTTGCTTCTGCAGACCCCCCTTCGGGATATCCTCTACTCCTGAAATATTTCAAAGAGAAATGAGTTCTCTCCTAAGAGACCACGTGGGCACGGCAGTCATCATGGACGACATCTTGGTGTATGGGTCTACATTGGAGGAACAAGATCAGCGACTGATCTGTGTGCTGCAGACTATTAGAGATTCTGGGCTGAAGTTAAATAAAGAGAAATTCCATTTTAGGAAATCTGAGTTAAGTTACTTTGGGCATATCATCAATAGGGATGGCATCAAGCCAGACCCAGAGAAAATTTGTGCTATTGAACAAATGAAAAGTCCTTCTGATGTACATGAGCTGAGACAAATATTGGGCCTTGTAAATTATGTGGGCAGGTTCTTTCCAGATTTATCCACTATTCTACACCCTATTACAGTTGCTAAAGAAAGATGTTGCCTGGGTCTGGTGACCTTCACAGGAGGAATCTTTTATGCAGGTCAAGTCCCTGCTGGGGTCTTCCCCAGTGTTGGGGTTCTATGACCCTTCCAAAAAGACTGTGGTTAGTTCTGATGCGAGCAGTTATGGGTTGGGGGCCGCTCTCCTACAGTTGAATGAGAACAAACTACAGCCTATCGCCTACTGTTCCCGTACACTGATGGCTGCGGAGTCGAAATACACCCAAATTGAGAAAGGGTGTCTTGCTTCAGTTTGGGCCTGTGCGCGCTTTCAGCGTTACCTAGTGAGTTTAGAGAAATTTAGTCTGGAGACTGACCATAAACCGCTATTCCCTCTAATCAACTCCTATGATATTGACAAAACACCCCTAAGATGCCAGAGACTTCTAATGAGGCTGCTCAGGTTCAACGTTCAGGCAGTGGATGTGCCAGGGAAACAACTGGTTGTGGCAGATACACTTTCCAGGCTCCTGCTGGCTGATGCTGAAGAGTCTTCAATGGAATCAGAAGTTAAAGTGTATGTAAATTCAGTTCTGGCCTCCAATTCCATTTCTTCAGGGAAGCTAGAAAAAATAAAGAAAGAGACATATTTAGATACAGACCTTCAAGAAGTTATAAAGTACATAAAAGAAGGTTGGCCCGAGAGTCGGGCAGCCTGAATGTCTTTAAGTTCTTACCAGTCAGAAAGGTTGCAGCTCACTTAGCTGGATGGGTTGGTGCTGTTCCAGGACTGCATTGTTATTCCTGTTAGCATGCGGCATTAGATGTTAAACAGGATTCATGATGGCCACTTAGGCATTACAAAGTGCAGAGAAAGGGCGGCTACAGCAGTATGGTGGCCTGGGATCAGTTTCGACATTGCAAGCCATGTATCAAAATGTGCCTTTTGTTGGGAACGCCAGCCTACTCAGAAAAGGGAGCCCTTGATTTCTACTATTCCAGGTATTTGGTAATTGCACCTTTGAATGAAATCACAAGTCAAGCCATTATCACTCATCTCAAGAGCTTGTTCCTCGGTGGGGCATACCAATGGAATTGGTGAGTGATAATGGAATGCAGTACGCTTCCACAGTTCAGTTCTTTCAGCAGAGAATATGATTTTGTACATTCCACGTCAAGTCCACATTACCCGCAGGCCAATGGAATGGCTGAAAGGGCAGCTCAAACAACAAAGTTCATTTTGAAGCAATCTGAGCCCTCTTGTCCTCTAGGGTGACTCGCATTCAAGCCACGGGGTTTAGCCCCAGCACAGCTGATGCTAGGACGCCAGATTCACACCACCTTACCGTCTGTGCGTGTCTTCCAGCCAACTAGCTCTATTCCTTGGGACGAAGTTCTTAGGAGGGATGAAGAGGCAAAAAGAGGCTATTGATTTTTCTACGACAGGAGGCATTCTGTGAGGCCTTTGCAGGAGCTGAATGCGGGGCAAAGTGTCAGAATTAAACTGGATGATGAGAAGAAATGGAAGGTGCCTGCTACGGTAATTGGATGCTCTCCAGAACCAAGGTCTTATGTAGTCCTTACTGATGGAGGGACAGTTACACGTCAAAATCGAAAAAACATCTTCAGCCTGTACCTGAGAGTTTGGAACTGGATGCCTCAGTACCACCGCTGGTGGGATCCCCTACACCTTCTTCTGTATCAAAGGACAGTTCATGTAGAGTTACATCAAGCGGAAGAGTGGTGAAACTTCCGGCCCGATATCGGGATTAACATTAGTTAGAGCAGTGACTGGAAGTATGGGCAGGATAATCACTGTGGACTAGGGTAGTCTACCCCAATGTTCAAGTCAGGATGTAATTCATGTTGTTTATACAGATTTTCTCTTTAACTTGTTGTTTGTTATATACTATTTAAAACTGTTGTTGTATGCTTATTGTATACCTTGTTATTTGTTGTATTCAAATGAAAAAAAATGTATGCCTTGTCATTTGAAAAGGGGGAAGATGTGATGAGAGTGGGAAGGGACGTCACTGGATGGGGCGAAGCTTAGGTATGTTTGTCTATGTCGCAGTTACTAAGTGAGATCAGTGCTACCAGATGTATGTTTCCATGCTCTGCAATAAAATAGTGTTGTACCCTCTTTGCTGTGTCCTGCATATCATGACAAAGATCATATGATTTCTAAGTGAAGTCACAGAAAATCTATTAACCCATATTTTCTTTTTCTGTTTGAGGGGATCTACTACCTACAAAAAAGAGGTATGGCAATGGGGGCAACATTTGCCCCCTCATATGCAAATATCTTTATGATATGGTTTGAATCCTTGAAAATAGTTGGTGATGTGTAAAATTTGTATTAAATATGAGGTTAATCAGAACAAAATGTTGAATACATATGAAGTTGTCCAGAAGAAACCTAAGACTAATCAATCGTTTTTTTCTACAGCATATAGTAATGAATATAATGATATCTGTAGAATAATAAAAAAATAATTTAGGTATTTTATGGGGTGACAAGAAGTTACACAAAATGCTCAAAAATAAGTTGAAATTTGTTCCCAAAAGAAGTACTACACTACAAAATAGATTCACTAAAGATTTTTCAAATGTAGGAAAGCAGATTGCCAACTGGTTAACCCCTAAATGTGGAAGCTTTAAATGTTGCAATAAACCATGCAAAACATGCACGTATATTGAAGTTACAAAAACTTTCACTTTAAAAGTTAACCAAAAAACATGGGAGGGGGAAGGAGCTAAATAGGACAGAGGCTTTTTGGATTTTCACTTTAGATACAAGGAAACCGAAAGGCCTAAATTCATTATGGGACGTAGATCTTTATATAGAAATAATGTGTAATCTAAGTTAAAACATATGAATTTCCAATCATATGACCTTTTATTTGGTCTTAAATCATTTACAGTTGTTTTTTTTTCTGGAAATGGCTTTTTAGCAAAAAATAAATAAAACTTTTGAAGAAACAAATAATTTTCATACTTGGGTAATCTTTGTAACTTGTTTTTGATGCTAAGTCCTTATATTGAGATTTGTTGTTTATCATGTAAGAGATGGACTTATTAAATATACCTTTGTTTATTCTGTCTCGCCATTCAGCATCTCAGTTTTAAGACACAATATTATTCATCAGGAGTTGATGTATACCATTTAGGCAAACTACTTATTTCTAAGTATAACATTTCCACCATGTTGCAGGGTCCGATAGAGTAGGTCGTCCAATAAAATAAAATAACCATCTTTAAAACAGTTTTTGTGAACCATTATGAGGAGAGAAAAAAGTCATAGACATTAGTAATATAATTTAAATACTAATATTGATGTTCATGTTTTGGTATCTTTTTTATCTCATATCAATATAAGATAATAATTAGACAAAATAAATAATATAAAATAAAAATATAAACAAAAATTAAATAATAGAGGATATCAAAACATGGCATACAAATATTTACAGGTATCCCAATTCCTAATGGTTCCCAAAAATTATATATTGATAATTCGAAATAAGATTACACATTTTTACTTTTCTTATTCATTTATTTTTCTTATTTTTTTTATTCTTTTTATGTATGTTATATGTTGAGATTTTTTTATTGATATATTAGTATTTAGTTATATCATGCATTTATACTATACTACAGTAACACCTATATTACGTTTACTTATATATATTTTTGGATATGAATTGTTGTTATTTTTTACATATTCTTTGTTAATTTATACATTGTTTGCTTTAAAATAATGTATTAATTCAATATATTTTTTTTTCGTTTTATCTGGTTATAACATGAAATTTTCAGTTATAGTTTGCATATATTGTCTTTTCATGTGGTTTTCGATTTATTTAAATTAAAGGGACATTATACTGTACACTCATTTTTTCTTTGCATAAATGTTTTGTAGATGATCTATTTATATAGCCCATTTTTTTATTATTATTTTAATGTATAGTTTTGCTTATTTTTAAATAACTTTGCTCTGATTTCAGACTCCTAACCAAGCCCCAAAGTTTTATGAGAATACCATCAGCTACCTTCTCCAGCTTGCTCCTGTTTGTGTAAAGGGTCTTTTCATATGAAAAAGAAGGGGGAAGGGGGAGTGTCTTATTTCCCACTTGCAGTGGGCTTTCCAACTACCTTTTCAACAGAGCTAAACTGAGAGCTTCTAAGTAAGTTTTTAAACAGTTTTATACTGGATTTTTATATCAGTATCTGTGCATCTTATTCTTTATAGTAGTGTCTAAGTTATGCAGTTATATGAAAATGAGTGTATACTGTCCCTTTAAGTTAGTTTCCAATGTGTTTCACATAAGTATAAAGAGTTAAATTAATTAACGTTTGTCACTATAAATTATTCACTCACCTGTATTACCACACCTCTCTGACGAAGTGTGCCTTCCCACACGAAACGAGTAAGAGGCGTTCTGTTGCACTTAATTGGGGTTCGATCTTGTTTTGTACTTACCCCAGCTTCTACAAGCATGAGTAAACATACAAGCTGCCATTCAAACTGTTTGCTGTTTTCCTTTGTTGTATTATGTTGGCGGTCTGGATCCGCTCTTCAGCAAAAGTTCTACAAGTCTTTGACTGGAGCGGTATCCCTTGATTGACACAGATTCTGGAGGAGGGATTTCCTGATGCGGCGTTCCTACTCACTCATGGATCCGAGGCGAGCTGGTTCTACGGTGGCCCAAGACGCTGTGCTATTGAGGACGAACAAGCATACAGGACATGGTAACTTTACCTCTGACATTTTGCTGCATATTTTATTTAGTAATCCCAGGAGAAAGCTGTCTAAACCACAGACAAATGATTAACTATTACTATGAATTCAGCAGGTCAGAATTCTATTAAACTATTTTTAACTGTTCCGGAAAAACCATATATTTGTAAATTGGGACGCTTTTACCAGTATACCTTTCATAATAATTCAGTTATTTTTCCCTGTATATTAAAACGGACACCACCCAAGTGGTTGTGGGTAAAGCCTGATGTACTGTAATTCCCTCATTATTATTATTATTATTATTATCAGTTATTTGTAGAGCGCCAACTGGTTCTACAGAGCTACATCTAAACTATTTTGTTTTCCTCTGCCTGGGGGGTTCAAGGAAAGGGCCCAGCCGATCCTCTGGCATTCACCTCAAGTGAACCAAAGGGAATGAAGTTTACAAGGCTGGCTTTGCCCCCCCTTGAACCCCACATGGGGGAATTACAGTGCCTGCTATATATGTTTTGTGTGGTGACTCGATGAAGCACATGCACTCTGTGTGATTTATATATATATATAAATCCAGTAGTACCAGCACTCGCTATTAGATTGCAGCGTCGGGGTGCTCCCAAGTATTACATATGTAAAATGGGTTCCAGTGAACAGAGGCACTCGCCGGTATAGTGAACAAAGTGTTTTTATTCTGATGTGATAGAATAAAAACACTTTGTTCACTATACCGGCGAATGCCTCTGTTCACTGGAACCCTTTATGTATATATATATATATATATATATATATATATATATATATATATATATATATATATATATACTGTATATAAAAGGGCATTGGAGCCCTTTGCAGTCAAGTAGAGAAAAATATGTAAAAACATATTTATGCAGTATTCATATTTAATAAAGGTTTTAACTGTGTATGTACTGTAAATATTTCAAATTCCAATGTTCTACAGATAAGGGAATATAGTATAAGTATTTTTAAATAGATATTACTATATGTATACCTGTATACCTGTATGTATAGGTATAGATATATATTGTACCAAAATACCATCATATATATAAAGAAATATGTTGTCTCTGTCACAGGGCCTAATATTTAAAAGCTCCCTGAATATATTTCCCATGATGCTCAGCCAGCATATCAGCTGTCTGAGCATCATGGGAAATGTAGTTCCAAAACCTCTGGAGGGTCAAGTTTGAGGATGTCTGATCTAAGATATCTCACAAGCATTGGGAGGTCCCTAAAAAATGTTAGAAACACAAATATATGTCCCTTTAATGTTCTAACTTTTTTGAATTCTAAAAACTTTTTTTTTATTTAAATATTCCTTCAGGGAAGGGCAATTAAGACTGTGTAAAATACAGGAAATTCAGTACTCTTTTAATGAGTTTATTGCACAATTAAAAATATATATAAAACAATAATAAGCTATGTATTGATACTCAGCTCAAACCCCTTAACAAGAGTAAAACTAAGGACCATGATATGTCACAGATTGCTTAAGCATAGCCTACTAGTAATGGGAATAAAATATACATATTATTAAATAGCAATACTTAAAATAAAGAACAGCACTCCAAATTCTGTAATATCTGTATAATATCTGTATAATTGTATCTGGGTGCCAACCTTCATGGTCTTCCATATAGGCCCAAATAATATCAAACTATAAAATAGTAAATGTATACACCAGGCACAGCACAAAATTAGAAAACTCTTTATTGTAACTTAAAGGGACCCTGATTTGAACAGCCAATAGAACTTCAGAAGCTCTCATCCTATTGACTGTTTTGAACAGCCAATAGGATTTCAGTAGCTCTCATCCTATTGGCTGATTTGAATTTCCAAAATCAAATCAGCCAGTAGGAATGCAAGGGATGCCATTTTTAATCACGTACCTTGAATTGAGGATTTCGTACACGGTGGCGACCATATGAAGAGGATGCTCCACTTCGGATGTCTTCAGGATGGACCCGCTTTGTGCCGCCAGGATGAAGATAGAAGACACTGCCGGGATGAAGATAGAAGATGCTGCCTGGATGAAGATGGAGCCGCCTGGATGAAGATGGAGCTGCCTGAATAAAGATGAAGCCGCTGGGATGAAGATTCTTCATGCGGGACTTCAACAACTGTAAGTGGATCTTCGGAGGTTAGTGTTAGAATTTTTTAAGGTTTTTTTTGAGTGTTTTTTTTTTTAGTTTAGGGTTTGGGCTTTTTGTAAACCATCTAAATGCCCTTTTAAGGGCAATGCAAAAGAGCTAAATGCCCTTTTAAGGGCAATGCCCATACAAATGACCTTTTCAGGGAAATGGATAACTTAGGTTTTTTAGATAGTTTTTTTTTTTGTGGGTTTGGGGTGGGGGTTTGTAATGTTAGTGGGTCTTTGTATTTTTTTTTCAGGTAAAAGAGCTGTTTAACTAAGGGCAATGCCCTACGAAAGGCCCTTTTAAGGGCTATTGGTAGTATATTCTATATTAGTTTTTTTATTTTGGGGTGTTTTTTTTTTAATGGGTATTAGAGTATGAATATCTTTTATTATTTTTGATAATTTGTTTGTTTGTGTAATGTCATTTTTTTAGTTTTGGGGTGGGTTTTTATTTTTAGATTAGGGCTTAGGCATTTCATAAACAAGCTGAATGCCCTTTTAAGGACAGGAAAAAGAGCTAAATGCCCTTTTAAGGGCAATGCCCATACAAGTGCCCTTTTAATGGCAATGGGTAGATTTGGTTTAACTTTATTTTGTGGGTTTGGGGGGTGGGGGTTGAATACTGTTAGGGGGTGTTTGTTTTGTTTTATAGCAAACAAGCTGTTAACTTTAAAGAAATGCCCTACAAAGGGCATTTTAAGGGCCCACAAAAGGCCCTTTTAGGGGCCCTTGGTAGTTTATTCAAGAGTAGGCTTTTTTATTTTGGGTTGTTTTTTTGTTTGTTTTTAAAGGGTATTAGAATAGGAATAATTTGTATTGTTTTAGATCATTTCGTTTGTTATTTTTTGTAATGGTAGGTTTTTTTATTCTTTGTAATTTTAGTGTTTGTTATTTTTTGTAATGGTAGTTTTTTATTTTTTGTAATTTTAGTGTTTTTTTATTTTTTGTAATATTAGGTTTTAGTGTAAGGCAGCTTAGGTTTTATTTCACAGGTAAGTTTGTATTTATTTTAACTAGGTAATTAGTAAATAGTTAATAACTATTTACTAACTAGTTTACTTAGTTAAAATAAATACAAACTTACCTGTGAAATAAAAATAAAACCTAAGCTAGCTACAATATAACTATTAGTTATATTGTATCTAGCTTAGGTTTTATTTCACTAGTAAGTATGTATTTAGTTTTAAAAAAATAGTTAGTTAATAATTGTAACTTTAATTTAGCTCTATTTTAATTATGTTAAAGTTAGGGGGTGTTAGGGTTAGGGTTACATTAGGGTTACCTTAGGGTTAGGTGTTAATATAGTTTAATTTAGGTTGTTGCGATGTGGGGGGCTGGGGGTTTAGGGGTTAATAGGTTTATTTAGTGGTAGTGATGTGGGAGGCCAGAGGTTTAGGGGTTAATAACTTTATTTAGTGGTGGCGATGTCGGGGAGTGGTGGAATAGGGGTTAATAGATTGGTTAATAGATGTTTTATGGTGTGGGCAATGTTGGGGTGCAGGGGAATATTGGTTAATATCTTTAGTATAGTGGCAGCGATATTGGGAGCAGCAGATTAGGGGTTAATAGCTTTATTTAGGTGGCAGTGATATTGGGAGCGGCAGACTAGGGGTTAATAACATGATTTAGCTGTCGGCGATGTCAGGGGCAGCAGATTAGGGGTGTTTAGACTCAGGATTTATGTTAGGGTGTTAGGTAGTGATGTCGCAAACCTAAAAATGTGGGTTCGCGAATAGCGGACGCGAACTTCCGCAAAAGTTTGCGAACCGGCGAACTGGGCGAACCGCCATAGACTTCAATAGGCAGCCGAATTTTAAAACTCACAGGGACTCTTTCTGGCCACAATAGTGATGGAAAAGTTGTTTCAAGGGCACTAACACCTGGACTGTGGCATGCCGGAGGGGGATCCATGGCAAAACTCCCATGGAAAATTACATAGTTGATGCAGAGTCTGGTTTTAATCCATAAAGGGCATAAATCACCTAACATTCCTAAATTGTTTGGAATAACGTGCTTTAAAACATCAGGTATGATATTGTATCGATCAGGTAGTGTAAGGGTTACGCCTGCTTCACGGTGCGCAGTGTAGGTGATATACCTGCCCTGACCATGCTTTGCAGACCAGGTATCAGTGGTCAGATGGACCCTTGCCCCAACACTGTGTGCCAGACATGCCATTATAGCAGACTTATATTGCTTTGGCGTTGCTTTTTGGTAATTAGAAGGCTGCTAAATGCCACTGCGCACCACACGTTTTTTTTTCTTTGTATTTTTATTTGCATTTGCCTGGCTTTCAGCCTGTGTGTGAGGCTCACAGCATATACTGTGATTAGTGCCACCACTGATATCTGCTTAACATTAGTTTAAATTTAACCAACAAAACTTTGAAATTATTTTGCTAGTGTAATTTATTTTCATTTTCTATCAGGCCTGTGTCTCTCAGGCTCACACAGCATATACTGTGGTTCATTGCTCTGTGCCAGCCACCACTCATATCTGCTTATAACATTATTTTAAATTTAAAAAAAAAAAAAAAATTAAATCATTTTGCTAGTGTAATCTAATTTCATTTTCTATCAGGCCTGTGTGTTTCTGACTTACAGAGCATACTGTGGTTAATTGCTGCCCTACTTAGGCTAGCAGCCACGACTCATATGTGCTTAACATTTTTTTAAATAAAAAAAAAACCTTTAAATCATTTTGCTAGTGTAATCTAATTTTATTTTCTATCAGGCCTGTGTGTTTCTGACTTACAGAGCATACTGTGGTTAATTGCTGCCCTACCTAGGCTAGCAGCCACGACTCATATGTGCTTAAAAAAAATTTAAATAAAAAAAAAAACTTTAAATCATTTTGCTAGTGTAATCTAATTGTATTTTCTATCAGGCCTGTGTGTTTCTGACTTACAGAGCATACTGTGGTTAATTGCTGTCCTACCTAGGCTAGCAGCCACGACTCATATGTGCTTAACATTTTTTTTTAATTAAAAAAAAAAAAACCTTTAAATCATTTTGCTAGTGTAATCTAATTTTATTTTCTATCAGGCCTGTGTGTTTCTGACTTACAGAGCATACTGTGGTTAATTGCTGCCCTACCTAGCAGCCAGCCACCACTCATATCTGCTTAACATTATTTTAAATTTAAAATAAAAACTTTTAAATTATTTTGCTAGTGTAATCTAATTTCATTTTCTATCCGGCCTGTGTGTTTCTGACTTACACAGCATACTGTGGTTAATTGCTGCCCTACCTAGCAGCCACGACTCATATCTGCTTAACATTATTTTAAATCTTTCAAAAAAAAAACCGTTTAAATCATTATGCTAGTGTAATCTAATTTCATTTTCTATCAAGCCTGTGTGTTTCTGGCTTACTCAGCATACTGTGGTTAATTGCTGTCCTATCAGCAGCCAGCCACCACTCATATCTGCTTAACATTATTTTAAAGTTAAAAAAAAAACTTTTAAATCATTTTGCTAGTGTAATCTAATTTCATTTTCTATCAGGCCTGTGTGTGGCCTGTGTGTTTCTGACTTACAGAGCATACTGTGGTTAATTGCTGCCCTACCTAGCAGCCACAACTCATATGTGCTTAACATTTTTTGTAAATTTAAAAAAAAAATAATAATTATTTTGCTAGTGTAATCTAATTTTATTTTCTATCAGGCCTGTGTGTTTCTGACTTACAGAGCATACTGTGGTTAATTGCTGCCCTACCTAGCAGCCAGCCACCACTCATATCTGCTTAACATTATTTTAAATTTAAAATAAAAACTTTTAAATCATTTTGCTAGTGTAATCTACTTTAATTTTCTATCAGGCCTGTGTGTTTCTGACTTACAAAGCAAGCATACTGTGGTTAATTGCTACCCTAACTAGCAGCCACGGCTCATATCTGCTTAACATTATTTTAAATTTTTCAAAAAAAACGTTTAAATCATTTTGCTAGTGTAATCTAATTTAATTTTCTATCAGACCTGTGTGTTTCTGGCTTACTCAGCATACTGTGGTTAATTGCTGCCCTAGCAGCCACTACTCATATCTGCTTTACATTATTTTAAAGTTAAAAAAAAAAAATTAAATCAATTTGCTAGTGTAATCTAATTTCTTTTTCCATCAGGTCTGTGTGTTTCTGGCCCACATCATATAGTGTGACACTGATTAATAGCTCTTTTTTCCACCACTTATATCTGGTATAACAACATTAGTGTAAATTTTTTAAAAACATTTTTTTTACATCAGTCCTCTTCTAGTGTTATTTAATTTTAGTTGCCAGGCCAGCCTGGCTGCCATTAGTGCCAGCCTGTGTGTCAGGCTGCCAGCAAATACTGTGCCTACTTCCATCCTCAGTGCCAGTCCACAACTCCTATCTGGTGTAACATTATATTAAATTTTGTAAAAAAAAAACTTTTACATCAGTCTTCTAGTGTTATTTAATTTTAGTTTACAGGCCAGCCTGCCACCACTAGTGCCAGCCTGTGTGTCAGGCTGCCAGCACATACTGTGCCTAGTTCCATCCTGAGTGCCATTACTCCTATCTGTTGTAACATTTTTGTAACTTTTTTTCAAAACAAACTGTTACATCAGTCTGCTATTGTTATTTAATTGCAGTTGCCTGTCTGCCAGCGTGTGTGCCAGGCCCACTTTCCAACTAGTGCCACAAATCATATTTGTTATAACAGTAGTGTAAATATTTAAAATAAAATCTTTTCTGACTGTGAATCATCAGCCTGCTAGTGCAATTGAATTGCAGTTGCCTGCCTGCCAGCGTGTGTGCCAGGCCCACTTGCCAACTAGTGCCACCAATCATATTTGTTATAACAGTAGTTTAAATATTAAAAATAATAATTTTTTGACTCTGAAAGATCAGTCTGCTAGTGTAATCTAATTGCAGTAGCCTGCCTGCCAGCGTGTGTGCCAGGCCCACTTGCTGCCAACTATTGCCACCAATCATATTTGTTATAAAAGTATTGTAAATGGACTTCCGGTGGGCAGCCCTACAAGATGGCTGCAGGCTTCATCAGCTCTGAGGAAATCTACTCCTAACTCTAATATTGCTGCTACCTATCTACGCCATCTGCACCTCCCTTGACAGGCAAGCTGTCCGGAAACACCTAGCAGATAGAAGGATTAACAACTCTTCTACCCCAGAACGTCATTTCAAAGAATAAAGCCGTTGGGCTGCGTGGCGGGAAAAGTACCACCACACTGTACATACATCTAACAAAGTTCCCGTTTCTTAATAAAGTTCTTGTCCAGTTACAATGGAGACCTCCAGCATCAAAGAAGGCTCTGCTGGCACTTACATCCTAGCGGAACTACAAATCATATTTTTGCCAAGGCTAGAGAGACTTGTGCATGCCTGCACTGACCTATGCGCATTACTATCAAATGAGAAACAACCTGGTTCACAGGAGAAGCTAGCCATTGCGCCCATCACAAAAGCCGACTCCTTCATGGATGTGCATGACAACTTTGGAGCGAGCCCCACACCTACCGGTGAGCGGAAGAGTCCTTCCAGCTATATATCCAGTGGAGCCCGTCTTGGAACTAAGATCCGGACCAGAGGACAGCCTGCTGCCACCTCCCTTGCCCCGTGCATGGTGGATTGTGCCCTCAGAACCTGACATTAAGTCGATCTGGGAGATTAGCGCCAAAGAACCGGCTAAATGCCTGGAGCACAGCTTACCGCTCTCCCGTATGGCTTGTTGGACGGCCACCTCGGCTCCAGTCGCAGATCTTGGCCCAGGCTTTGGAAAAGAGGCCGTCTATAACCCTGCATACTTTGCCGCTACTCCTGTTGAGCCCACTGCAGCTTCGCCTACCCCCACCACTGCATATGAGGCCAGATATGATGGCCACAAACACGGACTAAAAATCAAGATCGCTACATATCCAAGTATCAGCCTGAGAGATAATGTGCCTAACACTATGGGTAAGAGATCTGCAAAATGGCAGAGACAATATAGGATCCTCTTAGCTACGGGTATTGGTTGACTTTTGCTTTTTTATTTTTGCTCACACGATGGGGTTCAGCAGGAGAGATCCGCTTAAGATTAAATTGTAGCACCTGGGGCTAACTCCTGTGTAAATAAATAAATAATGAGTTGGAACACTACGGCAACATTTGACTGGCTGAATTCGACTTTGCACGCTGTGGACTCATGTTATAATACCTGTTTGGAAATCAGCCTGTAAACTTGCCGCAGCACACTAGCGGTTCTCAGCTCTGGCCCTGTTGGCCATTTATATATCACTCTGCTTATTTACTTATAGTATTTTTACATTTCCTATGTCTGAGCTTGTACTTTCCCTTCCCCATCCCCTTGTTCAAGCAGAAGAGCTCTGTGTGCAGTTCGATTTTTTGTATTCTTTTTTTTGTTGTTTGTCCTTCATGCAGCCTGTTTGATCCACGCAATGTATATGTTGTTTCCTTCAGTACCCCAGCATAGTATTTATTTGCCAGAGTCCAATCCTATTTACCAAAAAAGTATCGTGACCAGAAGTCAAAAAAGCTAGAGCAGCCCTTTAATGGTGAAGTCAGACCGTGCTCTGTAACCCCTCAGAGAGTTTTCTCACAGCAGCTATATAGTTAAGCGTCCTATTATTTTAATCAATGATGGGTAATGTCTGCAAAATTGTATTTGGATTAAAATTGTCTGGCAAGTGTAGGTGGGCTCCAAAGGACACCTTAAACTCCTGTAAATACACCAGCTGCATTGACCTCAGCTTTAAATATTCTCTTACATTGCCTATATAATTGAGAGCCCTAATACCATATCCAACACTAAGTAATGTAATCCTTCTGCTTCACCGCAGCTGGCTTAAGCTTGGTTGATATATATATAAGTTTGCCCTTACAAACCATTTTAACTCATAATGCTTACAATTATCTGCATGACCCCCCTGCTCAACGGAGTGAATAAGGGAAACATATCATACTCTAACTTTCCTGCTCTTGCACTATTCACATTTTATCTTGTGCGTATGTTTGAATGAGGCTATTACATGAGCCCAACTGTTTCTTGTATCAGGGTTAGGAACACTATTACTTCTGAGCAGGCTCATTACTCAGGTTATAAACATATGGTCTAGGTATATGGTAAGCCACCCAGCATCTTATTGTGATTCCCCTTGCTTTAAGAGAATCTGTTACTAATATTACCCTGTGGACGACTGGGCTGAACGTCTACAAATACTGGAACTTTAGACTGCCCTGTGGATGAGACTGGTTGCTCGTTATATTTTGGTTGGTTGATTGGTTTGTGTGTGTGATGTGTGTATTAGTAGTTGTTGTTTAGTTAAATAATATTAAAAACCCCCAATGATGTGGTACAAGTACTCATTTATCAAATATTTAAAGATTCATTGGAGAATACGCAAATTTACATGCTGCAATGTTGAAATATACTGTAACATAATTCTTGTCTCAAACACCGCCCTGCGAGGTGGGTGATGGAATATATTTTGTAACACTGTGCCTTTCATTGGTTATAAATAAAATTAAAAAAAAAACAAAAAAAACAGTATTTTAAATATTTAAAATAAATAATTTTTGCCTGTGCATCATCAGTCTGCTAGTGCTATTGAATTGCAGTTGCCTGCCTGCCAGCGTGTGTGCCAGGCCACTTGCCAACTAGTTACACCAATCATATTTGTTCTAACAGTATTGTAAATATTTAAAATAAAAATTCTTAGATTGTGAATCATCAGTCTGCTAGTGCCATTGAATAGCAGTTTCCTGCCTGCAAGCGTGTGTGCCAGGCCCACTAGCCAACTACTGCCACCAATCATATTTGTTGTAACAGTATTGAAAATATTTTTTAAATCATAACTTTTTTGACTGTGAAACATCAGTCTACTAGTGTAATCTAATTGCAGTTGCCTGCCTGCCAGCATGTGTGCCAGGCCCACTTGCCAACTAGTTACACCAATCATATTAGTTCTAACAGTATTGTAAATATTTAAAATAAAAAATTATTAGACTGTGAATCATCAGTCTGCTAGTGCCATTGAATTGCAGTTTCCTCCTGCCTGCCAGCATGTGTGCCAGGCCCACTAGCCAACTAGTGCCACCAATCATATTTGTTGTAACAGTATTGAAAATATTTTAAAACATAACTTTTTTGACTGTGAATCATCAGTCTCCTAGTGCCATTGAATTGCAGTTGCCTGCCTGCCAGCGTGTGTGCCAGGCCCACTTGCCAACTAGTTACACCAATCATATTTGTTGTAACAGTATTGTAAATATTTAAAATAAAAAATTCTTAGACTGTGAATCATCAGTCTGCTGGTGCCATTGAATTGCAGTTTCCTCCTGCCTGCCAGCGTGTGTGCCAGGCCCACTAGCCAACTAGTGCCACCAATCATATTTGTTGTAACAGTATTGAAAATATTTTAAATCATAACTTTTTTGACTGTGAATAATCAGTCTCCTAGTGCCATTGAATTGCAGTTGCCTGCCTGCCAGCATATGTGCCAGGCCCACTTGCCAACTAGTTACACCAATCATATTAGTTCTAACAGTATTGTAAATATTTAAAATAAAAAATTCTTAGACTGAATCATCAGTCTGCTAGTGCCATTGAATTGCAGTTTCCTGTCTGCCAGCGGGTGTGCCAGGCCCACTAGCCAACTACTGCCACCAATCATATTTGTTGTAACAGTATTGAAACTATTTTAAATCATAAATTTTGGACTGTGAATCATCAGTCTCCTAGTGCCATTGAATTGCAGTTGCCTGCCTGCCAGCGTGTGTGCCAGGCCCACTTGCCGTTTCCAACTAGCGCCACCAATCATATTTGTTCTAACAGTATTGTCAATTTTTTTTTAAAAAATATTTTTGGACTAAGAAGCATGACTCAGCTAGTGTAATCTAATTGCAGTTGCCTTCCTCCCAGCGTGTGTGCCAGACAGGCCCACTTGCCAACTAGTGCCACCAATCATATTTGTTGTCACAGTACTTTTAATATTTTAAAAATAAACATTTTTGACTTTGAAACATCAGTCTTTTTTTGTTGTCAGGCTCACAGCGTATACTGTGCCCACTTGCCCAGTGCCACCACTCATAATTTGTTTAATAGTGTTGTAAGTGTACATTTTAAAAAAAAATGACGCTCCTAGTCCTCCTAACCTTGACGCACCATCTACGTCCAGCTGTGCTTTGGGCACCTCTCAAGTGACCAGTGCCACTCGCCCGCCTGTTGCCACCACCAACACTAGCACCACAGCCGCTTCACTTGATCTGTCACAGGAGTTATTGACACATCAGTTGGAAGAAATGAGTGATGCGCAACCATCATTGACAGAGGATGTAGATAAATGTGATATGGCTCAGTCAGGCAGCATTACAGACATGGAGGTACGGTGTGATGCTGATGATGATGATGTTGTACCCGCTGCTGCTTCCTTTGTTGATGTGTCAGATACAAGTGAAGCGGTTGATGATGATGTGTCGGTGGATGTCACGTGGGTGCCTGCAAGAAGAGAAGAAGAAGAGGGGGAAAGTTCAGATGGGGAGACAGAGAGGAGGAGGAGACAAATTGGAAGCAGGGGGAGGTCATCGCAAGGAGCTAGTGGCACATTCAGACAGCATGCATTGGTGACCGGGGTCAGCCAGAAAGAACGCCGACGACCATCAACGCATGCTGTTTGCACCACCAGAATGCCGTCATCGCAGAGCTCAGCAGTGTGGCATTTTTTTTGTGTGTCTGCCTCTGACAACAGCGATGCCATTTGAAACCTGTGCCAAAAGAAACTGAGTCGTGCGAAGTCCAACACCCACCTAGGTACAACTGCTTTGCGAAGGCACATGGTCTCACATCACAAACGCCGATGGGAAGAACACATGAGTAGAAGCAGCACACAAACTCAAAGCTGCCCTCCTCCTCCACTGAGTCTCTCTTACATAGCAGTTCCTGGTCATCTGCCCACAGTCAGGTGTCTGTCAAGGACATGTTTGAGCGTAAGAAGCCAATTTCTCAAAGTCACCCCCTTGCCCGGCGTCTGACAGCTGGCTTGTCTGAACTCTTAGCCCGCCAGCTTATACCATACAAGCTGGTGGAGTCTGATGCTTTCAAAAAATTTGTATATATAAATTTCTTTTCACAAAAGGCAATCCCAAACCTGTACTCTGTTGTGCGAAAGGAAGTAATGACATGTCTGGCACACAGCATTGGGGCAAGGGTCCATATGACCACGGATAGCTGGTCTGCAAAGCATGGTCAGGGCAGGTATATCACCTACACTGCGCATTGGGTAAACCTGCTGATGTCTGACAAGCATGGAATGCGTTGCTCTGCAGAGGAGATGGTGACACCGCCACGACTTGCAGGCAGGCCTGCTGCTACCTCCTCTACTCCTCCTACTCCATCCTCTTCCATAACCTCTTCCTTGGCTGAGTCCTCTTGTGCTTCTGCGTCTTGCTCCACATCAATGGCACCCCCCTGGGGATTTTTTTGCCAAATTACTGGACGCTCATGCGCAATGCCTGTAGGCTCATGCGTCCTTTTGAGGAGGTGACAAACCTTGTCAGTTGCACCGAAGGGACCATCAGTGACATCATACCATTTGTTTTCTTCCTGGAGCATGCCCTGCGAAGAGTGCTGGATCAGGCCATAGATGATCGTGAAGAGGAATAGTTGTGGTGTCCATCACCACCAGAAACAGCCTTATCAGCATCGCTTGCTGAACCTGCGGCAACGCAGGAAGAGGATTGTGAGGAAGAGGAGTCAGAGGAGGAATGGGGCTTTGAGGAGGAGGAGTAGAAGGAAGACCAAGCACAACAGGCATCCCAGCGTGCTCGTTGTTGTCACCTCTTTGGTACCCGTGGTGTTGTACTTGGCTGGGGTGAAGAAGATACCCTCAGTGACATCAGTGAGCATGAGGAACGGGACATGATTAGCTCGGCATCCAACCTTGTGCAAATGGGGTTGTGCCTGTTGAGGGACCCTCATATAAAAAAGCTGAAGGAGAACGACCTGTACTGGGTGTCCACACTACTAGACCCCCGGTATAAGCATAAAGTGCCTGAAATGTTACCAAAAATAAATTAAAAACTATGCTTTACACAGCGTAAAAGGGTGATGTCACAGCACAAATGGAATCTAACAGGGGAAGAGATGAAAGTAATCCTCCTCCTCCTCCTCCCACAACCATGGTGGCAAGGACAGGACGCTTTCCTGACGTCTTGTTGATGGAGGACATGCAGATCTTTTTAACTCCTATGCATCTCCAGAGCCTTTCGGGATCCAGCCTCAGAGAAAGACTCAACCGACAGGTAGCAGACTACCTAGCATTAACTGCAGATCTCGACACTCTGAGGAGCGATGGACCCCTTGACTACTGGGTGTGCAGGCTTGACCTGTGGCCTGAGCTATCCCAATTTGCAATTGAACTTCTGGCCTGCCCCGCTTCAAGTGTCCTGTCCGAAAGGACCTTCAGTGCAGCAGGAGGTTTTGTCACTGAGAAGAGAAGTTGCCTAGGTCAAAAAAGTCTTGACTATCTCACCTTTATTAAAATGAATGAGGGATGGATCCCGAAGGGACTGACATTGGGCGATACATTTGAGTAAAAAAGGCCTGATGATGAGATGAGCTGCCTTGGGCTACAAATGCTGGCTTTTTTTTCTTATAATGCAGGATGACTTGCGTGACTTATCTGCCAACAACTAGTGTTCAAGCCGCAAGGTTTTAGGGCACTTTCTAACTGTTTTACAAACATCAATTTTTCTGGCCGCTGCTACAGCAGTGGCTGCATCAATACCGAATTTTTCAGGCATTTGTACATGCCTAATTTTTCTGGCCTCTGCTGTTGCACTGTGGCTACAAAACTCAAAGCAAAAAAAACCGCACATAACAGTGATTAAACTGTTAAGAATAGTACTACTTAACACACCACTCATATCTGGTGGCACAGTAGATTGCACGCACAGTACCCCAAATTTGAAGGAGGAGGACCGACCAAGCATCTTTATCTGTCTCTTGGTTCCTCTAAATTATCTCCGGGTTCCATCTATGCCATACCTGTACTCTATTGTGCAAAAGGATAGCATATGTGGTGTTTCATGCTGTTGTGCCTGTTGAGGGTCGTGGCCCATCGTATAAAAAGACTGAAGGAGAACGACCTGTACTGGGTGTCCAAGCACATTTTTTGTTCAATATTCCCGTTTCCTCTACATTATCTCCGGGTTCCTCAAATCAATGACATACCTGTACTCGATTGTGCAAAAGGGTGGCATATGTGGTGTTTCATGCTGTTGTGCCTGTTGAGGGTCGTGGGCCATCTTATAAAAAGGATGAAGGCGAACAACCTGTACTGGGTGTCCAAGCACATTTTTTGTTCAATATTGCCGGTTCATCTAAATTATCTCCGGGTTCCTCAAATCAATGCCATACCTGTACTCGATTGTGCAAAAGGGTGGCATATGTGGTGTTTCATGCTGTTGTTTCTGTTGAGGGTCCGGGACCCTCGTCTAAAAAGGCTGAAGGAGAACAAAGTGTACTGGTTGTCCAAGCATCTATTTCCATCTCCCGGTTCCTAAAAATTATCTCCGGGTTTCTAAAATGGATGCCATACCTGTACTCTATTGTGCAAAAGGATGGCATTTGTGGTGTTTCCTGCTGTTGTTTCTGTTGAGGGTCCTGGACCCTCTTATAAAAATGCTGAAGGAGAACGACCTGTACTGTACTGGGTGTCCAAGCATGGTTTTTTGTTCAATTTCCTGGTTCCTAAAAATTATCTCCGGGTTTCTAAAATCAATGCCGTACCTGTACTCTATTGTTCAAAAGGATGCCATATGTCCTCTTTCCTGCTGTTGTTTCTGTTGAGGGTCCTGGACCCTCTTATAAAAAGGCTCAAGGAGAACGACATGTACTGGGTGTCCAATCATTTTTTTTGTTCAATTTCCCGGTTCCTAAAAATTATCTCCGGTTTTCTAAAATCAATGCCGTACCTGTACTCTATTGTTCAAAAGGATGGCATATGTCCTCTTTCCTGCTGTTGTTTCTGTTGAGGGTCCTGGACCCTCTTATAAAAAGGCTGAAGGAGAACAAAGTGTACTGGGTGTCCAATCATTTTTTTTTGTTCAATTTCTCGGTTCCTAAAAATTTTCTCCGGGTTTCTAAAATCAATGCCGTACCTGTACTCTATTGTTCAAAAGGATGGCATATGTCCTCTTTCTTGCTGTTGTTTCTGTTGAGGGTCCTGGACCCTCTTATAAAAAGGCTGAAGGAGAACGAAGTGTACTGGGTGTCCAATCATTTTTTTTGTTCAATTTCCCGGTTCCTAAAAATTATCTCCGGGTTTCTAAAATCAATGCCGTACCTTTACTCTATTGTTCAAAATGATGGCATATGTCCTCTTTCCTGCTGTTGTTTCTGTTGAGAGTCCTGGACCCTCTTATAAAAAAGCTGAAGGAGAACGAAGTGTACTGGGTGTCCAATCATTTTTTATTTTTTCCATTTCCCGGTTCCTAAAAATTATCTCTGGGTTTCTAAAATCAATGCCGTACCTGTACTCTATTGTTCAAAAGGATGCCATATGTCCTCTTTCCTGCTGTTGTTTCTGTTGAGGGACCTGGAGCCTCTTATAAAAAGGCTGAAGGAGAACGACGTGTACTGGGTGTCCAATCATTTTTTTTGTTCAATTTCCCGGTTCCTAAAAATTATCTCCGGGTTATGCAAATCCATGCCATACCTGTACTCTATTGTGCAAAAGGATGGCATATGTGGTGTTTCATGCTGTTGTGGCTGTTGAGGGTCATGGGCCATCATATAAAACGGCTGAAGGAGAACGACCTGTACTGCCTTGCTGCTCCTTTTAGGCAGGCCAGCTCTTTGCATACATGCCCACAGACTCTGTAACGGATGCCTCTTTTAGGGAGAGGTGAAGCCATAATGCAGGGTCAGAACCTCTGTCTGCAACTGGTATACTTGATTGTGCAAAAGGAAGTAAGCTTACCATGGTTCCCTGACCTCACGTCTTGTTGTTATATTTTGGTGAGGGTAATCATGATGGCCATGTAGACCTCCCCCAAGAGGTCTGGAAGTAACAGGGATGAAAGTGCTAAGAATAGTACTACGTTACACAACCAAGTTAGCCATGGGTCCCAGTCCAAGAACGCATGTCTTGTTGTTTTATTTGGTGCAACTAATCATGCAGGCCATATAGACCTCCCACCATTAGGGGTTGTAACAGGTATTGAACTAATAAGAACAGTGCTACCGAAATAAACCTAATTAACATGGTTTCAAGAGCCAAGGTTTTATTGTTGTACTTTGTTAGGCTAATCATGATGGCCATGTAGACCTCCCCCGAGAGGTCTGGAAGTAACAGGGATGAAAGTGCTAAGAATAGTACTACTTTACACAACCGAGTTAGCCATAGGTCTTAGTCCAAGACCGCATGTCTTGTTGTTTTGTTTAGCGCGGCTAATCATGCAGGCCATATAGACCTCCCACCATTAGGGGTTATAACAGGTATTAAACTAATAAGAACAGTACTACTTAACACAACCTAGTTACCATGGGTCCCAGACCGCATGTCTTGTTATTATATTTTGTAAGGGTAATCATGCAGGCCATATAGACCTCCCCCGATAGGGTGAGTAACAGGTATTAAAATGCTAAGAACAGTACTACTTAACACAACCTTACCATGGGTCTCAGAGCATATGTTTATTATTATATTTTGTAAGGGTAATCATGCATGCCATATAGACCTCCCCCGATAGGGTGAGTAACAGGTATTAAAATGCTAAGAACAGTACTACTTAACACAACCTTACCATGGGTCCCAGAGCATATGTTTTATTATTATATTTTGTAAGGGTAATCATGCAGGCCATATAGACCTCACCCAATAGGGGGAGTAACAGGGATTAAAGTGCTAAGAATAGTACAACTTAACACAACCTAGTTAACATTAACAGTGGTTCCCAGACCGCATGTCTTGTTGTTAGATTTTGTCAGGATAATCAGGCAGGCCATATAGACCTCCCCCCGATAGGGGGAGTAACAGGGATTAAAGTGCTAAGAATAGTAAAACTTAACACAACCTAGTTAACAGTGGTTCCCAGACCGCATGTCTTGTTGTTATATTTTGCCAGGATAATCAAGCACGCCATATAGACCTCCCCCGATAGGAGGAGTTACAGGGATGAAAGTGCTAAGAATAGTACTACTTAACACAACCTAGTTACCATGGGTCCCAGACCGCATGTTTAATTATTATACTTTGTCAGGGTAATTATATATCTAACAAATCTATCTATTTATCTTCTATCGATTCTATCTAACTATCAATCTATGCATATCTATCTATCCTATCTATCTATCTTGTTTCCGGACTGTTTTGAGACAGCCACTTGTGTTTTTGACAAATTTGAAGTAGGAGGACAGACCAATCACAGGGATTAAACTGTGAAGAATAGTAATACTTAAGAAAACCTACTTATACGAGTACCACCATGGGTCCCAGACCGCATGTTTTGTTGTTATACTTTGTCAGGGTAATCATGCAGGCCATATAGACCTCCCCCGATAGGGGGAGTTACAGGGATGAAAATGCTAAGAATAGTACTACTTAACACAACACAGTTACCATGGGTCCCAGAACGCATGTTTTGTTGTTATACTTTGTCAGGTTAATCATGCAGGCCATATAGACCTCCCTTGATAAGGGGAGTAACAGGGATTAAAGTGCTAAGAATAGTACAACTTAACACAACCTAGTTAACATTAACAGTGGTTCCCAGACCGCATGTCTTGTTGTTAGATTTTGTCAGGATAATCAAGCAGGCCATATAGACCTCCCCCGATAGGGGGAGTAACAGGGATTAAAGTGCTAAGAATAGTAAAACTTAACACAACCTAGTTAACAGTGGTTCCCAGACCGCATGTCTTGTTGTTATATTTTGCCAGGATAATCAGGCAGGCCATATAGAACTCCCCCGATAGGGGGAGTAAAAGGGATTAAAGTGCTAAGAATAGTACTACTTAACACAACCTAGTTACCATGGGTCCCAGACCGCATGTCTTGTTGTTATACTTTGTCAGGGTAATCATGCAGGCCATATAGACCACCCCCGATAGGAGGAGTTACAGGGATGAAAGTGCTAAGAATAGTACTACTTAACACAACCTAGTTACCATGGGTCCCAGACCGCATGTTTAATTATTATACTTTGTCAGGGTAATTATATATCTAACAAATCTATCTATTTATATTCTATCGATTCTATCTAACTATCAATCTATGCATATCTATCCTATCTATCTATCTTGTGTCCGGACTGTTTTGAGACAGCCACTTGTGTTTTTGACAAATTTGAAGTAGGAGGACAGACCAATCACAGGGATTAAACTGTGAAGAATAGTAATACTTAAGAAAACCTACTTATACCAGTACCACCATGGGTCCCAGACCGCATGTTTTGTTGTTATACTTTGTCAGGGTAATCATGCAGGCCATATAGACCTCCCCCGATAGGGGGAGTTACAGGGATGAAAATGCTAAGAATAGTACTACTTAACACAACACAGTTACCATGGGTCCCAGAACGCATGTTTTGTTGTTATACTTTGTCAGGTTAATCATGCAGGCCATATAGACCTCCCTTGATAAGGGGAGTAACAGGGATTAAAGTGCTAAGAATAGTACAACTTAACACAACCTAGTTAACATTAACAGTGGTTCCCAGACCGCATGTCTTGTTGTTAGATTTTGTCAGGATAATCAAGCAGGCCATATAGACCTCCCCTGATAGGGGGAGTAACAGGGATTAAAGTGCTAAGAATAGTAAAACTTAACACAACCTAGTTAACAGTGGTTCCCAGACCGCATGTCTTGTTGTTATATTTTGCCAGGATAATCAGGCAGGCCATATAGAACTCCCCCGATAGGGGGAGTAACAGGGATTAAAGTGCTAAGAATAGTACTACTTAACACAACCTAGTTACCATGGGTCCCAGACCGCGTGTCTTGTTGTTATACTTTGTCAGGGTAATCATGCAGGCCATATAGACCTCCCCCGATAGGAGGAGTTACAGGGATGAAAGTGCTAAGAATAGTACTACTTAACACAACCTAGTTACCATGGGTCCCAGACCGCATGTTTAATTATTATACTTTGTCAGGGTAATTATATATCTAACAAATCTATCTATTTATTTTCTATCGATTCTATCTAACTATCAATCTATGCATATCTATCTATCCTATCTATCTATCTTGTGTCCGGACTGTTTTGAGACAGCCACTTGTGTTTTTGACAAATTTGAAGTAGGAGGACAGACCAATCACAGGGATTAAACTGCTAAGAATAGTAATACTTAAGAAAACCTAGTTATACCAGTACCACCATGGGTCCCAGACCGCATGTTTGGTTGTTATACTTTGTCAGGGTAATCATGCAGGCCATATAGACCTCCCTTGATAGGGGGAGTAACAGGGATTAAAGTGCTAAGAATAGTACAACTTAACACAACCTAGTTAACACTGGTTCCCAGACCACATGTCTTAGTGTTATATTTTGATAAGGTAATCATGCAGGCCATATAGACCTCCCCGGATAGGAGGAGTTACAGGGATGAAAGTGCTAAGAATAGTACTACTTAACACAACCTAGTTACCATGGGTCCCAGACCGCAAGTTTAATTATTATACTTTGTCAGGGTAATTATATATATAACAAATCTATCTATCTTCTATCGATTCTATCTAACTATCAATCTATGTATATCTATCTATCCTATCTATCTATCTTGTGTCCGGAATGTTTTGAGACAGCCACTTGTGTTTTTGACAAATTTGAAGTAGGAGGACAGACCAATCACAGGGATTAAACTGCGAAGAATAGTAATACTTAAGAAAACCTAGTTATACCAGTACCACCATGGGCCCCAGACCGCATGTTTTGTTGTTATACTTTGTCAGGTTAATCATGCAGGCCATATAGACCTCCCTTGATAGGGGGAGTAACAGGGATTAAAGTGCTAAGAATAGTACAACTTAACACAACCTAGTTAACATTAACAGTGGTTCCCAGACCGCATGTCTTGTTGTTATATTTTGCCAGGATAATCAGGCACGCCATATAGACCTCCCCCGATAGGGGGAGTAACAGGAATTAAAGTTCTAAGAATAGTACTACTTAACACAACCTAGTTACCATGGGTCCTACACTGCATGTTTTGTTGTTATACTTTGTCAGGGTAATCATGCAGGCCATATAGACCTCCACCGAAAGGGGGAGTAAGAGGGATCAAACTGCTAAGAAAAGTTTTACTTAACACAACCTAGTTACCATGGTTCCCAGACCGCATGTCTTGTTGTTATACTTTGTCATGGTAATCATGCAGGCCATATAGACCTCCCCCGATAGGAGGAGTTACAGGGATGAAAGTGCTAAGAATAGTACTACTTAACACAACCTAGTTACCATGGGTCCCAGACCGCATGTTTTGTTATTATACTTTGCCAGGGTAATCATGCAGGCCATATAGACCTCCCTTAATAGGGGGAGTAACAGGTATTAAAGTTCTAAGAATAGTACTACTTAACACAACCTAGTTACCATGGGTCCCACACCGCATGTTTTGTTGTTATACTTTGTCAGGGTAATCATGCAGGCCATATAGACCTACACCAAAAGGGGGAGTAAGAGGGATTAAACTGCTAAGAAAAGTTTTACTTAACACAACCTAGTTACCATGGGTCCCAGACTGCGTGTCTTGTTGTTATACTTTGTCATGGTAATCATGCAGGCCATATAGACCTCCCCCGATAGGAGGAGTTACAGGGATGAAAGTGCTAAGAATAGTACTACTTAACACAACCTAGTTACCATGGGTCCCAGCCGCATGTTTAATTATTATACTTTGTCAGGGTAATTATATAGCTAACAAATATATCTATTTATCTTCTATCGATTCTATCTAACTATCAATCTATGTATATCTATCTATCCTATCTATCTATCTATCTCATGTCCGGACTGTTTTGAGACAGCCACTTGTGTTTTTGACAAATTTGAAGTAGGAGGACAGACCAATCATCTTCTTCAATCTCCCTGTTCCAAAAATGCAGGCCATATAGACCTCCCCCGATAGGGGGAGTAACAGGTAGTAGTAAACTGCTAAGAATAGTACTACTTAACACACCACGGGTCCCAGACCGCATGTCTTATTGTTATACTCTGTCAGGGAAATTATATATCTTTCAAATCTATCTATTTATCTATCAAATCTATCTAACTATCAAACGTATCTATCAAATGTATATTGCATCTATTGATCGATGTAATTCGTATCTATAGAATGTATATGGCATCTTTTGATTGATGTAATTTGTATCTATCAAATGTATATTGCATCTTTGGATCGATAACATTCGTATCTATCAAATGGATATTGCATCTATTGATCTATGTAATTCGTATCTATCAAATGTATATTGCATCTATTGATCTATGTAATTTGTATCCATCATATGTATATAGCATCGATTGAGCTATGTAATCTATGTATCTATCTATCAAATCTATCTATCTCGTGGTTGTGCAAATGGACTGTTTGCGGTTGTTTGCGGTGCGTTACACTTGGAGTTTAGTCTGTCACTGTGAAGCGGGCGTAACCCTTACACTACCTGATCGATACAACATCATACCTGATGTTTTAAAGCACGTTATTCCAAACAATTTAGGAATGTTAGGTGATTTAGGCCCTTTGTGGGTTAAAACCAGACTCTGCATCAACTATGTAATTTTCCATGGGAGTTTTGCCAAGGATCCCCCTCCAGCATGCCACAGTCCAGGTGTTAGTACCCTTGAAACAACTTTTCCATCACTATTGTGGCCAGAAAGAGTCCTTGTGGGTTTTAAAGTTCGCCTGCCTATTGAAGTCAATGGCGGTTCACGTGGTTCGCCGGTTCGCGAACAATAGCGGAAATTTGAGTCCGCCGTTCGCGAACCAAAATTTTTAATTTTTTAGGGTAGTGTAGTAGACAACCCAAAGTATTGATCTAGGCCCATTTTGGTATATTTCATGCCACCATTTCACCACCAAATGCAATCAAATAAAAAAAAATTGTTCACTTTTTCACAAACTTTAGGTTTCTCACAGAAATTATTTACAAACAACTTATGCAATTATGGCATAAATGGTTGTAAATGCTTCTCTGAGATCCCCTTTGTTGAGAAATAGCAGACTTATATGGCTTTGGCGTTGCTTTTTGGTAATTAGAAGGCTGCTAAATGCCACTGCGCACCACACGTGTTTTATGCCCAGCAGTGAAGGGGCTAATTAGGAAGCATGTAGGCAGCTTGTAGAGTTAATTTTAGCTTAAGTGTAGTGTAGTAGACAACCCAAAGTATTGATCTAGGCCCATTTTGGTATATTTCATGCCACCATTTCACAGCCAAATGCGATCAAATTTAAAAAAAACTTAAATTTTTTCGCAATTTTAGGTTTCTCGCTGAAATTATTTACAAACAACTTGTGCAATTATGGCACAAATGGTTGTAAATGCTTCTCTGGGATCCCCTTTGATCAGAAATAGCAGACATATATGACTTTGGCGTTGATTTTTGGTAATTAGAAGGCCACTACATGCTGCTGCGTGTATTATGGCTAGCAGTGAAGGGGTTAATTGGGTAGTTTGTAGGGAGCTTGCAGGGTTAATTTTAGCTTTACACAAATAGAAAGGATAGACAGGCACTACTCCAAACCGGTGAGTGTTTAAAAACAGATACAATACTTTATTGAAGTTCCATATAAAAACAACACATGCAGACAGGCAGTGAAGGAGACTAGAAGTCTAACATGTTTCGCGCCTCCAGGTGCGCTTACTCATAGACTGACGTCTATGTCTATACTCTAACCCTTTATAGGCCTGGGAGGCAATAAAAATTAACCCCTTCAAGTCTAAGCAGGGTGAGAAAGAGTAAAAACAATATCCTAGTGAGACACTGTATAATCATAGCTATTAATTAGATTAAATATAAGTATCCATAGACCTTGACTTCCTAAGATGTAACATATTACTTATATAGATTTACAGAGCAAAACAAAAAAATAAAAATAATAATAATAAAAAATATAAGGAATTTTAAATAAATCATAATGTGAAAATAAACCAATTGGAAAAAATACATAGCATTTCAACTTATTATCTTATCTCAAAAACAGATATGATATATAATCCTGATTATATAAAAGGAAATCAGACATTATTATATCAAATACATATTAACACTACAAGACTATTCTAGAAAGCCACAAAATACATGAATATATTTTCTATGACTTAAGAGGATTAAAACCAAATAGTGTGACTACTTTATATAGTATTGGATACATCTAAGTACACATAATATCCTTTTCAATAATTACTGAAATATAATAATAACATATATACTAAGTATCAATAAAAAAGTTTATGTCACATTCTCGGTTCATTCCATGTGGTAGACGTGTGCACAATTTCAAAATCCAATAGAATTCTTTTTTCTCTAGGATTTTATCCCTATTTCTACCCCTAGGTGGCACTTTGGCAATATCTATGATTTGAAATGATAAACTAGCTTTGTTTGTTAAATGAATATTATTAAAGTGGTCTGCTACTGTAGAATCTTTACTGTAATTTTTTACATCTCTTACATGTGCATTGTAACGTGTCCTCACAGTACGGGTAGTTTTGGATTTCGAAATTGTGCACACGTCTACCACATGGAATGAACCGAGAATGTGACATAAACTTTTTATTGATACTTAGTATATATGTTATTATTATATTTCAGTAATTATTGAAAAGGATATTATGTGTACTTAGATGTATGCAATACTATATAAAGTAGTCACACTATTTGGTTTTAATCCTCTTAAGTCATAGAAAATATATTCATGTATTTTGTGGCTTTCTAGAATAGTCTTGTAGTGTTAATATGTATTTGATATAATAATGTCTGATTTCCTTTTATATAATCAGGATTATATATCATATCTGTTTTTGAGATAAGATAATAAGTTGAAATGCTATGTATTTTTTCCAATTGGTTTATTTTCACATTATGATTTATTTAAAATTCCATATATTTTTTATTATTATTATTTTTATTTTTTTGTGTTGCTCTGTAAATCTATATAAGTAATATGTTACATCTTAGGAAGTCAAGGTCTATGGATACTTATATTTAATCTAATTAATAGCTCTGATTATACCGTGTCTCACTAGGATATTGTTTTTACTCTTTCTCACCCTGCTTAGACTTGAAGGGGTTAATTTTTATTGCCCCCCAGGCCTATAAAGGGTTAGAGTATAGATATAGACGTCAGTCTATGAGTAAGCGCACCTGGAGGCACGAAACATGTTAGACTTCTAGTCTCCTTCACTGCCTGTCTGCATGTGTTGTTTTTACATGGAACTTCAATAAAGTATTGTATCTGTTTTTAAACAAACACCGGTTTGGAGTAGTGCCTGCCTATCCTTTCTATTTGTGCATACCTTTGCAGTTTGATCCGCCGCTACAGGCTACGGCACTCCGGGAGGTCAGGTGAACTTGCCCATTCAACTCTCTTGGGCTTTCGGTTCAAGCTCAGCTTGTCATGGTTGCGGCTTTCTTGACGTTGTTAATTTTAGCTTTAGTGTAGAGATCAGCCACCCACCTGACACATCAGACCCCCTGATCCCTCCCACACAGCTCCCTTCCCTCCCCCACCCCACAATTGTCCCCGCCATTTTAAGTACTGGCAGAAAGTCTGCCAGTACTAAAATAAAAGGTGTTTTTATTTATTTTTAGCATATTTACATATGCTGTGGTGTAGCATCCCCCCTTAGCCCCCAGCCTCCCTGATCCCCCCCAAAACAGCTCTCTAACCCTCCCCATCTGCCTTATTGGTGGCCATCTTGGGTACTGGCAGCTGTCTGCTATTATTTCACAGTCAAAAAAGTGTTGTTTTTTTAAATGTACACTACTGTTACACCAGATATGAGTGGTGGCACTGGGCAAGTGGGCACAGTATACGCTGTGAGCCTGACACACACGCTGGCAGGCAGGGAACTGCAATTAGACTACACAGAAAAAAAAAAAAGCAGACTGTTGTTCTAGCCCTAAAAGGGGCTTTTTGGGGTGCTGTCCTTACAGCAGAGATCAGATGAATCCTTCAGGACTGTAGTTGACACTAAATACACTAGCCTAGCTATCGATTTCCCTATTAAATCAGCAGCAGCTACACTGTCCCTCCTCTCACTAAGAATGCAGCTTCCAATTGAATCTAAAATGGATGCTGTCCAGGAGGTGGGAGGGTCTGGGAGGGAGGGCTGATTGGCTGTAATGTATATTCTGACTGTGAGGTACAGGGTCAAAGTTTACTCAATGATGACGAATAGGGGGCGGATCGAACATCGCATATGTTCGCCCGCCGAGGCGAATGCGAACATGCTATGTTCGCCGGGAACTATTCGCCGGCGAACTATTCGCGACATCACTAGTGTTAGGTTTAAACGTTATTTTTTTTTCTCCATAGACATCAATAGGGCTGTGTTATGGAGCTTTTCTTTCTGCGATCACAGGTGTTAGGCTTTTTTCTGACAAGCTCTACCCATTGATGTCTATGGGGAAAGCGTGCATGAGCATGTCAAAACAGCACTTGGATTGTGTGCGGTATGGAGCTCAACGCAACAATATTGCACGCACAAGCTGGCTGTTTGAAACTTGTAATGGCAGCGCTATAGAGTTTTAAAAACGCCTTTTGATGCGTTCGTTCTAATCTAGGTGAAAGTTTCCAACCTTGAAATTCACTTGACCTCCTTATACAAAAGACCTTTAAGCCTATCTCCCCCTGAGTTTTTAAAGGCCTGGTCTATCACCAAATAGCTTGATAAATTTGACTTATGGGGTAACTGGCAGTTCCCTGGGTATCTTGGATGCATGCAGTCAATGTTGTTCTTCCGAGGATGCAAATATCAAAAGAGGTAGTAGATGCTAATCTATCCACAAAGCTGAAATATTTTATATTTTGAGTTACTGGTATAGTGGAGAAAGGGCAGCTGGAGAAGAAAACAACTGTGTGCTCCTGCTAGCTGTCATGACATAAAAGATCCAACACTTGCACCCAAAGAGCAGCGAGCAGCTGTACACGTTTCATTCATTGCTCGGGAGATCTGGTTAAGTTGCTGCATGTTCACACTCCAGTCACTGGTTTAAAGGTACAGTCTAGTCAAAATAAAACTTTCATGAATCAAATAGGACATGCAAGTTTAAAAAAAATTCTAATTTACTTTTATCATCAAATTTGCTTAGTTCTCATGGTATTCTTTGTAGAAAGCTAAACCTAGGTAGATTTATATACTAATTTCTAATCCCTTAAAGGACACATCTTATCTCAGTGCATTTTGACCGTTTTTCAAAGTTAGACAGCGCTAGTTGATGTGAGCCATACATATAACATTGTGCTCACTCCCATAGAGTTAATTGGCTAAAATACAAGTCTGTCAAAAGAACTAAAATAAGGGGGCAGTTTGCAGAGGCTTAGATAGAGGGTAATCACAGAGGTAAAACGTGTACTAATATAACAATGTTGGTAATGCAAAACTGAGGAATGGGTAATAAAGGGAGAATCTATCTTTTTAAACAATAAACATTTTCATGTAGACTGCCCCTTTAAGCTTTAGTAATGATATGAAAACTAACTAAGCATCTTGCTCAAATATATTGTTAGTTCTTATAATAATACCTCTCTTGATCCTAGCCCATGTAACACAATTTTTTTAATTGTCAATACACCCACATCAGAAATTGAGTTTCCAGCACACTGTTGCACAATTTTAGGTCATATTCAAATGTTACACCATGGACCTGTTGGAAATCCATTATTTCATGTTTTGACCGCCATTTCTTGGCTTTTTAATATTTCTTGAATATGCTTAGTTCACATTAACCTCTACACTACCTTGACTTTCAGAGAAAAACACCCAAAATACCGAAGAATTTTTAGCATGTTTGTTATCACTCCATTTAAACAGAAATGGAGCCTTTTTTTATTTACCTGTCAAAACGATATATATATATATATATATATATATATATATATATTTTTTTTTTTTTTTTAAGTAGACAACCCAATATATTGATCTAGGCCAATTTTGGTGTATTTCATGCCACCATTTCACTGCCAAATGCTTTTCAAAAACTTTGGTTTTCTCACTGAAATTATTTGCATACCGCTTGTGCAATCATGGTGCACATGGTTGTAAAAGCTTCTCTGGGATCCTTTTTGTTCATAACTTTCAGACATATATAACTTTGCCATTGCTTTTTGGTAATTAGAATGCCTCTAATTGCAGCAGAACACCACAATTCTATTATTCCTGGCAGTGAAGGGGTTGATCAGGTAGATTTTAAGGTTAATTTTAGCTTTAGTGTAGAGATTACCTTCCAACCTGACATTTTCAATCTTCTCCTCCCTACCTGATCCCTCCCAAACAAAACTATTCCCTCCCAAACAGCTCTCTAACCCTCTCTTATCTAACTAGTACATGCCATCATGGGAGGGGGAGGTGTATATATTTCTATAAAAAATATATAATTACTGGTATATATACACCTCCCACGATCATTATTTAGGGACCCTCACCCCACATTTTTTTTCTAGTGTTCCTCCCCTCCCTCTCCCTTTATTTTCTTTTTTTTTTTGGCCCATCCAATTTCTGATGCCTCCTTCCTCCCCCCTCCACTGCTGGACCCTCACCTACCTCCTGGATTCTTCCCACAGGTCCCGCTGGCTCCAGCAGTGGATCGTTACAGATGGTAACACACAGTGTCACCCTCTGTAACGATCTGGCATCTGCCCTCATATGGAACCGGAGCATAATCGGAGCTCAGGAACTCCAGCTCTTGGCTGTAACTTAACAGCCAAGACTGCTAGAGCTTCCTGAAGCTCAGACGTGTATATATGTTGTGCGGTATGATAGGCAAAGTCCATTTGGGTGAAGGGGTTAATAAATACTTTTCACTAAAGAGTGAAAAATATAGCTCATATTACACATAAACATATATTAAATACAATCACAATGATGTTAATTTGGGATTACAATGTAGTGCAGGTTTAAGAATGTTAATTATAAAATTACACAGAATTATATCAAATTAATTACACATATGTCATTGATTGATTGACATGAATTGATATTAATGTTATCTGATATTAATTGATATTAATGTTAAGTTAAAAAAAAAGTGTAATCAAACATATACAACTTGTCATCATTATTTAAATAATTAGCTGAAATGTTTTTACATTTACTTTATTTGTTTTTTGTTTAGCTTTTTTATGTTGGAATGTCCATGAAAATCCAAGTGAAAATCTCCTTAAAAAACCTATGATACAACTGTTTATCATTTTAATTTGATATTTTTCTAAAAAAATAAATGGCAGTTTTTATGTAACAAATATAAGTTTCCATGATTACTAAAGACAATCTGAATAACATTAATAGTATTTACAGTAGCTAAAGTAGTTGACATTGGAGTGGAGATCAATGTTTCAGTCTGTTTGCCTAACTCACCAATCTTACTCTTACAACCATTGAGGAAATGCAAACATCAAGTGTTCCAAATTCTACAAAAACTTTGGGAAGTCTATCTGCATAGATTTCTCATTAGAAGTTTCAGAAGCTGATGAGGGGAAAAAAAATCTAGATTAGAAGATATGACCTATACTAATCTGGTTGGAAAATATCTCCTGTACGTGATCTTTGAACCAGTAGTTGACCTGTAGTTGGGCTAGATACGTCCGTGTATCAAAAACCATAACTTTTGCCACATAGTCATTTAAGTTTTCTGAGAGTCTGATTGAGACTTTTAGAGCATTACGATCCCTCTCAGTAAGGGCAAAATGTGTACTGAATTCAGCAACAGAAGCCACTACAGACCATCCTTCCTGTCAAAGCCTACTTATAGAGCTATCTTTAGTAGATAATAATAAAGGATTTCTATACAAGACATCCATTTGCATTAAATTAGGATTGCAGGATTATGTGGCTGGGAAGTTTCATTGTTGCTGTCCCCAAAAATCCAGATACCATATTGATTGCTATATGCAAGGTAAGTGTGTGGTTTTAAGGAAAAATATGCAGAGACAAATTATATTAAGTAAATAATTGAATAAGCTTCCACAAGAAGTGATAATGACAAACACTATGGGGGACTTCAAGAATAATTGAGATAAGCATAGGGCTATCCTACAAACATATTAGGTAGACTTATTGATCCTATGGTTCTTATCTGCCGTCAAAATCTTTCGGCTAGATTACGAGTTTTGCTTTTACCAGTCTTGCAGGTATAGGTGTACCGCACTTTGTTGGCCTTATCGCAAACTGACTTACGTAAAGTTTGTAAACCCTTTTTTCTATGGGACTTCCATAGCGCCGGTATTACGAGTTTGTCCTGGGAGGCCAAAAAGTGAGTGGTACAGCCTCTGCCGACAAGATCCGTAACGCATTCTAAAGTCAGTAGTTATGAGTTTTATACTACAACGCCGTAGCATAAAACTCATAACTAAAGTGCTAAAAAGTACACTAACACCCATAAACTACCTATTAACCCCTAAACCGAGGCCCTCCCACATTGCAAACACTAAAATAAAATGTTTAACCCCTAAACTGCAGCTCCTGACATCGCTGCCACTATAATAAACATATTAACCCCTAAACTGCCGCACTCCCGCATCGCAAACACTAGTTAAATATTATTAACCCCTAATCTGCCGCCACTAGCATCACCGTCACCTACATTATACTTATAAACCCCTAATCTGCCACCCCCAATGTTGCCGCCACTATATTAAATGTATTAACCCCTAAATCTAAGTCTAACCCTAACCCTAACACCCCCTAATTTAAATATAATTTAAATAAATCTAAATAAAATTCCTATCATTACCTAAATTATTCCTATTTAAAACTAAATACTTACCTATAAAATAAACCATAAGCTATCTACAATATAATTAATAGTTACATTGTAGCTACTTTAGGGTTTATTTTTATTTCACAGGCAAGTTTGTATTTATTTTAACTATTTAATAACTACCTAGCTAAAATAAATACAAATTTACACTATAATTAAATAAATTCCCTACATTAAATACAATTAAATACATTACATTAAATTAGCTAAATCACAAAAAAAACCACTAAATTACAGAAAAACAAAACAAATTACAGATCTTTAAACTAATTACACCAAATCCAATAGCCCTATCAAAATAAAAAAGCCCCCCAAAATAAAAAAACCCTAGCCTAAACAAAACTACCAATAGCCCTTAAAAGGACCTTTTGCAGGGCATTGCCACAAATAAATCAGCTCTTTTTCCTGTAAAAATAAATACAAACACCCCCCCAACAGTAAAACCCACCACTCACACAACCAACCCCCCAAATAAAAGCCTAACTAAAAAAAACCTAAGCTCCCCATTGCCCTGAAAAGGGCATTTGGATGGGCATTGCCCTCAAAAGGGCATTTATCTCTATTGCTGCCCAAAGCCCTAACCTAAAAAATAAACCCACCCAATATACCCTTAAAAAATCCTAACACTAACCCCTGAAGATTCACTTACCGGGAGAAGTCTTCATCCAAGCAGCAAGATGTCCTCAACGAACCCGGCAGAAGTGGTCCTCCAGATGGGCAGAAGTGGTCCATCCAGACCACATCTTCTACCTTCATCCTTCCGACGCGGAGTTGCTCCATATTCAAGAAATCCCGCGTGGAGCATCCTCTTCAAACAACATCTTCTTCAGAATCAATATCTCTTTAAGTGACATCATCCAAGATGGCGTCCCTTAGATTCTGATTGGCTATAAGCCAATCAGAATTAATTTAGAAAAAATCCTATTGGCTGATGCAATCAGCCAATAGGATTGAGCTGGCATTCTATTGGCTGTTCCATTCAGCCAATATAATGCAAGCTCAATCCTATTGGCTGATTGGATCAGCCAATAGGATTGAAGTTCAATCCTATTGACTGATTGCATCAGCCAATAGGATTTTTTCTACCTTAATTCCGATTGGCTGATTGGAATCTAAGGGATGCCATCTTGGATGACGTCACTTAAAGAGATATTCATTCCGAAGAAGACGTCATTTGAAGAGGATGCTCCGCGTCGGAAGGATGAAGATAGAAGATGCCGTCTGGATGAAGACTTCTGCCCGTCTGGAGGACCACTTCTGTCCATCTGGAGGACCACTTCTGCCGGCTTCGTTGAGGACATCTTGCTGCTTGGATGAAGACTTCTCCCAGTAAGTGAATCTTCGGGATTAGTGTTAGGATTTTTTAAGGGTGTATTTGGTGGGTTTATTTTTTAGGTTAGGGCTTTGGGCAGCAATAGAGCTAAATGGCCTTTTAAGGGCAATGCCCATCCAAATGCACTTTTCAGGGCAATGGAGAGCTTAGGTTTTTTTAGTTAGGCTTTTATTTGGGGGGTTGGTTGTGTGGGTGGTGGGTTTTACTGTTGGGTGGGTGTTTGCATTTTTTTACAGGTAAAATAGCTGATTTCTTTGGGACAATGCCCCGCAAAAGTCCCTTTTAAAGGCTATTGGTAGTTTAGTTTAGGCTAGGATTTTTTTTTATTTGGGGGGGCTTTTTTGATAGGGCTATTAGATTAGATGTAATTAGTTTAAAGATCTATAATTTGTTTTTTATTTTCTGTAATTTAGTGTTTTTTGTGATTTAGCTAATTTAATTTAATTTATTTATTTAATTGTATTTAATGTAGGGAATTTATTTAATTATAGTGTAAGGTTAGGTGTTATTGTAACTTAGGTTAAGTTTTATTTTACAGGTAAATTTGTATTTATTTTAGCTAGGTAGTTATTAAATAGTTAATAACTATTTAATAACTATTCTACCTAGTAGACTTACCTAACAGCAGGGCACTTATGATTCCTAATAGCATAGGGTTAATTAAAATGCAAACTACAATACAGCTGAACATAAGAGAGAGTTATCAAGTGAGGAAACAGTTGGCCCTACTATAAGTAACAACTTCTAGGAGTAAGCTAACAGCAGTGGAGGTATTTAACCTAACCTAACAGCAGGGCCCTAGCTCTCCTGTAGCTGCTAGTAGCATAGGGTTAAGATCCTTACACATATAGGTTACCATCACCACATAAGAAGGTGTATGTAATCAGCAATACAATATGTGAACTAAGGGGTGATAGCTATCAGTGAACATCAAGGAGTAACCAATACCCCTACGCAAATAGTCTATCATTTCCAAGCGAAAAGGCATATATAGTCCGCTATCTCCTTTATATTTAACAGTGGGTTCCAGGGATAAAGCTTCATGTATGCATAATAATACACATCATGCTGTCTCGGCCGCAGACAGCACATTGCCCATAAGAATACAATGATACAGATAAATAAATTATACTATAGCAAGGATCCGGCTGCATATATAGTAGAATCCTGCATCAATGGGAGAAGCTTCATAATATAATGGATACACAACTGTATTGTAAAATATCTCAGTTATAATATGCCTTTGCCACAATAAATGGCAGACAGGCAGGTGAGTCAAAGGGAATACTGTGTACCTTTATGCTCCGTATATAGCGATCATCATGAAATTTTGTTGTGAATCCTTATCCTACTATTAAATGTATGTATATAAGTGCCTAAAAGAACATGTGATCTAGAAACACCCCAAACACGTCACGTTCCACCTCAAGACCCTGTATCTCTATGGTATCGTCATTACTTGATGTAACAGAAAGCCTAGCCAATTAGCTAGTAATTAAAACATTCACCAAACTCTGTCTATAGGTATAGAAATAGTTAAACACATGGGGAAAAGTATAGGCAGCCTGAGAGTTAGATCACAATAACAGGTATACATAATAAGCATTAACAACAGGAAACAAGATTAGCATAATACAAATAAACGGATTTAAGGTAAGAGAAACAAAAATTGACAGTGCTACTAATATTTAACATAAGTGTGCCAGTCTTAACTTGTACCATAATGTACAACCAGCCAAGTAAAGATCACTCATTATGAGCAGTTTAGCCGATACCCAACTTGACACTAACTTGCCCTAGAATCAATGGAGACCTGTAGCGCTGAATATCGTTGGGGCAATTTTTCTGTGAGATAGGGCTAGTATAATGGAGGTCAGGATAAGATGGAATGTTCCGTTTGTACTCATCTCTTTTTGCCAATTGCAACACAGAAGGTATGTCTGACTTTGCAAGCAGGCAAGAAAGCCTCCCAATCCTACTAATGTATAGGGACTCACCCGAGGCCTCCTCTGAGGAACACAGACAAAGCGGTTGCATGCTTTTCTGCGGAGTGAGTCTCAGTGTCGCTTCAACTATAGGTGTAGGTGGAGCGGTGTTTCTGAGGGATGTTATCTTGAGTCTTGGGCATCGGGTTTCGTGTGGGACGAGGTCTGTGTGCTAGCTCCAACAGGGAAACAGCCTGAGGCTTACCGTTATTCTGTACAGAGCAGAAAGTCTAATTTTCAGCAGTTTTTTTAGGTACAGATGCATGCGTCTTGCATAATCCCATCTCAGCGAGTGGGTCTAAGGGGCAACTTTCCACTTGATCTGCAAGACAAAACATCCCATGAGCTTGTAGACTTTGATCCTCTAGGTATATCTGCGCAACCTCCATTTGCATAGCATTTAACTGATATGGTCGCCACTGACTTCCCAGCTGCAGGTCTTTTTTTTACACCCAACAAATTTCAGATTGGCTCCCCCTGAAAAGCAAAGAGCAGTGTGTAGGTGGAGCGGTGTTTCTAATTATCAAAGTGCTCATTGCAGATTTGGAATAGCTCTGTTTCCCAGTTAGACTTCATTTCCGTAGCCTCACCCGATAAGGGAAAAAATGGCACCTCATCCACTCTCCTCCTGCGCTTCTTGTGAGATTCTGTAAGTTATTGCCACATCATAGGCATGCGGAAAAAAAAGGTCATCACCCATCTACTGGGTAGAACATAAGCTCCTACGGTGTCACTAGATGCTGATTTGGGCACCACAAATTAGCTAAAATTGCCATTGTTAAGAAGATTAAGCAGGAGCTGCTGTTTCATGCATCCTCTCTCATGCCCTGCTGGCTCCGCCCCTTTAGCAAAAGTATTTATACAAGATCATGCATTTTTTCAATCTGTGGTCATCATTTTGTGGGTGGTGTTTAATGTTATATGTTTTGAAGTTAGTGACAATGTTGCCACACTGTTAGAAAAAACTTGGGGTCTGTTTCAGAACACTTAGGGTACAACTGCCATTGGTTGTACCCTCAATGGGTCATAATTATACCTTAACTGGACAGTCTAGTCAAAAATACACTTTCATGATTCAGATAGGGCATGTCATTTTTACCAACTTTCCAATGTAGTTTTATCATCAGTTTTCTTTGTTCTCTTGGTATTCTTAGTTGAAAGCTAAACCTAGTAGGCTCATGTGCTATTTTCTTAATCATTGAAGGCCACCTCTTATCTGAATGCATTTTGACATTTTTTCCACAACTAGGGGGTGTTATTTCATGTGTGCTATTTAGATAATATTGCGCTCACACCCTTGGAGTTACCTAGATGTCAGCACTGATTGGCTAAAATGCAAGTCTGCCAAAGAACTGAAATAAGGAGGCAGTCTGCAGAGGTTTAGAACAAGGTAATCACAGAGGTTAAAAGTATATTAATATAACTGTGTTGGTTATGCAAGACAAGGGAATATCTATCTTTTTAAACAATATCATTTCTGGTGTAGACTGTCACTTTAAGGAACTAATATTACAATTTAGGGGTAAATAAGGTACAAATATGTTTCCAACTGTCAAAGAGTCCATGTCTGTAGCATTTAATCCCCCCAAAAAGGTACAAGCACTTGTGTGACCAAAAGGTTGAGGGGAATGGGTGGTTCAAGGGTGCCAAACCCTGCAATTCTATATAATTTGTGCACCTGAGCATTATTATTTCCTAAGATGGTAAATGGCTATTTTATACTTAGGATACATTGAGTTTCCCACAGTGATCTCAAGTATTATTATTTATTTATAAAGCGCCAACAGATTCCGCAGTGCTGTCCATAAAAGTACAGTACAATACAATATAAAAGACACCAGACAGAATTCATCCTGAAGGAAAACCTCAAGGGAAATTGGTGTTTTTCTAACACAATCATGTGATATGTAGGTATACCCCATCATTATCCATTCCTTATATTCATTATCTCAGAATAACACTCTGCGGCTGACGGTCCAGGAGGGCTCCGGGTAAGTAAGTACGGGATGCAACAGGCTTTGTTGCGTATCCCCCTTTTTAATTTGGTATTATTTGTTATGTTTTTATATTGTTGTTGTTTATTGTAATTATTTAAAGAAAAGAGGAAAAAGGCAGAGAGAGGAGGCATGACCCTTGACTTCACTGTTATCTTGATACGGGACTATTGAGTTACACTCTGTGGACTTGATTATATCGTACTTTCGCCAGAGTCCTGTATTTGTCAGGATGCAATAACTTTATCATGTATGTATTGTTTTCTGAGGCTGTCATTGGTTTTTTTGTGCCTATCTCACTTGTGATATAAATAAAGTTTGAAGAAAAAAAAAAGACACCACACAAACAAATACAGGGGGAATTGTTGGTCCTGTTACTGTGGGAACTTACAATCTAGATGAGTAGGAGGGTGAGAAACAGGAGGTGGGAACTGCAAAGGTGAGAATTATGTTAGTGTGGAGTTAGATGAGGGCAGCTTTTGGGCAAGTGGAATTAATTTGTTACTGATTTAGAAATAGGCTTCCCTGAAAAAAAAAAAGGTCTTTAGGAAGTGTTTAAAGGAGGAAAGGTTAGGGGAAAGTCTGACAGCTTGATGAAGTGCATTCCAGATGGTTGGTACCGCACGAGAGAAGTCCTGTAGTCTAGCATGGGAGGAGGTGATAGTAGAAGATGCAAGAAGCAGGTCATTGTTGGATCTTAGGGGTGGGATGGAGTATATTTGTTGATGAGTGAGGACAGGTTGGGGGGCTGCGTTGGTAAGGGCTTTGTAGGTCAGGGTGAGAATTTTGAATTTATTTCTGTTGTGAATGCCGGGCCAGTGAAGGGACTCACAGAGAGGTGCAGCAGATACAGAGCGTCGGGAAAGGTGGATTTGCCTAGCAGAGGCATTTAGGATGGATTGAAGAGGGGAGAGGCAGGCAAAAGTGAGGCCAGTTAGTAGGCTATTACAGTAGTCAAGTCGGGAAATTACCAGGGAGTGGATTAGCTGTTTAGTAATTTCAGCACTCAGAAATGGATGCATTTTGGAGATATTGAGTAGGTGGTTGTGACAGGATGAAGAGAGCAATTGGATGTGGGGTATGAAGGATAGGTTGGAGTCAAGTGTAACTCCTAGGCAGCGGACTTGGGGTGATGGGGAGATAGTGGTGTCACCAACAGTGATTTTAAAATTAGAAACCGAGGTAGAATTAGAGGTATTAGAAGGAGCTCAGTCTTAAGCATGTTGATTTTTTGGTGGTGAGAGGCCATCCAAAAAGAAATGCCATATAAGCAGACACTGATGTGAGAAAGGACAGAAGGAGAGAGTGTGGGGGGGATAGGTAGATCTGAGTATCAGCAGCATAGAGGTGATAGTTGAAGCCATAGCTACTGATAAGTTTACCCAGTGAGGAAGTATTAATAGAGAAGAGTAGAGGACCCAGAAAAGAGCCTTGAGGTAACTCCAACAGACAGAAGCAATGGATTGGAGGAATCACCAGCAAAGGAGACAGAGAAGGTCCTATAATAGACCTATAAGAGGTATAAGAGTGGATCCAGGAAAGGGGAGTGTCAGAGAGCCCAAGAGAGCTGAGAGTCTGTAGGAGAAGGGGATGGTCAACGGTGTCAAAGGCAGCAGACGGTTCAACTATGATAAGTATTGAGTAGTGGCCATTGTTTTTAGCAGAAAGACGATCGTTAGTAACCTTGGTGAGGGCAGTCTCAGTTGAGTGTTGGGGACGGAAGCCAGATTGCAAGGGGTCAAGCAATGAGTTGGAGGACAAGAAGTGGGTTAGGCGATCAAAAATCATTTTTTTCCAGAACTTTTGAAGCTAGCGGAAGCAGTGATATGGGGTGGTAGTTTTCAGGAGAACTGGGGTTGAGTGAGGGTTTTTTGAGGATGGGGTGACCTTTGCATGTTTGAAGGAAGATGGGAATGAACCGGTAATAACGGATAGGTTGAATATGTGAGTAAGAGCTGTAGTGAGGGTAGAAGACAGAGAAGGTATTAGATATGAAGGGATAGGGTCAAGTGGGCAGGTAGTGAGGTGTGAGGAAGATAATAGGGAACTCACTTTATTCTCAGTGTTTGGGGGGAAGGTGCTGAGAATGGTGGAGAGGGTGACCGGGGGCAGAGATGGAAGGTTGCAGTCTTATGTTGGTATATTACTTTGGATGGTAAGTGTTTTGTTGAAAAAGTAGTCTGCCAGGTCTTGAGCACTAAAGGCAGATGAAGGGGCTGGTGCAGGTGGATAGAGGAGACAGTTGAAAATAGAGAAGCAACATTTAGGGTTTGAGGAATGAGTAGATATAAGAGAAGAGAAGTAGGTTTGCTTGACTAAGTGAAGGGCAGAGGTGTAAGAATAAAAAATGAACTTATAGTGGAGGAAATCTGGTTCAGAGCGGGATTTCCTCCAGTCACATTCAGCAGCACATGTAGCAGTATTCAACGGACACATAATTTGCAATCACCCAAAATTAATTCAACATAAATGTTATACAGCATAATATTTAATGTTCAATGATTGTTGATTATATGCAAAAAGTAGACAAAAAAACCTAAAAATATGTAACAAACCTATATATTCACTGATGCTCTGCTGCTGGTTCTAAATAGCACACAAGCACTTATTAACATTATAATGTTTATATTTAGAGCATCAAGTTGATACATTTTACACATAAAGCAAATATATTAACTTAAATTACAATGATATAATGTCATTTAAAACTTTATAAATAAACAAGAGCTGTTAAAAAACAAATAAAAAATAAAATAAAAATAAAATTGTGACCATTTCCCAGTCACCTACATGGACATTATATGTATCACGCCATCTTTTGGAAGAAAGTTCAGGGACATTGTGTAACACAGTGCCATGTATTGTTTGAAAGTTCCTAGACATTGTTTAACACAGCGCCATCTATTGATTAAAGATTTCTAGATATTGTTTAACTCAGAACCATCTATTGGTTGAAAGTTCCTAGAAATTGTGTAACACAGTGCCATCTATATGTAGAAGTTTCATCACCAAAATGTGTACTGGGGAGAAAGAGTCATTTTCATATATTTTGCATACAGTCACAAATGTTTGTTTTTGAGTTTTATTGTTTATGCCTCTCTTGATTCCCCCTTCTTTTTGTTAGAGTTATATTTCATTATTATTTTGTCTATATGTTTATGCTTTATAAGCAGACACAGATGTGAGAAAGGACAAAAGGAGAGAGAGAGTGCAGGGGTGGATAGGTAGATCTGAGTATCATCAGCATAGAGGTGATAGTTGGAGCCATAGCTACTGATAAATTTACCCAGTGAGGAAGTATTAATAGAGAAGAGTAGAGGACCCAGAACATAGCCTTGAGATACTCCAAAAGACAGAGGCAATGGATAGGAGGAATTGCCAGCAAAGGAGACAGAAAATTACCTATAAGAGACCTATAAGATAGATAAGAGTGGATCCAGGAAAGGGCAGTGTCAGAGAGCCCAAGAGAGCTGAGAGTCCGTAGGAGAAGGGGATGGTCAACAATGTCAAAGGCAGCAGACAGTTCAAATATAAGATAAGTATTGAGTAGTGGCCATTGTTTTTAGCAGAAAGAAGATCATTAGTAACCTTGGTGAGGGAAGTCTTTGTTGAGTGTTGGGGACGGAAGCCAGATTGCAAGGGGTCAAGCAATGAGTTGGAGGACAAGAAGTGGGTTAGGTGATCGAAAACCATTTTTTCCAGAAGTTTTGAAGCTAGCAGAAGCAGTGATATGGGGTGGTAGTTTGCAGTAGAATTGGGGTCAAGGTAGGGTTTTTTGAGGATGGGGTGACCTTTGCATGTTTGAAGGAAGATGGGAATTAACCTGTAATAATGGATAGGTTGAATATGTGAGTAAGAGCTGTAGTGAGGGTAGAAGACAGAGAAGGTATTGGATGTGAAGGGATAGGGTCAAGTGGGCAGGTAGTGAAGTGTGAGGAAGCTAATAGGGAACTCACTTTATTCTCAGTGGTTTGGGGAAAGGTGCTGAGAGTGGTGGAGAGGGTGGGCAGGGGCAGAGATGGAAGGCTGCAGTCTTATATTGGGATATTACTTTGGATGGTAAGTGTTTTGCTGAAAAAGTAGTCTGCCAGGTCTTAAGCACTAAAGGCAGATGAAGGGGCTGGTGCAGATGGATAGAGGAGAGAGTTGAAAATGGAGAAGATACATTTAGGATTTGAGGAGTGAGTAGATATAAGAGAAGAGAAGTAGGTTTGCTTGGCTAAGTGAAGGGCAGAGGAGAAAGAATAAAGAATAAACTTATAGTGGAGGAAATCTGGTTCAGAGCACATGTAGCAGTATTTAATGGACACATACAGCTAGATTACGAGTTGTGCGTTAGGGTAAAAAAGCAGCGTTAAGGGGTCCTAACGCTGCATTTTGACGCCCACCGGTATTACGAGTCTTGCAGGTATAGGGGCACCGCACACTTTTTTCTATGGGACTTCCATAGCGCCGGTATTACGAGTCTGTCCTGGGAGGCCAAAAAGTGAGCGGTACACCCTACCCTGTCAAGAGTCCTACCGCATTTAAAAGTCAGTAGTTAAGAGTTTTATGGTACAACGCAGTAACATAAAGCTCATAACTAAAGTGCTAAAAAGTACACTAACACCCATAAACTACCTATTAAACCCTAAACCGAGGCCCTCCACATTGCAAACACTAAAATAAAATTATTAACCCTTAATCTGCCGCTCTGGACACCGCCGCCACCTACATTATATTTATGTTATGAACCCCTAATCTGCTGCCCCCAACATCGCCGACACCTACATTATATTTATTAACCCCTAATCTGCTGTCTCCAATGTTGCCGGCACCAACCTACCTACATTTATTAACCCCTAATCTGCCACCCCCAATGTCGCCGCCACTATAATAAACATATTAACCCCTAAACTGCCGTACTCCCGCCTCTCAAACATTAGTTAAATATTATTAACCCCTAATCTCCCATCCCTAACATCGACGCCACCTACCTACATTTATTAACAATGACAATAAAATAACAATAAGAAACAATAAGATGTGGATCCACTCTTTTACAAATTGAATATTAGATCAATTCTAAGTAAACAATGAATAATAAAAACAATAAGATAAAGATAATGAAAAAAACTCCAATGAATGTATGAGAAATAAAAATCCAATGCGTGGATTGCTAATGTAGACTAGAGAGAGGATACCATATGTGGTATTATGTAGCAGTGATAATAGTGATTCTGTGTGAAAAATAAAGTGATCAAGTAGGGGTGGAAAAATAAAATGAAAAAATTGGAATGAAAAAAATTATTAATAGTGATTGCAATCTGAGAAAAGAAAAGCAAACAATGCCAACTGTATGTGAATAGGTTAAAAATTGATGTGAAAAAATGAAAAATATAAAAATTAAAAATAAAAATTATGCACAAACAAATTTTTGGAAACAAAGAAAAAAGAGAACAAAGTCAGTGATTATAATCCAAAAAACAATATCTTATGAAAGTCTAAGTGTGAAGATCCAAAATAAAGTCAAAAATTTATATTGTATAGTCTGGGTTTTAGAATAAAGGAAACCTTATTTTCCTAGTGGTGAGAATCCGTCTGTGGTTCCTGATGGTGAGAATCCAATCAACGGTCTTTAGGTAACTCCCAGTGAGTGGACTGATGTTCCTGTTTCTGATGGTGAGAATCTTTAGTGATTGGGGGTAAAATCCAATCCAGAAAGTTTGTCTTTTAAGTCATAAATTAAACCTAAAAGAGGGTAAAAAACAACAATAGTGTAGATGGTACTAAAAACCTATGTGATATCAGAGTAGTGCTTACCAGCTGTGGTCAACGCGTTTTGGCCTCCTCTAGGCCTTTCTCAAGACTCAGGTCAGGTGTGTAACACAGCGCCATGTATTGTTTGAAAGTTCCTAGACATTGTTTAACACAGCGCCATCTATTGATTAAAGATTCCTAGATATTGTTTAACTCAGCACCATCTATTGGTTTAAAGTTCCTACAAATTGTGTAACACAGTGCCATCTATTTGTAGAAGTTTCATCACCAAAATGTGTACTGGGGAGAAAGAGTCATTTGCATATATTTTGCATACGGTGACAATTCAAATGTTTGTTTTTGAGTTTTATTGTTTATGCCTCTCTTGAGTCCCCCTTCCTTTCGTTAGAGTTATATTTTATTATTATGTTGTCTATATGTTTATGTTTTATATGGAGTGTGTCACCATAACTTTAATGGTTTGTTGTTAGAGTTTAATCCTGACTGAAATAAAGCATTTTGAATATTTTATTTTGGAATAGTTAGTCTTGCCTGGTTCTTTAAGGAATTCCAGTGGCAGAGACTTAGGGGCATATTTATCAATGTGCGAGTGGACATGATACAAAGTAGCGTATTATGTCCGCTGCACATCGATAAATGCCGACAGCATACGCTATCAGCATTTATCATTGCACTAGCAGTTCTTGTGAACTGCTGGTGCAATGCTGCCCCCTGCAGATTTACATGGCCTAACGGCCGCTAGCGTTAGTCAGCCCGTATTCGATTGGGTTGATTTCTGTCCACGGCCTCAGAGCAGGCGGACAAGTTATGGAGCAGCGGTCTTTAGACTCTCCGGGAAACAAGGGGCATCAAGCTCTACCTGCATTTTCCAAAATCATCAAATCATCAAATTCAGTGTGTCTACTGTAAAAAAATATATAATAATTATTATTATTTAAAGCTAGACAAAAAAGTATTTAGTCAGCCACCAATTGTGCAAGTTCTCCCACTTAAGAAGATGATAGAGGCCTGTAATTTTCATCATAGGTATACCTCAACTATGAGAGACAAAATGTGGAAACAAATCCAGAGAATCACATTGTCTGATTTGGAAAGAATTTATTTGCATATTATGGTGGAAAATAAGTATTTGGTCACCTACAAACAAGCAAGATTTCTGGCTTTCACAGACCTGTATCTTCTTCTTTAAGAGGCTCCTCTGCCCTCCACTCATTACCTGTATTAATGGCACCTGTTTGAACTTGTTATCAGTATAAAAGACACATGTCCACAATCTCAAACAGTCACACTCCAAACTCCACTATGGTGAAGACCAAAGAGCTGTCAAAGGACACCAGAAACAAAATTGTAGACCTGCACCAGGCTGGGAAGACTGAATCTGTAATAGACAAGCAGCTTGGTGTGAAGAAATCAACTGTAGGAGCAATAATTAGAAAATGGAAGACATACAAGACCATTGATAATCTCCCTCGTTATGGGTCTCCACGCAAGATCTCACCCCGTGGGGTCAAAATGATCACAAGAACAGTGAGCAAACATCCCAGAACCACATGAGGGGACCTAGTGAATGACCTGCAGAGAGCTGGGACCAACATAACAAAGGCTACCATCAGTAACACACTACTCCGCCAGGGACTCAGATCCTGCAGTGCCAGACGTGTCCCCCTGCTTAAGCCAGTACATGTCCGGGCCCATCTGAAGTATGCTAGATAGCATTTGGATGATCCAAAAGTGGATTGGGAGAATGTTATATGGTCAGATGAAACCAAAGTAGAACTGTTTGGTAGAAACACAACTCGTCGTGTTTGGAGGAGAGAGAATGCTGAGTTGCAACCAAAGAACACCATACCTACTGTGAAGCATGGTGGTGGCAACATCATGCTTTGGGGCTGTTTCTCTGCAAAGGGATCAGGCAAACATGCCAGCAACAGTGTGTGACAACCTTGTGAAGACATTTGACCTCTGTCATTGCCAACAAAGGATATATAACAAAGTATTGAGATGAACTTTTGATATTGACCAAATACTTATTTTCCACCATAATTTTCAAATAAATTCTTTCCAAATCAGACAATGTGATTGTCTGGATTTGTTTCCACATTTTGTCTCTCATAGTTGTGGTATACCTATGATGAAAATTACAGGCCTCTCTCATCTTCTTAAGTGGGAGAACTTGCACAATTGGTGGCTGACTAAATACTTTTTTGCCCCACTGTATATTTGAATGATATTTAATAAATTTGGTGTAACAGCATTTTGACATTTTTAATATGTTGTGTTGAGTTAAAATTTGCCATCATGAGGTATAAAGGCATTGGGGCCCATTTAACAAGCTCCGTAGGGAGTTTGTGGGCCCGTGTTTCTGGCGAGTCTGAAGACTCGCCATAAACACCAGTGATGTACCGCTCACTTTTTGGCCTCCCAGAAAAAGCTTGTAAAATCGGCGCTATGGAAGTCCCATTGAAAAAAGACTTTACGCAAATTGAGTAAGTTAATTTGCGTTACGGCCAAAAAAGTGTGCGGTACAACTTTTTTGACAAGACTCTATAACCCATAATGCTGCTTTTTCACTAATAACGCAAAACTCGTAATCTAGCCGATAGTGTCTAAGGTAGCTGATAGTCCAAAGTAGAATTATTCAGTCAGCCAATCAACAGTATGGCCGCACTTTACTCTGAAAAGACAAAAAGTCAGCTTATACCAACTCCCTACTGTGTAGAGTATTGCTCCATCTGTGACCTGATAGGGTTGTCCATTCCTTAGGCTGAAAAATATAACATTTGCTCTTTCAGTGCAGGAAATTTTTGTAGAATTTTTATTTTGGAGCCCGTTCTTCTGTTCTTTGTTGCTTAATGTGACATCTCTCGACCAAGTATCCTGAAACCTGGCTGCATCTGTTAGCAATGTCAACTTAACTACTTGTGGAGGTTTCATCAAAGTGGATTGTACCATATCTAGATCCTCTGTATTATCAATTAGAGTTGACGGCATGTGTTGGGGCCCCAAAACACTGTCACCCACCTGACATGCCAATTCTGTATTTTTAAAGAAATCATTTACAGTGGCGTATGTATCAGGAGGGTTGAATACACCTTCCAGAGTTACTGTAATAGCTTCATGGTGTTTGTTAAGCAATCTTGTTAGCTCTTCTAGTAGTGTGAGATGAATTTCCATAGTGTCCAATGTGGCTGCAGGAGTACAGGCTATACGGTATGGTTAAATATGAAGAAGCCAGTAATGAACCATAAAGCTGCTCAAAGTCCTTCTGGAGCAGTTATCAGAGCAAAAAATATGCAATGTTTTAAAGATGTTGCCTCTCAAATAGCATGCCTAAGTGGCAAGTGTAAATACTTGCAGATGTTTGTGGTTATAGGTCTTCTCCCTGTTGAGCAGTATATAAAGATGACCGCCATCCTTGTGATCACTGTAGGCCGTCATGCATTGCAAGAACAAATCAGTGGTCTGAAGTTAAAGAGAATGATCACTGGGAAGTTAAGATGACTGTTCGGACCGTCTATTTTAAGTAGTTATGTTCCAAGATTGATGATTTATGCAAAGTATTGCCGCAGCTACGGCTAGATGCAACTGTTCGCGTTCCTGGCTGGCTCAGCCCTCAGCTTCATTTTAAAGTTTAATGAAAGAGAGTGCACTGTTTTTAAGAGTATTTTTTAAAAAAACGGGCACTCATTCATTAAACGTTATACTAACATAAAAGTAGATTTTAAGGTGGTGATTAAAATAAAGTATGCAACCACTGATCAATATCTTGCTAATTCTTATTATTTTATGTGTTTATTTTACACCTTTAAACAGAGTGGTTATGATACACAATCTACTATTAATAATGCTAATCATGTTCCAAAACTAAAATTTCACATATAGAAAATTGAAAATGCAAAGTTGTTCTGTCCCTTGCTGTATGGTAAAGATAATATTCCTTTGCATAATCAATTTATGTTCCCTTGTGTTTATTATGAACTTTGTGAACTTGCAAAGTTATAAATATTTAATTATTACAAAAGTCCTTAACACAAGAATTCAAACAGAAATTGGAAGTCAGAATGTAACACTTTTAATGCATTGACTAATAGCTTAGTTTCATAGGAAGAATACTTGTACGTGAAAAGACGTCTAGGGCTAGATTACAAGTGGAACGCTAAATATCGCTTACATGCAAGTGATATTAGCGCTCCACTGAGTAATACCATCACACGCTAATGTGTGCTGGTATTACAAGTAAAGGGCAATGCAAGCTCGAATTTGCATTGCTAGGAAGCATTGCAGTCATGAGAGATCGCTTCCATAGGCTCCAATAGTGTCAGATAAGGCATGAGAAACTTGTTTAGCAAAGGGAGTAAATAGCACAGCGATGGCAGCAAAGTGTAAATATATATGTATGTGGTTATATACGGTTATGTGTTTATATGTGTATATATAAGCATATACATATATATTTACAGAGAACACACAGTTCTCATAGACCGCAATGTAAAGGCATTTTTCAGTGCCATTTTTTTCTAACAACCCCCCCCCCCCAACTTTAAAATCCCAAAACTGCCTAGTGCCATTGGTTTTTATTTTTAATAAAAAATTATAATGCCCTCTATTTTGAGGGAATTTTGGGCACTTTTAGAAAATTTTCCCTGATCTCTTTTTTTCTAAATTTCTGATTTTAATTGGTACTGTGAGCTCATGGTAGCAATAACCAGCCACTTGTAATGGTTGATTATTTATCAAGTGCCCGCAAATGGGAAAATTTGCCAGTTTGCGGGAGCACAATATTTTAGCACTCCACTTGTAATCTAGCCCCTAGTGTTTAAGAATGTCTATAAATACGCAACCCCCCAAATTTACTACTAAGAATTTTTTTTAGGGATTGGATTCAAATTTGCTCAGTCTTTATGAAAAGATGCTTAAATGTTTTTATAGTGTGTAAGCATTAAGTGTTACTTTCTTCTTTCAATTTGCTCCTAAAAGCTTATCTGTAACTGTCAAAAGTTATAAAACGCTTTGAACTAGAAGAAAAGGTATAGACAGTTATATTGAAACTCCTTTACTGTGCTGCTACAAAACTTAAGAGCTTCTGTAAAAGTCTGTTTGACATCACTGTAAGTATATTTTGTTTGATTGGTTTTCAACAATATTTTACAAAAGTCTTTCATAAGATGAGAATGTCGAAGACTATTTAAAGGTCTCTATTTATTAAGCTTCTCATGCAGCTTTGGATCCCTTGAGGTAAAGGTTGGCTCATACAACCCTGCAAACCAATAGTTAAAAAGACATTAAACACTTAGATATAGTAATATAAAATAATGAATTGTATGTATGTATGTATATACAGTATATATATACATATAGTATATACAGTGTATATTATTCCTGTTAGAAATGAAAGTGCAGAACAATACTATATTCCACAAAGCCATTGGCTGCAAACTCCAGTTACTTTTTTAACTGTCCCTAATTGGCCACAACAGAGAAAGAAACCTAAGTTAGAATATGGTAGCTTCCATTGTTTTATAAACATTAAAACTTTACACTTATTTTGTCAATATTTATACAACTAATTATTATTATTATTATCGGTTATTTGTAGAGCGCCAACAGATTCCACAGCACTATAAACAAAGGTGGAGTACAACAAAACAATTATATGGGTCAAATGGGTAGAGGGCCCTGCCAAGAGTTGCACTTTTGTAGTCAGCTCTTAAGCAGGTGATCTACAAACAGCTGGACTCTTATGCTTTCATGCTAAAGGGGGTTCAGGGGATAGTGATGGAGGAGAGGAACTAGTATAAAGAAAGGTTAGTGTAGGTTGTATGCATCCCTGAACAGTAGAGTCTTTAGGGAGCGCTTGAAGCTTAAAAAACTAGTGGAGAGTCTTGTGGAGCGAGGCAGAGAGTTCCAACAAGATGGGAGCCAGTCTGGAGAAGTCCTGTAAACGGGAGTGTGAGGAGGTAACAAGAGAGGAGGAGAGGAGGAGGTCATGAGCAGAGCGAAGGGGATGGGAGGTAGAGTATCTGGAGACAAGGTCTTAGATATAGTGGGGAGCAGTGCAGTTGAGGGCTTTGTATGTCAAAGTGAGAATTTTGTGTTTGATCCTAGAGGCAAGAGGAAGCCAGTGAAGGGATTGGCAGAGAGGTGCAGCAGATGAAGAGTGACATGTAAGGAAGATGAGCCTGGCAGAGGCATTCATTATGGATTGTAAAGGAGCTAGGTGGCAGATGGGGAGACCAGAGAGGACAGAATTGCAGTAATCGAGGTGGGAAAGGATGAGTGGATTAAAATCTTAGCTGTGTCTTGTGTAAGGAAGTGTCTAATTTTAGAGATGTTTTTAAGGTGGAAGCGGCAGGCTTTAGCCAAGAACTGAATGTGAGGAGTGAAAGAAAGATCTGAGTCAAATGTGACCCTGAGACATCGGGCATGCAGGGTAGGGGTACTAATGGAGTTGTCGACAAATATAGAGAGATTGGGGGTGTAGATTTTAGAAGAAGAGGGGGGAAATAAGGAGCTCAGTTTTGGAGAGATTTAGCTTGAGGTAGTGAGAGGACATCCAGGAAGAGATGTGAGAAAGACAGTTAGTGACATGGGTTAGCAAGGAAGGAGATAGGTCTGGTGCAGAGAAGTAGATTTGGGTGTCGTCGGTATACAAATGATATTGGAAACCAAGGGGCTTTATTAGGGAACTTAGTGATGACGTGTAGATTGAGAAGAGAAGGGGACTGAGGACAGAGCCTTGCGGTACTCTGACAGAAAGTGGTGATGGGGCAGAGAAGACCCCAGAGAAGGCTACACTAAAGGTACGGTTTGACAGGTAGGAAGAGAGCCACGAGAGGGCTGTGTCACAGATGCCAAAGGATTGGAGGGTTTGGAGCAAAATCGTGGTCAACAGTGTCAAAGGCAACAGACAGATCAAGGAGGATAAGCAGAGAAAAGTGGCCTTTTGATTTTACTGTAAGTAGGTTGTTGGTAACCTTAACAATTGCTGTCTGTGTGGAGCGATGGGGACGAAATACAGATTGCAGTGGATCAAGGAGGGAGTTTGATGTAAGGAAATAGGATGGGCATGCATGTACTAGTTTTTCAAGAAGCTTTGAGGCAAGAGGGAGGAGGGAAATAGGGCGGTAGTTGGATGGGGAGGTAGGATCAAGGGAAGGTATTTTGAGGATAGGTGTGACTAGTGCATGTTTCAGAGATGAGGGAAATATACCGGTGCTGAGGGAGAGGTTGAAAATGTGTGAGTATAGGGATAATTGTAGCAGAGAGGGAGGGGAGTAGATGTGAGGGGATAGGGTCAAGGGGACAGGTAGTGAGGTGAAAGGGCAGTATAAGTGCCAAAACGTATTCCTCAGTAACAGGGGAGAATGAGCTAAATTTAAGGTTATGTGGGTTGTGGTTGATTGAGAGCTTTTGAGGGGGTAAGAGAATGGAATTATGTTGAGAGCTGATTTCGTTTCTGATGGAGTCGATTTTGTAAATGAAGTGGCTGGCAAAATCTTGAGCTAACAGAGAAGTTGCATTAGGAGGTAGGGAGGGCCAAGAAGAGTATTGAAAGTGGAGAACAGACGTTTTGGGTTTGAAGAAAGATTAGAGATAAGAGTAGAGAAGTAGTGTTGCTTATGGAAATTAAGGGCAGAATAGTAGGAGATCAAGATGAATTTGTAATGAAGAAAATCAGTTGAACTCCGAGATTTTCTCCAGTGCCACTCAGCAGTACGGGAACATCTGCGTAGGTACAGTGTCAGAGGAGTATGGCAAGGCTGAGGATGAGTGTGTGATTTCCGAGCTATGGTAAGAGGGGCCAGATTGTCAAGGACAGATGTAAGGGTGGAATTATAGTGGCAGATAGATTGGTCAGGGCAGCACAGGAAAAGGAGGAGAAGGATGAGAGGAGAGCTTCGAGGGAGTTAGCAAGCTGTTGCTGATCTAATGACATAATGCTACTGTGAAGTTTGGCTCTGAGGAGTAGAAGGAGGGAGAGTTGTAGGGAGGGATGATATGTGGCAAGCAAGGAGATGGTGGACAGAAAGAGGAAAGGGGGAGTTTGTGAAGTTTGAGAGAGTGGATCGATAGCTAAAGATCAGGTCAAGCGAGTGACCGTCTGTGTGAGTGGGAGAATCAGTCCATTGTCACAAACCGAAAGAGGAAGTGAGTTGCAGAAGTTGTTTTGCAGATGAGGCAGTGGGATTGTCAAAAGGGGTGTTAAAGTCCCCAAGAATGAGGGCAGGGGTGTCTGAAGAAAGGAAATAAGGTAGCCAGGCAGCCAAGTTATCTAGAAATTGAGTTGAGGAGCCAGTGGGTCGGTATATGACTGCAGCACGTATAGAGAGAGGAGAAAATAAGCAAATCATATGGGTTTCAAATGAGGAAAATGTGAGGGAACTAATGAAACTTTAAAAAAAATATCCACGTTATTCTAGGACTAATCTTTTCTTTGAAGACATCAGTATTTATTTAGTGTTTAATGTCCCTTTAAGAAGCAATATGTATAAGACTGTGGCCTCTTAACCGTTCCCCCCACCTCAGAGAGGGTGGTGTTAAATCACCTGAACTCATTTGTTTGGGGTTATTGCTTGTGCAATGAAAAAATACAGATAGCAGATGAGCGGCAAATTGTATGTAAGCAGATAGCAATGTTGAATTATGCTCATTTACTCTTTGGTTAAATACATATATTGAATTTCAGGGTCCAACTTTATGAAATTTATAGAACCATATTATAAGTGTAGTGTTATTGATTGCGCAGGTTGCACTATCAATGATGCAGGCCCAGACAATGAATAGCTCAGAATCTGGTATTACAAGTAAATGGTTAAAAAGAATTACCAGAAAATGTTTTGTGTGGCTGACATCTCTTTAGCGTGCCCTATAATTTCAATGGAGAGTGCAGCTGTGCTTAACATCATTTATATTATCATTTTGGAGCAGGACTGGAGAACTGAAATGAAGTGTTAGTGCTAGCATAAAAGTACATTAAAACACATGTAAAACATATTTAAGTATAACACCACTTTGCTGGTGGTACTTGCACTGCTACTTTTTTTAAGTGGGTCAGTTACAAAGAATTTGTGTGAAACAATGATCAAAGGTCATGACCCAAACAATTGAAACAGACTGCCAGTTGTTCAACTAGTTTTGTCAGCTGGTGGCTGTGGCTGATAATCAAATAAAGAAGCCCAATTTTTAAATGGTGGGATGCCACCACCACCACTGCTGATCCCAGCCAATGAACCAACATGCCATCCCCTCTCTGTCTCTAACAGTACAGCTGGTGGGGGTGGCCTATAGCTTCAGAATAAACACACTCAGTAAACAATTGGTTAATATCTATGATAAAGTACAATAAAACTTATATTTTAAGTGCAAAGTCAGTAGCCACTTAACTATGCAACAAAAGGGTTAATACACTTTTAAAATTAAAACTAACTATGGGCCAAATTACAAGTTTTGCGGTACGGCTATACCGCTTGGTGCGTGGAATAGCAGGGCTCTCGTATTAAAAGTCGTGGCGGTACAGCTATACCGCAAGCGTTTTAGCCTGTACCGGAACTCTCTATTCAACAATAAAAAATGGCTTTTAAATGTGCAATTTCCATTGTATTACAGGTTGTGCAGCCCAGCTATTATGCTAGCAATATAGCTTATATCCAGTAGTTATGGATTTAGCGAAACAAAAATGTTTGACAAAACTCATAACAAAAATGTTACAAAGTACACTAACACCAATAAACTACACTATTAACCCCTGCATCACAAATACTTTATTAAACATATAAACCCCTAATCCACCACCCACCCACCCAAATAGCCTACATTAAAATAAAGTATTAACCCCTAAACCGCTGACCCTCCACACCACCAAAACTAAATAAATCTATTAACCCCTAAACCGCTGGCCCCCAACATTACAACTACTAAACAAAACCTATTAACCCCTAAACCGCTAACCCAAAACATCGCAAAAAACTAAATTATACTATTAACCCCTAAACCTAACACCCCCTAACTTTAAATTACAATTACAATATAATAATTACATTAAAATAAATAAAAACTTACCTGTGAAATAAAAAACAAACAAACATAAACTATAAATTAACCTAACATTATTATTTTAAAATACTAAAATAAACGAAAAATAAAAATCCTAAATTACAAAATTAAAAAATCCTAACACTACAAAAAATAAAAAAATCTAACATTACAAAAAAAACAAACACTAAAATTATGAAAATTAAAAAAATCTAAAATAACAAAAAATAATAAACGAAATTATCCAAAATAGTAGAAAATAAACCTAATCTAATACACCCCTATAAAAATAAAAAAGCCACTCCAAAATAAAAACACCCCCTAATCTAACAATAAACTCCCAATAGTCCTTAAAAGGGCCTTTTGTAGGCATTGCCCTAAGTTAAACATCTCTTTTTTATAAAAAAAATTACAAAGTACCCCCTAACAGTAAACCCCCCACCCAACCAACCCCACCAAAAAACTTGTCTTAAAAAAACCTAAAGTGGCATTTGTATGGGCATTGCCCTTAAAAGGGCAATAAAAAGTCCTAATCTAAAAAAAAACCACCCCAAATTTTTTTTAAAAAAAACCTTAACACTAACCCCAAAAAATGTACTCACAGTTCCTGAAGTCCAGACATCCATCTTCATACAGGTGGGCGACCATGTATAGGGGCCGATTTATGAAAGTGCGAATGGACATGATTCGATGCAGCATATTATGTCCGCCGCACATCAATAAATGCCGACAGCAAGCGATTGTGAACTGCTTGTGCAATGCCGCCCCCTAGCAGGAGGTGTCAATCAGCACAATTGTATAGGATTGGGCGGATGGATGTCTGCATCCTCAGAGCAGGCAGACAAGTTATGGAGCAGCGATCTTTAGACCGCTGCTTCATAACTGCTGTTTCCAACAATCCTGAAGGCTCATGCAGAAACAGGGACATCAAGCTCCATTCCAAGCTTGATAATTCTTCTCCAATGTCTCAGCATGAAATGCGAAGCAAACTTAGAGGGGATGTGAAGAGTCTGTGAGTTTTTTGTTTTCAATAAATATGAATTTTACATATATATGTAAGTTTCATTGTGTTCTTTATAATTATTTACCATAACAAAAGAAGAAAATACAAAATACCTCTAACATGCCAAGTAAAGAACCCACGCTGAGTCTGGCGATTAATTAAGCAACTTAAAGGAAGATTAAATTGTGGGTTTCACTAATTAGACAAAATGTATATTTAATAATTCAAAACAAATCTCAGTATTTTTTGTGTGTGCAGAATTACTTAATTGTCAGCACGATTCATATTCAAGCATATCGTCAAATGCACCCATAATCTGTGCACCAGCTATTCAAGAATGTGCAAAGTATCAAAAATAGTAGGTGGATATTTTCACATCCTCTACAGTACACTTCGACAGGCACTTAAGTTGTTTCAGGAATTGCATTTTTTACACCTTTCCCAGGCATACTGTAACTGTATTGTGTGAAATGGCTTTTCAAATAACAAGTATATTTGTCATTCTTTAATTTGTGCCCCAGCATTATGCTGTCATGTTGGAGAAATGAGTTTAAGAAGTTGCTATAGGCATGCTATAGTAAGGGTGCTTACTAAATAGCATTGAGTGCTATTTGCTGCACTCAATGCTGCTGACCTGATTGCTTTGTGCATATTATGCTAATTTAGCTGCCATTTTTGTTAAGGGACAGTGGTGCTTTTTTTTTCTTTCAAAAATTTGTTACAAGTATATACAGTATATGACCTCATTGGCAAGGCAAAAAGACAGACATTTCTTGAAATTAATGGAGGGACTACTGGTATATGTGAAGACAATCATCTTATGGTATTTTGGTCCAAAATTGGTCCTGTGGTTTCTTGATTTTTTTGGAGGGAGCATAATATTGTTTCAGAATATAATCTGCATTGCTATGTAAAAGTATTATGTAGAGCCTTTCATTGATACACAGGGCTTAACAGATAGTCCATTGAAGAATTTTCTCAGGAGTGATAACTATTGTTTAAATACAAATACTGATACATAATCATTAAACTGCATAACACTGTACAATCTGCTCTATCTGAAAATAATTAAATGCATTCTGTGCTCCCTCATTTTCTTGTTGAGCTCCAGTATGGGCATAATTTAAACAAAACAAATAGTTTATTGATTCTGCTAATAATAATTAATTTGGAGTGAATCAGTGCATTTTTCTACAAAAAAAAAATCTAATATGAAGTGATATTTTGGCTTTCAAGGTGAAAATAAAATATTTTTGAGCTGTAAGTAATAGGTTAATATAAATTTGAGGAAATGTTTTAGGACGTTAAGGTTTAAACTAGGATTAGCTGGGTTTTTTTTTTTTTTTTTTTTTTATATGGCTAATTAAATTATTTTATTTTTTTACAAATATTTTACACATTTTGCAATATACTGTATACTCTGCTACTTATTGTTGTCTATTATACCTAATACATTTCGACTTTCCAATTCTTTTGGCCTATATCATTTAATCTTAACACAAATAATCAGAAAGTAATAACATTTTTTATATTATTTTCTATTGTATTTTATTATTAGTGAGTCAAAGCTTGCTGTTTTTGGTTTAAAAAAATGTTAATTACACAAACACACATGCACACAAACACTTATACAAATAAATTATTTATTTCCCAAAATATTTATTGGCTGCACTGTTCTTTATTCATTTTGTTTCACACAAAACATATACTGTATATTGGTGGAAAATGTACACTTGTTTTTGTTAAAAAGTGCCATAAATCATGTTGAGATCTGTGCATATTCTTGGACTAATAAAGTAAAAATACTTTGCAAAAAAAGTAAAATGACTTGCATAGCCATGCTATCTGGAGTAGACTGACCCACCCCTCATAAGTGTTTAACATAAGAAACACAGGCATTGGGCTCCATGTACTAAGCTGTTTGCGAGGTGTTTGTGAGTCTTTCCATCTAAATTTCTGCATGCAGATCGAACATCTTATGTACTATGCCCCAAATTCATTGAAAAACTGACATTTACAAGTCTTGAGCGAACTTGTCCGCAAGTCTTATATTCTAGTCTTTTTGTAGCTAAAAAATCCTTGTTTTACATAAATCTCTAAATAAACAGTAATTACTAGACAATCTATTTCTATGTGCGCTACTTTTTCTACACCTAGCTCGTGAAAAATCTCTTGCCAGCTTATAGGTGGTGAGGACAATGATAAACAATAAGGTCTATAAGATATATGCCTACAAGTGATATAAAAGACAACAATAGACTTTAATCTTTACTCACTGTAGAAGTGGAGACACTTCTTCAGCTATATATTCTTCGTCTGATGCAAATCAGAGGGAGAAGGCAAATTCGGGAACCTTATGCCATAGAAAATGATGTTAGAAGAAGGAGATTGCGGGTACAGCGTGTATTCCTTCCTCGGGTTCCTTTAGATGGCCTTTCTGATAGAGAGGATATTCAAAGGTTCCGTCTGGATCGACATTCAATATTGACTTTATATGCTCAAATTGCGCAGTTCCATTCCTGGACACCTCAGGTTTCTTGCTGCCTTGCACTTTTTTGCCACCGGATCATTTCAGGCAGTGTCCAGCGTCATCATTGGTTTCAGTCAATCTGCCTTTTAGCGTCATCTAACAAAAGTTATCGATGCATTAATGCATATATTCCCAGAATATGTTTGTCTACCATCTACCACAGAAGAATGGCAATCGATAAAGTCTCAAATCTATTGTGTGGCAGGAATACCAAATGTACTTGGGGCCATAGACTGTACCCTATTACAGTTCACCACCACGTTTATGGGAGGAGATTTATTGGACATTTATTTAAAAGAAAGTCTTGCCATTCTCTGAATGTACAGCTGGTGTGTGACCCAAAAATGAGAATTATAAGCGTAAGATCCAATTACCCTGGCAAATATACTGTCATGATGCTTACATCCTAAGGCAGACCAAACTGTATCAAAAGTTCGAGAATGGAGAGATGCCAGAGGGATGGTTATTAGGTAAGCTTAAATGGTAAACTTTTTTTTATATATATATATTTGTCTATTTTTTTATTTTGTCCATTTAACCTATTGCAAATACATATATATATATATATTCTTCAACAAACTACAAGAGGAGAACAAGGACCATCAAAAAATTTCCTAAGGCCCTGTATAGATAGGGAATCAAGCACTCTTTTTATAAAAATAGCTCAAAAGTGTAGCTAAATTAAACAAATGGAATGAATTTCTGACCAGTACAATCAAAGAGAACAAAAAATAATTTATTAAAAGTACAGAAAGAAGTAAATCCTAACTGTCCAAACATAGCAATAGGCCAGTTGTGCTCTGGCCTCGGGTATATGTTGGCAACACAAAGTAAAGTATGTTGAACAAACAATATAGTACATGTGGCCAATTAAAACCCTGAAGATGTGCACATCATAATCATAATATTGGCAAAATTACAATCCAAAGACACCTAGTACACTGCTACACCCAAGCTGTACACGGTACCCAAGTCAATACAAGGGATAATTACCGGACAGGTACATTTTTAGGGATCTAAGTAGTGATAGGTGCTTTGTAAAGATTTCAGGAACAACAATAATGGCAGTATAGCAACAATTACAAAGAATTACATACAAATATGAAGAATAGATATTGCAATGGTTATTAGCAATAAGATAAATAGTGAGTTACATACAAGTATGAAGAATAACTATTGCAATGGTTATTAGCAATAAGATAGATAGTGGAACATAGTAATACATCCTCCATAATGAATTGCCTCAGTACATTAGTTACATAGAGACACAGCAGTTTACATAGAAATGCCTGCATATATTGAGATAAAATTCTCACAAGAGTGTATTGCTGAAGAAAACAACCAAATCACACCAGGATGATTTTCCACATATAGCGGTATTGTTTTCAGCCAAACTTAGCATAAGTCCAAGGTATGCAAAATGGGATAAGTGCTGCCAAAGCTGCATGCGTGTTAGTAAAGCATAGTACGTCTTATTGCTGAAGATATTGTGTGAAAACAGCAAACAAGCCAAATGAGCAGTGGGAGTCAGTCCAGGCTAACCCCCCATATTGCATGTGAAAGCAGCTATATTCCTATGTTAAGCCGTAAGCATGCACTTATCTGATTCTGGAGGTGTCCACAATTGAGGTCCGCTGTTTGTTACTGGTTGCCTCCTGAAATACTGCCTTGTAATTGAGTCCCATGAAACAGTTTGCTGAGCCAGTTGAATGCTACACGCTGAGACTGCAGTGTGGTAGGACTGTGTGCTTACTTCCTGGTTGGTCACATGTGCATCCGTGATCCAATGCCTACGATCCTGATCGTTTCACCCACAATGCCAAATGATAGACGGGGCTTCCTCAGGGCAGATGGATCTTAGCCCTGCTGGGAGGGAATATATCCACAAAGACTCCTCCCAGTTTTAACCAATTATGTACCTTAATCTTGATGCTAAACAATGTGTAACATACATACCAAACCTAACTATTTTTAAAGAAGTAGGAAATAAATAGCACAAAATTGATGAGACATAATAAGTCAAATTAGTTAATGACGTTCACAATTACAAACAAATAAAAAAAAAACATGAAAAACAAAAGATAAGCAAAAGAATGAAATAAGTAGTTTTTAATTGAGATTAAAAATAGAATCTCAGGGAGCAAGTAGTGATGTTAGAAAGCTATTCACTTTAATAACATCCAAATACTCTTATATACATGAATATTATAATAGAAAGGGGCATTTTTAGATGAAACTAGCCATATCCAACTTTTTTTTGCTCAAAATTATTAACAATGACAAGGGCCTCATCTACCTCTAGTTTTGCTTTCTCAAGTCTTTCTTTATTTCTCTTGACCATTTTTTTCATCAAAATTATTGACATTCTGACAGGCTGGTATTCCAATCCTCTAAGAATGCCTCACCACCCTCATCACTGCGTAAGTTGGTTCCAGGATCTAGCTTCAATCTCAAGCCCCTTGGTATTATTTCATTCTGAATGTAATTTTCCAGACTAGATGATTCAGCTCTCAATCTAATCTGTTTCATTACCAGTTGTTTATAGTTTTTAAAGGCACCAAAAATAACACCTATCACGACTTAGATCCCTAAAAATTTACCTGTCCGGTAATTATCCCTTGTATTGACTTGGGTACCGTGTACAGCTTGGGTGTAGCAGTGTACTGGGTGTCTTTGGATTGTATTTTTGCCAATATTATGATTATGATGTGCACATCTTCAGGGTTTTAATTGGCCACATGTACTATATTGTTTGTTCAACATACTTTACTTTGTGTTGCTAACATATACCCGAGGCCAGCGCACAACCAGCCTATTGCTATGTTTGGACAGTTAGGATTTACTTCTTTCTGTACTATTAATAAATTATTTTTTGTTCTCTGTGATTGTACTGGTCAGAAATTCATTCAATTTGTTTAATTTAGCTACACTTTTGAGCTATTTTTATAAAAAGAGTGCTTGATTCCCCATCTATACAGGGCCTTAGGAAATTTTTGATGGTCCTTGTTCTCCTCTTGTAGTTTGTTGAAGAATAATTTTTTATAGGGTCTGCACTACATTAAAATTATAATCTAATATAACATTAATGTTTTCTAAATGTTGATAATTTTTTTCTATGGAAAAAGACACATTTATAGTAGCCATTTGTCCTGTACCCTTTTTTTTTTTTTTATAAATAACAATTCCTAGTATACTGGGTGTATACCCCTCACTAGGTCTAACTTTCAGGATTAGGCCGCTGTGTCATAGATTCTATGTTTCTCTGATCTGTACAAATCTAAGAGGGCAATATGGCGTTCACTTTGTCTGATGAAACTTGGGAAGCAGAACTTTCTGCTACATTTTCTATGAGTAACACTGTGGAGAGCAAGAATGGTGAAGGAGAGACTATCAATATTTTTGGTGCCTTTAAAAACTATAAACAACTGGTAATGAAACAGATTAGATTGAGAGCTGAATCATCTAGTCTGGAAAATTACATTCAGAATGAAATAATACCAAGGGGCTTGAGATTGAAGCTAGATCCTGGAACCAACTTACGCAGTGATGAGGGTGGTGAGGCATTCTTAGAGGACTGGAATACCAGCCTGTCAGAATGTCAATAATTTTGATGAAAAAAATGGTCAAGAGAAATAAAGAAAGACTTGAGAAAACAAAACTAGAGGTAGATGAGACCCTTGTCATTGTTAATAATTTTGAGCAAAAAAAAGTTGGATATGGCTAGTTTCATCTAAAAATGCCCCTTTCTATTATAATATTCATGTATATTAGAGTATTTGGGTGTTATTAAAGTGAATAGCTTTCTAACATCACTACTTGCTCCCTGAAATTCTATTTTTAATCTCAATTAAAAACTACTTATTTCATTCTTTTGCTTATCTTTTGTTTTTCATTTTTTTTTTATTTGTTTGTAATTGTGAACGTCATTAACTAATTTGACTTATTATGTCTCATCAATTTTGTGCTATTTATTTCCTTCTTCTTTAAAAATAGTTAGGTTTGGTATGTATGTTACACATTGTTTAGCATCAAGATTAAGGTACATAATTGGTTAAAACTGGGAGGAGTCTTTGTGGATATATTCCCTCCCAGCAGGGCTAAGATCCATCCGCCCTGAGGAAGCCCCGTCTATCATTTGGCATTGTGGGTGTAACGATCAGGATCGTAGGCATTGAATCACGGATGCACATGTGACCAACCAGGAAGTAAGCACACAGTCCTACCACGCTGCAGTCTCAGCGTGTAGCATTCAACTGGCTCAGCAAACTGTTTCATGGGACTCAATTACAAGGCAGTATTTCAGGAGGCAACCGGTAACAAACAGCGGACCTCAATTGTGGACACCTCCAGAATCAGATAAGTGCATGGTTACGGCTTAACATAGGAATATAGCTGCTTTCACATGCAATATGGGGGGTTAGCCTGGACTGACTCCCACTGCTCATTTGGCTTGTTTGCTGTTTTCACACAATATCTTCAGCAATAAGACGTACTATGCTTTACTAACACGCATGCAGCTTTGGCAGCACTTATCCCATTTTGCATACCTTGGACTTATGCTAAGTTTGGCTGAAAACAATACCGCTATATGTGGAAAATCATCCTGGTGTGATTTGGTTGTTTTCTTCAGCAATACACTCTTGTGAGAATTTTATCTCAATATATGCAGGCATCTCTATGTAAACTGCTGTGTCTCTATGTAACTGATGTACTGAGGCAATTCATTATGGAGGATGTATTACTATGTTCCACTATCTATCTTATTGCTAATAACCATTGCAATAGTTATTCTTCATACTTGTATGTAACTCACTATTTATCTTATTGCTAATAACCATTGCAATAGCTATTCTTCATTCTTGTATGTAATTCTTTGTAATTGTTGCTATACTGCCATTATTGTTGTTCCTGAAATTTTTACAAAGCACCTATCACTACTTAGATCCCTAAAAATTTACCTGTCCAGTAATTATCCCTTGTATTGACTTGGGTACCGTGTACAGCTTGGGTGTAGCAGTGTACTAGGTGTCTTTGGATTGTATTTGTGCCAATATTATGATTATGATGTGCACATCTTCAGGGTTTTAATTGGCCACATGTACTATATTGTTTGTTCAACATACTTTACTTTGTGTTGCCAACATATACCCGAGGCCAACGCACAACTGGCCTATTGCTATGTTTGGACAGTTAGGATTTATTTCTTTCTGTACTATTAATAAATTATTTTTTGTTCTCTGTGATTGTACTGGTCAGAAATTCATTCAATTTGTTTAATTTAGCAACACTTTTGAGCTATTTTTATAAAAAGAGTGCTTGATTCCCTATCTATACAGGGCCTTAGGAAATTTTTGATGGTCCTTATTCTCCTCTTGTAGTTTGTTGAAGAATATTTTTTTATAGGTTCTGCACCACATTAAAATTATAATCTAACATAGCATTAATGTTTTCTAAATTTTGATAATTTTTTCTATGGAAAAAGACACATTTATTGTAGCGATTTGTCCTGTACCCTTTTTGTTTTTTTACATATATATATATATATATATATATATATATATATATATATATATATATATATATATATATATATATATATATATATATATATATATATATATATCTGTCTTAACATTTATACATTTTGTATAAATCTATTTTATTACAAATATTTGGTGAACAAAAATAAATTCTAATTAGTATCTGATAGTAATTTGACGCTATCGTCTAAACTTAATCCAAAAAATTATTATTGGATATTTTATGCAATAATTTCAATGATGGATTTTGTTTATTATTATTCAAAACATATTTCATTACAAACTATGACATACTTTATTATGTTTTTTTTTTTTTTTTTATTACAGGGGATGCTGGTTACCCTTATTATGAATGGCTTCTGACACCCTATAATAACCCACAACTCAGGAAATATATCCGGTTCAATGAGGCACACAAGATGACAAGGTGTGTCATTGAAAGGACATATGGATTATTGAAAATTAGGTTCTGATGTCTGGACAGATTGGGTGGTGCAATGCAGTATTCTACAGAGAAAGTTGCTACCATCTTAACATCACCCCCCACTCACTAGCTGAAGTTTTGCAGCTGAAGAGTCAGGTCGTTCCCGCCTTTGATGAGGGGCCTTGTATTATCTATAACCGGCAGAATCCACGGTGCTTGACTCCTTCCATCTCGTGCTCCCGTTATAAACTGAAACTCTATCTACTACTCCCGGGCTTGTGCCGAGGAGGTGCGGCCAACTCTCACGGGTGAGCTCCGGGTTTATTCAACCTATTGTTGAGGGACATTTGGAGTGTAAGGTGAGAGGCTTAGTAACAGGGCCCCTATTTCCCTGCTAGTTGAATGACCTATTTAACAAGCTTGTCATTTACGGATATGCCCAGACAGACTTCAGATCTGGTGTAGGTTAAAGAAAATATTTACCCACTTTAGAGGATTCCTCCCTTTATACTCCTACAACAGAGTTCCAGTATATGTTTGGGACTTTAGTTAGAATTTGCCAATACTTTTTGTCTGTTTCTATTTCATTCGTTTGGATTTTTTTGTTGCCTGTAGATACCTAACTACTCTGTTATCGCATACAAATGACTATCGCCATTCATAGCCGTGTTCAAAAATCTTAGATCAAGTATCCCTGTGTACTATGCAAACAATTTTTATACTATGCTAGCTAATTTTTATGCTACTGTTTGTGTTCGGTACATTCTTACAATAATCTGCTCCCTCAAGTTTTAATTTATATGTATAGAATATTTTTTTTTTTTTTTGGAATCAAAGTTTTTTATTGAGGGATACCAAATATACAAAGGTCACATACAATAAACATTATACATAGAATTGGTACATGTCACCTCTAAAGTTTTGTCAAGCCATTAACCTCTGTCCAACCATATAGTAATCACATTCTGGCATTACCTCTTTTTTGTTTTATTTCCTATGTTACAACACAGCATGAAAAGTAAAGGGAAGAAAAAACAACAACATTTGCAGTTTAAATATCCATAACAGCTTATACAACCTATAGTATGGTAGATTAAATATGACATAAAAATGTATTTGAGTTCTATATAAATAAAAAAGGGATATATGAAAAACTTATAGCAATATATTAACCATTGCGGATAAATACCGCTAATTTGTTCACTTACAATAAGAGTGAACGGTAGCTAAAAATAACAACGAAAGAATAATATAGAGTCACCCCCTCCCTAGAATAAAAATATAGACAAGATAGACTTTACACCTTGAAGCACTATAATTAATATCGGATAGACGTCTCTTTAGTTTAAAGTAAGGGGAGAGGGGGGGGGAGGGAGATGTGCTAGTTAGATCAGAGCCCCCTAAGCTATAAAACACAACCCAAGAGTCACTGCAAGCTGCATAACGTTGGCCAATCCAACCCTAATTTAAAGGCTATGTATTAACAGTTATATCAACAGTGTATAGACATATGATAATATAGCATAGACACAACATAAACATGGGGTATTTGCAATATTAATGTTACCCTCTAGGTACGGGCCCTATACCCAAGGGTGTCTACGTTGAATTAGTAAAGAAGCAATCCCCAGTGATAAATATAAACATAAGGGTAATGACATACAAGGATGCCACAGTACCATTAATGCTAGTGTCTCCACATATATGTTAAATTACATGAACATATGTACGGTTGAGTAAGTATCGATAACACTAAGTATGGTTAAGCAACCATTACTGTATGTAATAAAGGTTGAATACAGCCCACCAGGAGCTCACCTTGGTATGGGGGGAGGGATTGGAAGCTTATCTATAGACGGTGCAAAATAAATACTGAGGTTTCTTACTAGTGGCATTGGATATAGATATTTTAGTCATATCAATCGACCCATGAAACCCAATTACCTTTGAGAGAAGTGTATATGCAGTCTTGGAAAGACATTTAATGGGCCTACTCCAGAATTTCAATTGAAAATCCCCAAAGTTGTATAATAACAGAAACAAAGTCATATTACAAAAACATTAAAAGCTATAGGACAGGCCCATGTATAACAAGTCAGACCAACTATAAAATAACGTAGAAATCCCCTGTCACTCATGCAGAGATTCCCGCTGTATATATCTGATGCATACCAGAAGTTTATTTTTAAAGCAGCTCAATATCTGGTAGGGCTATAAGGAGTAACTGTATGGGAGCATTGAGATAGTATTAAGGTATCCAACTTTAACAAGGACATAGCTCTGTAACGCTTGCAGGGGCCTATGGGATATAAAATGATGTAACCATATTCACTAGAATAAGCACATGTCCAAGTAACCCATATTTATATGAAATAGTACATGAGGACATGTCCCTAGCACAACATAAGGCGGCACCATTTGTAGATCTAAGTATAAATTGAGTGTTTGAATTAGGTCTGTCGCTTAACTATAAATTGTATCAGTGCTGCAAATGGTCATTATAAAACTAATAGGTCTAACACTTATAATCAGTGCTAAGTTCTTAAAGGTAGAGATCCAGTAGTCAGCTATACTACTATGGTGTCGTAAACGGACATGAGAAAGCTTACAGGGTTAGGAAATCATAGGCCCCTTCTAACAATATAAATTATATATATAGATAATAACATGTAGCAATAAATAAGGGTATATTTCAGGCTGTCTACTATCATCATCAAGTTCTAATGTCCCCCGCAATTTACCCCTAGGAATACATATGTAACCCTCCCTGAAAAATAGACTCCTACAGTGCGTAGGTCCTAAGTCTCTATACTGAAACAGTGTGCTTAGATCACTAATAGGCTGCATAATATTGAGGACTGCTGTCATTATGTATGGGGGTGCAAATGTTACCAAGAGAGCATACTGAAGTAAGCGACTAATGAGAGCGCTTCATGAAATTATGTTAATACTTGTCACTCTCTGTTGTATGTATGGCACCTATGGTATAAACAGTAGGATTGGGCTAACAATACTGGCTAAAACCTGCTATACCTTTGTGTTACTAATTGCGATATATAACTCTAAAAAGGTCTACCTAACACATATCAAATAATATTTAGCAAAAAGAGTCAGTTAACGAAGGTCCAACATAACCGCTACTGCATGGTGCAGACTAGTGGACTCCAAAGTCTGGCCCTCTAACAGCACGCAGCATGTCCTTAACTTGTGTATATATTTGTTGTAACAAATGTTTGTATTCAGGGAGTGTGAGCCAATATGCATAAGTTCTTAGTGACAATCCTCCACTGAACATCTACGGCAATTGCTTCACACCTCACCCGATGCCACTCTTAACTAATGTCAACACACTGATCCAACCTCCAATTAGCAGGACCCAGCACCTGTAGATCATAGGACTTTGAACTTTCCTGCTACCAAAATTGTGCAACGATCCTCCGCTCTTTCTCAGATCTGCAATTGAGCGAATATCAGCCCCCAGTGTTTTAGAGATTCTGACATTCCCTGCCAGGAGGCCAGCCTTAGCATTCTGGAGCATGAGTACCAGGGGCTCTATGCCAGGATCGCCACTCAGCACATCAGTCAGATCTATCTGTAGGACTAGGCTCTCTGAGCTTCCTGTCAACTCCCGATATAGATCTGCTTCTGACACAGAAACCCATGAGCATTGCTGTTCATATACGGCTCTAAAGGTGTTGGGCTGTAGAGAGTTGTGCTGTCCCCCGTAGTCCAATAGATCTGCGCACTTATGTACGGGGCTCTGATCGTCTGTGCTACTCTCTTTCTCCATGTATGGGAGCTTGTCTTCTCCTTCCTGCGGCGCGCTTGATACGCTAGATCTGTCATCTCTCCCATAAGTGATCAGTGCATCTCTTTTATGGCGCACGGTCGCTCTCAGCTCCACAGTGAGTGACTGATGATGGGCATCTAGGGAGATCAGTAGGTTGTGCAGTGCAGACAGAATGCGCAGCTCCATAAAGGATCTTAGGGCTAGTGCAATGTATGGAAGCAGACAAAAAGAAACACCATCTGTAGTAGCTAGCACACAATATGTCCTCCAAAATGGCGACGTTTCCCATGCAGCCAGATCCTCAGGCCAAAAAGTTCTCCGTGTTATTGCAGTGCCAAATACCTTAATTCAGTAACTCAAGCCATGCACCCTGAACACCAGGACACAGTCTAGAGAAATAACATAGTTTAAAAGTCCTCTTCAAGCTTAATATGGTTATTTATTCGGTCTAGCAGTAGGAGCTCCGAAAGAACATGTCCTGCTGCTTCGGCAGCTAGCTCCGCCCCCCTATAAAATAATTTTAATGTGACTTCCAGCAACCTGTCATACTAATCTGTGCAAGGGGTTAGCGTAAGGTATAGTTAATGTAAATATTAACATTGTAGGCCCCTATAGCACTCTCTCCATACTCTGATGCTTTGAACTGTGTAAACAATAGATACATAGATACAGCAACCTGCCTTCCAGCCACTAGCTAATAGGCTTAATTAAGTACTCCATATTCATCATTATAAAAGTCAACATAGGTCAACTTAATCAAGCTTATGTATATACTAGCATACGCCTGTAGAATTTCTCAACTATGTGGGTGACACATACAAAAGGCTATATGGACCCATAGCAGGTTTCCTTGCTTTGTCACAATAAGCTAGTTTATTCCGCTGTGTCAAAATTCCCTTTGGATTAAGCATATCTATATTGTATTAATACGCACCATACCCCTCTAGTAACACTTTCTGGGTTCTTAAGCAAGTTTACATCTCACTATTAGTGCTCAGAGTATAACTCATAATTTGTTTATATTTAATTCATTTGGATTTTTGGGTTGCACAGAAGCCTTTAGATACCTAACTACTCTGTTATCATATAAATATGACTTAGTGAGACTCCCAGCAACCTGTGGTACTAATTTATGTCAGGAGATAAATTGAGGTATAGTTGATGTGCATATTAACACAGTAGACCCCTATAGCACTCTCTCTATACTCTCATGCCTTGAACTATGCAAATAGTTACGGCAACTTATCTCACATCCGCTAGCTAATAGGCTTAATTAAATACTCCACATTCATCACCACAAAAGCGGACATAGGTCACCTCAATCAAGCTAATGTACATTCAATCACACCTCTGTAGAATTCCCCAACTGTGTGGGTGACATATCCAAAAGATTACATGTACTCATAGCAAGTTTTGTCATAATAAAATAGTTTATTCTGCCTTGTCACAATTCCCTCCAGATTAAGCATATTCCTATAGTTCCTCCTATATCTAAATCCACCATACCCCTTTAGTAACACTTTCTTGGATTTTCAACAAGTTTGCATCTCACTGTTAGCGCTTAGAATATACATCTTAAGCGGTGCTTATCTGCTGTTAAACTTATACCCCTTTGTGCTTTTTGGCACTATAGGCCCTTGATATGACTATCGTAATTTATTAGTTTGTTCTATATCAATTAGTAAACAGAAGGCTGGATAATTAGTCATCTATGAAAGCTGTTAAAAATATAAAACTGAGATTTCAGAGGCTCACACTATACTATTTACTTGGAATCTTACTTATTCTGCCATCTTCTCACTATTGTATTATGTTCTATGTGAAATGTGTTACTTATTAATGTTTGCTAAACATTATAGTTAAGAGTATTGGCATTGATCACATACAGCTAAAATTAAAATGAAACAGTGGTTCATTTTGTTACAATTAATTGTATTAACATTTTTTAAAGACAACCCCCCCCACACAAATGAACCTATATAGAAGCATTTTATCATAACAATTAGCATATGGTGACATAATGAAAACAGGTACAATGTAGAAAATAAAAGTTCACATTTGACCATGTACAGATTCTTCAAACTATTCTTTATTTATTGACTCATTTTGTAACATAATAAAGGAATTAAATTCAAATGAATAACAAATCTATACTACAATTGCGTTTGTAATGTTCGTTGCGTCGGCAGTTGCGCACGCATCCTCAATGGAATGTTGCAATTTTTGGAATCCACCGGGATGCAGCATAAGCTGCATCCCGGTGGATGCAGCAAAGGCAAACGGAGCATTACAAAAGCAACACCTAATTGCCCACATTAAAGTATTTTTTTTTAAAAACTAACCGCCCGCATCAAGTATTAAAAAAAAACACCGCCCACACGATATATAACAAAAAAAATCATATACAAAGTATTTACTCCTAAACCGCAAAACCCCTACATGGCAATAAACCTATTTAACTTATTAACCCCTAAACCGCAAAATCCCTACGTCACAATAAACCTATTTTCCAAATTAACCCCTAAACCCCAAAACCCCTACATCGCAATAAACCTATTTACCCTATAAACCCCTAAACCGCAAAACCCCTACATGGCAATAAAACTATTTACCCTATTAACCCCTAAACCACAAAACCCCTACATGGCAATAAACCTATTTACCTTATTAACCCCTAAACCGCAAAACCCCTACATCGCAATAAACCTATTTACCCTATTAACCCCTAAACCGCAAAACCCCTACATCGCAATAAACCTATTTACCCTATTAACCCTTTAAACCACCAAAACCCACAACGCTAATAACTATTTAAATAACAATTACAGTACACTAACCTAACACCCCCTAACCTAGCAACCCCTAACCTAACACCCCACTAAATAAACCCAAATTACCTAAACTAGTACACTCTAAAGTAACAAAAATAAAAAAATAACCTTACAGAAAATAAAATAAATCAAATTACAAAATTTAACAAAATTAAACCTAATCCCTATTAAAATAAAAAAAACCTCCCAAAATAAAAACACCCCCTACTATAATAATAAACTACCAGCAGCCCTTAAAAGGGCTTTTTGCAGGGCATTGCCCCAAGATAATCAGCTCTTTTACAAAAAATATACAAAGTCCCACCTAATATTAAACCCCCCATCCCCCCCAAAAAAAGAACCTAACACTAAAAAACCTAAACTACCCATTGCCCTGAAAACGGCATTTGTTTGGGCATTGCCCTTAAAAGGGCATTTAGCTCTTTTTTCTGCCCATTCCTATAATAAATAAAACAAATCCCCCCAAAAAACTCTTAAAAAATCCTAAGTCTAACCCCCAGGTTGGTACTCACGGTTCCTGAAGTCCGGCAGAGAAGGTCCTGTTCCAGGCGGTGAAGTCTTCTTCCAAGCGCAACCTTTTCTTCTTCCAGGAACATCCTGAGCGGAGCGGTACTGAAGAGCACGGAGCTGAAGACCGGCGACCCTGGAACTGAAGACCGGTGACCACGGAGCCATGGAGGGTGGAGGATCCTCTACGTACGATCTCCGCCGTACACTGAATAGTGAATTCAAGGTATGCGATTAAAGATGGCGTCCCTTGAATTCCTATTGGCTGATTTGAATTGGAAGAATCCAATCAGCCAATAGGAATTCAAGGGGCGCCATCTTTAATCGCATACCTTGAATTCACTATTCAGTGTACGGCGGAGATCGTACAAAGAGGATCCTCCACGCTCCATGGCTCCGCGGTCGCCGGTCTTCAGTTCCAGAGTCGCCGGTCTTCAGCTCCGTGGTCTTCAGCTCTGCTCCGTGCAGTATGTTCCTGGGGGTTAGACTTAGGATTTTTTAAGGTTTTTTTGGGGGGGATTTGTTTTATTTAGATTAGGGATGGGCAGAAAAAGAGCTAAATGCCCTTTTAAGTACAATGCCCAAACAAATGCCCTTTTCAGGGCAATGGGTAGTTTAGGTTTTTAGTGTTAGGTTATTTTATTTTGGGGGGATGGGGGGGGTTTAATGTTAGGTGGGACTTTGTATATTTTTTGTAAAAGAGCTGATTATCTTGGAGCAATGCCCTGCAAAAAGCCCTTTTAAGGGCTACTGGTAGTTTATTATTAGAGTAGGGGGTGTTTATTTTGGGGGGTCTTTTTATTTTAATAGGAATTAGGTTTAGTTTTGTTAAATTTGATAATTTGATTTTTTTTATTTTCTGTAATGTTAGATTTTTTTATTTTTTGTAAACTTATTTTTTTTATTTTTTGTAACTTTAGAATGTATTTTTTTTTTTTAGGTAATTTGTGTTTATTTAATGGGGTGTTAGGTTAGGGGTTGTTAGGTTAAGGGGTGTTAGGTTAGTGTACTGTACTTAGTTATTTAAATAGTTATTTGCGTTTTGGGTTTTGGCGGTTTAAATGGTTAATAAGTTAAATAGGTTTATTGCGATGTAGGGGTTTTGCGGATTAGGGGTTAATAGGGTAAATAGGTTTATTGCGAATAAGAAGTTTTGTGGTTTAGGGGTTAATAAGTTAAATAGGTTTATTGCGATGTAGGGGTTTTGCGGTTTAGGGGTTAATAGGGTAAATAGTTTTATTGCGATGTAGGGGTTTTGTGGTTTATGGGTTAATAGGGTAAATAGGTTTATTGTGATGTGGGGGTTTTGCGGTTTAGGGGTTAATAGGGTAAATAGATTTATTTCAATGTAGGCATTTTGCGGTTTAGGGGTTAAGAGGGTAAATAGGTTTATTGCGATGTGGGGTTTTTGCAGTTTAGGGGTTAATTGGGTAATTAGTTGTACAATGTTTCTACATCTGTAGTTTAAAAAATAATTAGACTGCCCTCTGGGCAGACTTATCGACTAGTTTTTTAATAACTGTATTAGTAGTGTTAGGTGTGGTCACCAACCTTGGCTCTACAGATGTTTTCAAACTCAATTTCCCATGATGCTTAAGCATCTTAAAGATGTTTAAGCATAATAGGAAATGTAGTTTTTTAACAAATGGAGAGCCAAGATTGCTGACCCCTTTATTTAAAAAAATAGTGAATAAATACTAGTATGTAAACAATAAAGGTAAGATAAAATGTGTTAGTAAAGGTTAGTTGTATTCAAAATACTGTTTATTTTAACGTTATATAAAAAAAGTAAAGTAACAAAAATATCATAATATTCTCTAAATAGTCACGCGTCAATTTGATTGAAAAGTATAGTTGTGCTGTCCGATATAAAGATGTCCCTACAAGAGCCTTTTACTGCTGGAGAAATTGTCATCCTGGTATATGCTATGAAATGCTATTTTCCTCATCGTATGGGAGGAGTTAGATTGGTAAAGCAGGACAGTCCTGATTATATTATATATGAAATGATAAGAAGGATGTACAGAGTATCAAAGATAAAAAGGACCAGACTTCAATGCCTATGCAAGATTTGAGGCGTAGGGAGCCAAAATATTATAATTCGATTAAACGTCTAATAAGAACCTGTAAGTATAACTATTAATTGTTATTTATATTCATATAAATAACTGTGCCATGTTTTAATTTTTTTCCAGTATTGAAACATTGATGAGCCCAGTATTAAAAATTGTGTACAAATGAAATTATTATTAAGAATTGGAAATATTTAGTAACAATCACCTAGATTACAAGTTTTGCATTCGGGTTTTAATGCTGAAAAAATGGTAATTTCAGCATTACAGCACCGCAGCCATTACAAGTCTTGTTGGTATAGCTGTACCACAAGCCTTTTAGCCTGTAACGCAACGTCAGTCCCGCACTCAAAAAAATGATGTTTTTCATGGTACTTCCATAGCACAGTCATTACGAGTTTTGCGATGAGGCTAAAAAGCTTGTGTTCCACCCTATACCGACAAGATCTGTTACGCCATCTGAGAGCAGTAATTATGAGTTTTACACAACAAAACTGTTACATAAAACTCATAACTAAAGTCTTACAAAGTACACTAACACCCACAAACTACCTATTAACCCCTAAACCGAGGCCCTCCCACATCGCAAACACTATATTAAACTTATTAACCCCTATTCTGCCGCTCCCCGACATCGCCGCCACTATACTAAAATTATTAACCCCTATTCCCCCGCACCCCTACATCGCCCACACTATAATAAAGATATTAACCCCTATTCCGCTGCTCCCTAACACAGCCGTCACTATAATAAACTTGTTAACCCCTAAACCGCAAGCCTCCCACAACGAAATATACTAAATAAAAAAGCCCACCCAAAATAAAAAAAAATCCTAGCCTACAAAAAAAACTATCAATAGTCCTTAAAAGTGCCTTTTGTAGGGCATTGCCCTAAGTTAAATAGCTCTTTTACCTGTAAAAAAACACAAAGACCCCCAACAGTAAAACCCACCACCCAACCGACCCCCCAAAATAAAAAACCTAACTCTAGCAAAAACCTAAGCTACCCATTGCCTGAAAAGGGCATTCGTATGGGCATTTAGCTCTTTTGCATTGCCCTGAAAAGGGCATTTAGCTCTTTTAAGAAAAGCCCAAACCCTAAACTAAAAAAAATACCCACCCAAAAATGTTTTAAAAATCCTAACACTAACCCCCGAAGATTTACTTACAGTTCCTGAAGTCCAGACATCCAGGCAGCAAGAGGTCTTCATCCAGACAGCTTCATCTTCATCCATCGCCAGTCGATGCGCAGAGGCAGAGGTCCAGGTAGAGGTCCAAGGCCAAGGCGGAGGTCCAGGCAGAGGTCAGCCAATAGAATGAGAGCTGCTTAAATCCTATTGGCTGATTTGAACAGCCAATAGGATTTTAGCAGCCCTAATTCCTATTGGTTGATTCAACATTTTCAGCTAATAGTAATGCAATGGTACCCCAGTATAAAAGGGGTAACTTGCATTTCAATCCTCAGTGTGCGGCGGAAGATTGCATGAAGAGGACCTCAGCATAGGATCGATGGACCTCCATCTGGACCTCTGCCTTAGACCTTCGCCTGGATCTCCCTGCATCGCCGCTTCGCCTCCACAGGGATGAAGAAAATGCCGGTTCCATGATGGTTGAAGGTGGAGCCACCTGTATGAAGATGCTACCTGGATGAAGATGGAGCTGCCAGATAGTTCAAGTGGGACTTCAACAACTGTGAGTAATTAAAGAGGGTTTAGTGTTAGTTTTTTTAAAGATTTTTTGGGGTGGATTTTTTTTTAGATTAGGGTGGGCACTCTTAAAAGAGCTGAATGGGCGGGGGGGGGGGGCAGATCTAACCACTGTTCTGTACAGGTGCTGGTGTGCAGAGCTCTTTGCTAATAACAGTTTAAATGATATATTTAGGCTTATTTCTCCTAACATACAACCAGCCACTCTATAGTGTGAACCCTGAGGACACTTTCTACAATCATATTCAGCCATTAAGAGAAGGTGGGACATCCAGACAAGCAGTGGACACACTTCCATCAGCCTCCCATGCCCACACCTGCCTAGGGTCTGTACTCCGGAGGGTTGAGGCTCTGCTCCGGAGCTACACTACAGGAAACTTGCCTGCGATCAGCTAGGGCTTAAGACAGGTGAAAGGCTGGGCGCCAAGTTGGCATCTTTACCCAGGGTCCCTACAGCCTTATACTTAGGTTCAGCCATCACTTACCGGGTGTAGTAGTATCCTGTGGCTGAAGAAACTTGGAAGCTACAGCCAGAGTTGTCCATCTAGCTTGCCGGAAAGCTCAGAGAAATCCCGGGTGGGCCCCATCATTGGAGACTAGAGAGGTGGGTGCAGAGCGGAGTCCCACGAACAGCGGCCATCTTGGATCTGTGGCCCGCTGAGGGAGCTCCGGTAACTATAGCAATCCAGTCACATTAACTGCCGGCCTCAACCAAGAATAGGAAGCTGCTGCCTCTGCAACTGCGGGAGTCTCTCTACCTGCTTATCTGAGCGTGCAGCCGCTCATGTCAGAGAGACCCCCAGGATATCAGACTCACTGGAGAAATTAGGTGAGATCCACGCCACACTTACACTATAACAGGGGCATACACAGAAAGTCTCTTCCCCCACTCACAGAACTTATACTACAGGGCAGTGTGTAGAGTGGATTCAAAGGCTCAATATACATATGGGAATACTGACTCTATCCAAATAAACAGTGTTACTTTTATACTGGGATATGGTCGCACCCCACATCAATTCTCTCTTACAGCAACACCACCACTATGGGCATAAGATTCAACTAGAAGGGTAAGAAGAAAGGCGCGACACATTGTGAATCCACACGCTAGTTGAATAAAGCCTCACAGGGCACTCATAGGAGCAGGTCAGTAAAAGATCCTGCATTCACGAGAGGGACACTCTTAGGGAATACAATCACCCTGTTATCAATACTAAGCTCACTCGGCCCATATAACGCACGCGACAGTGGGACTCAAAATTATCAGCACCACAGCACAAGGTGGGAAAAGACGCCATATTTTTATATAGTGCTGCCAACTCAGAGACCAATTAATATAATGTCAAATGGTAAAGCTGAAGTATAATTTGTACTTAGGTCCCTGATTTCTGACCTAGCAAAACTAACAGGCTTAATTAAGTCTCATTTGATAAAGGCATAAAATAATTAAACTGGGTTCCTTCTTAGACCCTTACGAAAATCACTATTCAGTTCCCTACTTGGACAGTGCAGACTATGGCCCCTATTTAAGAAAGTCTGGCGGACCTGATCCGACAGTGCGGATCAGGTCCACCAGACCAGCAGGGGGGTGTCAATCGACCCGATCATACTTGATTGGGTTGATTTCCGGCGATGTCTGTCCACCTGCTCAGAGCAGGCGGACAGGTTATGGAGCAGCGGTCTTTGTGACCGCTGCTTCATAACTGCTGTTTCTGGTGAGCCTGCAGGCTCACCAGAAACACAGGGCATCAAGCTCCATTCGGAGCTTGATAGATAGGTCCCTATATAGCAACAGTGGACTTTAGAAGATTATTGGGGGAGTTGTATTTTAGTTGCTGCATCAGCCTATGTATCTCACTTCCCCTTTCCTTTTACCCTTCCTTCTGGTTGTATCCCCATTCCTGAGGTGCAAGGGGGCCCTTAGGGACCTCATCAATCACATGGGTTGGCCTGCATTCTAGATTTTCCTAAGTTATTTGTTTATAATACGTTAACATGTACTAGGTTCAGCCAACGTAGCTGGGTTGTTTCTGGCCCCGCTCTCACATTATATTGCTAGCTTACCATGCGTTAGTTGAAGGTTAAAAATTAGGTAAAAGGTGTGTTTGTCTAATAATCTATTAAGAACTCACAGTGGTCAGGGTGGGCCTTATTGAGGTATAGACAGTTTGCACAAAGCTATTTTTCGGAATTAACTATGCCGCACTCCTCCAGAAAGAACCCCAGGACCCCTGCAGCAACCAAGAAGACTGTCCTTGATCATTTTTCTTAGTCTCACAAGGCACCTAATACCCTGAGAAAAGAAGCTAGCGATCCAGAGTAGCAGGATGAGGGCTCTCAATTGAGTTCCCAGTCTGTTGCCTATTTGAATCACTACATTACAGAAAGCACATTGCAAAAGATGCTTGCGGCACAGACCAAATCTATCACTGCAGAGATCCAGAGAAGCTCAGTAGAACTTAGCGGAAATTGGAGACAGGGTGGACACTCTTGAGAGGCAACTTGATGACTTGGCCACTGATCATTCGAACCTACTATTATATGCTGACAATCTGGCAGAGCAAATTTCCCAGCTTGAATTAAAACTGGCTGATGGGGAGGATAGGGCTAAGAGGAACAACGTCCGGTTCAGAGGCATCTCAGAGACTGTAGCTACAGGTGAGCTGCAAGAATTCCTCATGTCTCTATTCACGGCACTCTTGGGTCCTCTGGAGGACAACATGCATGCCATGGAGTGTCCCTACAGGGCTCTTAGGCCAAGGTCTATGTCATCTGACAAGCCAAGGTATGTGGTGGTTTGCTTCCATCAATATACCTTTAAAGACCACTTGATGCAAGCTGCCTTTAACAAACCCTCCCTTCCAGACACATTTAAAGACATACAGCTACTTCCGGATCCCTCTTCTCACACATTACAGCAACATAGGCTTTTTGCCCCTATTACTACTCAACTCAGGAAGGCTAACATTAAATATAGATGGGGATTCCCCACTAAACTCATCGTGACTAAAGACAATCAAACTTGTGGTGCCCTTCCCCTCCATGGACAGTTCTCTCCTTGCAAATTGGGGTCTCTATGCTGAACCAGAGCACCAAGAGGTGACCTGCTCTAGATTACGAGCCTCTGCCCCAGTATGGACACTAAAAGAGCAGAGACCTAAGCAGCTAAGACCCAATCCCCCTGACCACACCCTGAGGCCTCAAGCCTTACCTACCTGAAGTTTTGTGGATGCATTCCGTTGATAGATCTCTGTTTAATGATGTATCTTTCAATTATTTATATTCGTTAAGGTTTGAGTTAGAAATCTAGCTAGTTCTTTGTATTTAATATGTTTACTTGGAGAGCGGGGCTACTCACATCAGTCCCTGCTTCCCCAGTTCGCGTTAGCTCGCCCCCAGTAATTGGAGCCCATACTAGGGCTCCACACAGGTGGGCTATTTCCACCAGACCCATTTCTTTACCCTCTCCCAACCCACCCAATTTACACCCATCCCTGATCCCTCTCTCGCACGTAGCTGTTATACGAACACAGATCTGCAAATGGCCTCACTCAGATTACTGACCCACAATGTCAGGGGCCTGAACATTGTTGCTAAGAGAAGCCTGCTGTCCCAAACCTTACGTTACCATAAGGCTGATATGGCCTTTCTCCAGGAAACACATTTGCTGGCGGGCTCTCTTCTCCTACGTACATCTCCCGTGATTTCCCCATTAATGAGGTTGCCTCCTACTCCAAAAAAGCTAGAGGCATATCCATCTTAGTACATAAAAGAGTGGCTTTCGAACCCATCCATGTGATTAGAGACCCACAAGCGAGATACCTTATCCTTGTGTGTAACCTAGACCATGTCACTTACACACTAGTTTCTATTTATCTGCCCAATACCCTACAGCCTAGATATTTAAGGAAAATTCTGTCTAAAGTAGAACAGTTCAAACAAGGGAGGGTGATTTTAGCAGGTGATCTGAACATGGTGTGGGACAGTGGGCTTGACAGGGAGACGAGACCATCCAGGAGGGTATCCACTGGCCTCAACCCAACAAGTCGTAGATTTAGAGACCTCATGACCCAGTTTAACTTTTTGACTTTTGGAGATCCCTACACTCCCTGGATAAAGATTACACCCACTTTTCCCATCCCCATTCCATTTTCTCCAGACTGGATTATTTTTTCTGCCACACTGATTCCCTGGATCTTATACATTTCATGAGTATTTGCACTTGCCCATGGTCAGACCATGACCTAGTCATAATTGACCTAGACTCTACACACACTACCAGATCTAGACCCAAATGGAGGTTACCTCCTCACATCCTGTCAGACATTCCCTTTACAGAGGAAATTAGAAAGGAAATCAATTTCACCCTCCACATCAATGACACTCCTGAGATTCGTGAAGACACGATATTGGGGGCGTTCAAGGCCACTATTCAAGGTCTTTTCATCCGCAAGCAGCACCTGAGGAAACAAGTTAGCCTCTCCCTTTCCCAAGCTCATTGTAGGCTACAAGCACTAGATCTCCAAAGACGCACCTCAGATACCACAGACATTGAGATAGAGGTTGAGGACTTCAGACGACACATATGCCACTTAGAATTTCATAAGATCCAAACTAATCTCCTTAGACTAAAGCAATATATGTACTCAAAAGGTAACAAGGCGGATACTTTACTCGCTAACAAACTTAGGCACCGTACTGGCGCATCCTGTATCCATGAGCTTAAGCAAGGCACAAAACCTTTCAGACTCCCGTCCCTGATAGGCCAGCAGTTCAATAAGTATTACTCTGAACTTTACAACATTCGAGATGAGGATGCATTTTGGCCGGCTCCTTCGGAATCTATAGGCCCATTCCTGTGCGCCTTGAAACTTCCTACTCTAGACGAGGCCCATATTAAAAGTATTGATGTCCCCATCACATGTCAAGAGGTCAAACGAGTTATCAAAAACTTGAAACCTCTTAAATCCCCTGGTCCCAACGGCTTCACCGCAATCTTCTATAAGACATACCTTCATGATATTACAGCTATCCTTACTAGATTTTATAATTTGGCTGTGGACGAGGGTAAATTTCGTAATGAGTTCCTTGAGGCCTCCATCATTACAATCCCCAAACCAAACAAAGACCCAACCCTATGTGTTAAGTACAGACCCATTTCACTTATCAATACTGATGTTAAAATGTACTAAAAAATACTAGCTAATAGGATTGCAAGATTGCTCCCAGCCCTTATTAATCCAGACCAAGTGGGCTTTATCCCTGGGAGGGAGGGTCCAAACAACACCAGGAGGCTACTTAATATTCTCCTAGAGGCCAAGAGGCTAAATAAACCACTTGCTGTGATTCCCTCGACCCCGAGAAGGCGTTTGACCAGGTCCAATGGGAGTACTTGTGGAGGGTCCTTGAAACCTTCCGGTTCCCGAAACATATCATACAAGCTGTGAGGGCTCTGTACTCGGCTCCCACGGCCTCGGTCAGGAGCCTGGGATTTAGCTATGCTCCCTTCTCTATCTCAAATGGCACTGGCAAGACTGTCCCCTATCCCCCATTCTCTTTGCGCTCGCTATTGAACCCTTAGCTGCGGCCATTAGAGCAGACAGGGAAATCGCAGGAGTCACACTCCATGGTATGGTTCATAAGGTGGCCTTGTTTGACGATGAAACCACAATATTCTCCTCCAATCCTCTGAGGGAGGTCCCCAGGCTCCTGTCCTTGATGGAGACATTTAGCGCCATTTCATATTATAAATTCAACCATAACAAATCAGAATTATACACATTTGGCTTCCCTGAGGACGTATCAAAATGCTTACACGATAAATATAGGTTTGTACCTAACAGTACCTATATCTCCCACTTAGGAGCCAAATTGTCTTGTTCATTTCCCCAAATAATAGATCATAATTACAAACCTCTTCTGGCCGAACTTTGCGCTTTAAACCAGAAGTGGAACTACAAATGCATTTCTTGGTTGGGATGTATAGCCGCTCTAAAGATGAACTACCTCCCCAGACTAACGTATGTGCTGAGATGTTTGCCCATCAGAGTACCTAGGTCCCTTCTTATCCAGTTCCAGAGTGCATGTACTAGGTACATTTGGCAGGGCAAACCCTCCCGAGTTGCCCATAAACTCTTGAAGTACCCCAGAATGCATGGGGAAGTGGCCTCCCCATCCATCTCCAGATATGTTGAGGCAGCCATGCTCACGCATATCTCCCAGTGTGGGGTAAAAGACTCCAATAGTAGATGGAGGACAATTGAACAGGTTTCCTTGCCATATGACTTAAACCTGAGGGACCTGATTTGGATGCCTCCACATTGCAGGAGAAACCTTGCAGTAGTAAACCTGATAATCTGTGAATGCTTAGCTGCATTGGAACAATTGTGACACTATAATTAGGTAGCCCCTCACCCATCTCCAATTACTACCATGGCTGGCCTCCTTACTGGCCTGCCGGAAATCACACTTGGCATCCTGGGCCAGGCTGGGTATTTTGAGGGTCGGGGATCTTTGGTCCGTGACCCATCGAGATGCATTTTTTTACACTTAACCAAATTGAGAGTTCCTCACCTACTACAACATACATGAAATTTGACTATACCAGGGTTATTAGCTTCATATCCAGCTGGGGTTTCAAGCCTTCACATTCCCGCCAACTAACCATATGGGAGGCCAGATGACAGCAGGGGCTTCGGTTAGGTAATTCTTTATCCCTACATTACACTACAATGAAAGGTGCAACACCGGTAGACAAAGCCCTACACATTCATAAATGGGAACAGAAGTTAGACTTTACAGCACCAACTAAGGATTGGCACCGTCTGCTCCTACTCACACAAAAAAACACTACATTGTGTCACTATCTACTAAACCTATATTAAATTACTCATGCACCGGCAATATGTTCCAGCGCGGCTAGCAACAATCTTTACTAAGGCCCCCCTGACCTGTTGGAGAGACTGTTCACGCTCACTGTCCCATATCAGTTCTGCCCGACATGAAAATCCCACCTTAGGCTCTGTCCCCCACCTTATATCAGTTCCCCAATCCCCCTTTGAGACCCCTTCCCCTATTCCCCTTCCCCATCCCCTTCTACTCTGAATAGTACAAATGGATCCAACCGTCCCTCTTGAGTGAATGAGGATGAGCTGGGATCTTTAATTGCATATTTTTTATATCTGTAGTCATTATATGTGTTATATTTTATCCATACAATTGTATTTATATGAGAATATGAAAATGTAGCACGCTTTGGTCGTACAGTTGTTGTACTTATCTATTCTTTTTTTTTGGAAAATCAAATAATATATAATAATAAATAAAGAGCTGAATGCCCTTTTAAGGGCAATGCAAAAGAGCTGAATGCCCTTTTCAGGGCAATGCCCATACAAATGCCCTTTTTAGGGCAATGGGTAGATTTGTTTTTTTAGATATTTTTTTTATTATTTTGTGGTTTGGGGGGGGGGGGTTGTAATGTTAGTGGGTCTTTGTATTTTTTTTCCAGAAAAAGTGCTGATATGTTTAGGGCAATGCCCTACAAAAGGTCATTTTAAGGGCTATTGGTAATTTATTCTAGATTAGGTTTCTTTTATTTTTTAAAATGACAAAAACGAATGGACTACACAATGGGATAGTGTGTCCAATAAAGAATGAGGTGCGCCTATTCTAAGCTACTCCTTAAAAGATAAATAATTAGATCTTAATTTGATGTGATCTAAAGTTATTATATAAATTGTAATAAATAATAAAAGAATCAAATTAATATAAATTAATAATAATAATGCAATCCTTGCAAATGGTATAGAATATTCCTCTACAAGTATGTACCAAATCAACAACTAGTATATAAGCATATGAATATTGTTAATTATGTATACTTAAACACAGTCCTTAGTGCAAGTTGTATGAAATTAAATGTCCATAAGTGCTGGTGATGCCACAAATCGAGATGTGTGATGATCCGAAGGTACCCAAGAAGAAAGCAGCTCTCTCCACAAAAATGGTAAAATCCCTCGTCCTAGAAAAAAGACAAAGAAGAGGCGCTCTGGTGCAGAAAATCCTAAAAAAAGGGTGAGCACAACCAATGTATCACAAACTTAGTACTCACAAGTGGATTTGCACATGCAGTGCAATAATTGACAAGCCGAAGCTTCAGAGCCGCTGGGCTGACTCGCTTAGGTCCGATCAGCTGCTAGCAGCAATCACGCTCCAATAGGTATCAATGTAAACCTGCAATGTAAAAGAAGAGGTGCGCCCGTAGTGCAGATTACCCCGACCAATGCCGGACGAACAACAGGTAACGATGAGCTTATACTCACAAACGGAGTTGCACAATCAGTGCAATATCGGGCAGACCGAATCTTTATGAGCCGTTCGGCTGACTCCCTTTAGGTATAACAGCGGTTTTCCGGGCCGACTGCTATTCTGGTGGGCAAACTGCTCCAGGGAAGATCAAACACTCTTGTTGTTCCAAATGGAGTCGGCAAACATAAAGTTTGATGATTTTAATCCCCAGGGTTTTTAGGTAAAAATTATAATATCTTAAGGCAAGGTAGAAGAAATATAAAACTTTTATTAAAAACTATAAAAAGTTGCTTTGCAATACGTTTCTCAGCTACAGTGCCATTTCATCAGGCTACATAAATTTGTGAACTACCTTGCTGCCTTATAAGAGCTATACAGACCAATCGAAAATGAGCTAGCTTGCACACCCCCATTACGCATATGTGCTAATTAAATCCGGAGGTTTAACTATAAAGTGGGCAGTGAGACTAGCAATTTGAAACAAATGTGAATCCTTTCATAACAATCTTTAGACAAAGGACATAAAGTAGTAAACCGTTTACATACAATGACATATAAGCTAAGTCTAACTGATGTTAAGAATAATATTGTTAGCACATTAAATGGTGTCTATGTATACTATTTCATTTTTTAACGCTAAATTGAACTAACATTCATATAATACCATCCAGAAAATTATTTATATATAAATATAAATAACAATTCATAAATAAACAATATTAACCACAGTGCATGTGGAGTCATCATGTGATATTTGACAAACAATACAATGTGAATTATATCCTTAATTATTTAGGGTATCTGTTATTATAGAATTTTATAATTCACATTGTATTGTTTGTAAAACATCACATGATGACTCCCCATGTACTGTGGTTAATATTGTTTATTTATGAATTTTAATTTATATTTATATATAAATAATTTTCAGGATGGTATTATATGAATGTTAGTTAAATTTAGCGTTAAAAATGAAATAGTATACATAGACACCATTTAATGTGCTAACAATATTATTCTTAACATTGGTTAGACCTAGCTTATATGTCTTATTGTATGTATATACGTAAACGGTTTACTACTTTATGTCCTTTGTCTAAAGATTGTTATGAAAGGATTCACATTTGTTTCAAATTGCTAGTCTCACTGCCCACTTTATAGTTAAACCTCCGGATTTAATTAGCACATATGTGTAATGGGGGTGTGCAAGCTAGCTCATTTTGATTGGTCTGTATAGCTCTTATAAGGCAGCAAGGTAGTTCACAAATTTATGTAGTCTGATGAAATGGCACTGTAGCCAAGAAACGCGCTGTAAAGCAACTTTTTATAGTTTTTAATAAAAGTTTTATATTTGTTCTAGCTTGCCTTAAGATATTATTCTTTACCTAAAAACCCTGGGGATTAAAATCATCAAACTTTATGTTTGCCAACTCCAATTGGAACAACAAGAGTGTTTGATCTTCCCTGGAGCAGTTTGCCCACCAGAATAGCAGTCAGCCCGGGAAACCACTGTTATACCTGAAGGGAGTCAGCCGAACGGCTCATAAAGATTCGGTCTGCCCGATATTGCACTGATTGTGCAACTCTTTTTGTGAGTATAAGCTCATTGTTACCTGTTGTTCATCCGGCATTGGTCGGGGTAATCTGCACTACGGGCGCACCTCTTCTTTTACATTGCAGGTTTACATTGATACCTATTGGAGTGTGATTGCTGCTAGCAGCTGATTGGACTTAAGCGAGTCAGCCCAGCGGCTCTGGAGCTTCAGCTTGTCAATTATTGCACTGCATGTGCAAATCCACTTGTGAGTACTAAGTTTGTGATACATTGGTTGTGCTCACCCTTTTTTAGGATTATCTGCACCAGAGCGCCTCTTCTTTGTCTTTTTTCTAGGACGAGGGATTCTTTTATTTTTTTTTTTTTATTTTTTTTAATGGGTATGAGAATAGGAATATTTTTTATTATTTTGGATAATTTTTTTGTTATTTTGTGTAATGTTTTTTGTTTTTGTTTTTGGTTGGGTTTTTATTTTTAGATTAGGGGTTGGGCATTTCATAAAAGAGCTGAATGCCCTTTTAAGGGCAGGAAAAATAGCAATGCCCTTACAAATGACCTTTTCAGGGCAATGGGAAATTAGGTTTCACTTTATTTTTATTTTGTGTAGGGGTGGGGGTTTGTATACTGTTAGGGGGTGTTTGTTTTTCTTTTGTAGGAAAAGAGCTGATATCTTTAGGGCAATGCCCAACAAAATGCCCTTTTAAGGGGCCACAAAAAGGCTCTTTTAAGGGCCCTTGGTAGTTTATTATAGATTAGGTTTTTTTATTTTGGGGTGGGTTTTTTATTTTTTTAAAAGGGTATTAGAATAGGAATCATTTTTTACTATTTTGCATAATTTTGTTTGTTATTTTTTGTAATAGTAGTTTTTTTATTTTTTGTAATTTTAATGTTTTTTATTTTTTTGTAATGGTTGTTTTTTTATTTTGTAATGTTAGGTTTTAGTGTAAGGCAGCTTAGGTTTTATTTCACAGAAGAAGGTATATAGATATATATATATATATATATATATATATAATATAATGTATATATATTGTTCCTTTCTGTAATTTGATTATTAGTTAAATGTAATTTCTTTTTTGTTTTCTAAATTATTTTTAGGTCTGGAATGTTTACAGGAAAAACAATATGAAAGCACACAACCTTTTCTTGAGGAATAAAGTATTTCCTTAAAAAAATTGAAATAATATTTTATATGTTGATTAAAGGTTAGACTTTTAGAACTGTAATATAATTTTATTTTCTGAACCCAAATTTTTAAATTGTCTTTTATTATAATTTTTCAAATAACCGGTGAAAATGTTAAAAATAAAAAAAAATACTTAAAAACCACGATTAATATATACGTTAAATAGACACCTGCAAATAAAATGCACTATATAAAAAAACAAAAATAATACAATTTCTGTATAAATACTAAAAATATAAAATTATAAAAAAGCGTTCAGTCATGTCTCGACCTCTTGGGGTCAGAAGGTCCCTCTCTTTCCCTAATAATGGACAGAAGAGCATTGAGTGTATGTTCTGCGAGGCATAAAGAATGATTGAACTGGTCATTGCATACTTCATCTATCCTCCTCTGCCACCCAAATCTCTCTCTGTCTAGTTGTAATTGTCTTTCAGCTCATGAAGAACTTCTGTCCATGTGTGTAATTATAATATTTTGTAACTCTCTATGATCCACCTTATATTGTCTAGCAAGTGAGATAATTTCCTTGAGACACACTTCTTCAAGCTGTCCATTTATTGCTGTAGTGCAAGGTACCACTGAGTGAACTTATTCTGGTTGTGGAGCTGGTTGTGCATTTTCTTCAACTGGAGATTCTATTTGAACAGGTTCACGGATTTCCTGTTATTGTGCATCCACCATATCAGCCAAATAATCAGGTGACTCACTTCCACGATCCCTGTTTTGAGGTTCCTCCATTGCCAGTATTTCGGTTGTACAGGGACCATATTTAATATAACTTCCCTTGATGATTCTTCAGAATCTATGAAATTTTAATAAATTTAGTAATTATAAAATTAAAAAACAAATAGTATTATTTACAAAAGGGTATAATGATTTTGTTATTAAAGGGAAACTGAACCCAAATTCTTTCTTTCGTGATTTAGATAGAGCATGCAATTTTAAGCAAGTCTCTAATTTACTCCTATTATAATTTTTTCTTCATTCTCTTGCTATCTTTATTTGAAAAATAAGGCATCTAAGCTTTTTTTGTTTCAGAAACTCTGGACAGCACTTTTCGATTGGTGGATGAATTTATCCACCAATCAGCAAGGACAACCCAGGTTGTTCACCAAAAATGGGCCGGCATCTAAACTTACATACTTGCATTTCAAATAAAGATACCAAGAGAATAAAGAAAATTTGATAGTAGGAGTAAATTAGAAAGTTGCTTAAAATGTCATGCTCTATCTGAATCATTAAATCATTTTTTGAGGTTCAGTATCCTTTTAAATAATAGAGAACAACTCTTTCAAATATTTAATAATGTTGATCTTCTATAAACATACTTTTTTAATAATCTTTATATTCTATAAACATAAAAATATGTATATAGATATAAATTTCTCAACATACAGATGAACATATATATCTAGCTATTGAGCTAAAATTAGAAGATCTTTTAATATGTTATTTTTTTTTTACCTTGAAGCCCGCCTCTAATTAAAATGCATTGTGACATTTTATCAACACTAGAGGGTGTTAGTTCATATCTTTCATATAGAAAATATTTAGCTCATGCACGTGAATTTAAGGGGGAGAATTTTTTTTTGAAGTTGACTCTTCATTTAATCTAAGCAAACAAAAAATGGATTTCATTGTGCAAGCAATGAATCCAAAGGCTTTCATTTTCATATATCCATTTTTGAAATGTTGACAATGGTATCTCATGTTTTGCAGATAACCCTTGGGCAAATACTTTATTAGTGTTTTAAAAAATTACTTTAAATACATTTTTAAAATTCATTTTTAAAATCAAGGATGCCATATTGTAAACAATTGTAGTAACTTTTTTACACATAATTTAATTTCTTCCCTTATTAGGCTTAAGTGAAAGTTAACGAGTGGTCTGCTCATGTGCTAATTAGATAACACTTTAAAGAGACAATCTAGAACCTATCTTTTTTTTAAAGATTCAATTACCCCAGGGTAGTCTTTGATCTAAACCCCAACAGACTAGACAGTTCTTTAAATACTTAAGTCAGATTTGCATTGTAGACAACCAGTGCTTAATCCTCTGTAAATCCACTTTCATGAGAAGATTGTTATCTATATGACTCACGTGAACTATGAACCTATTTTTTAAAAAAAAAATGAATAATAACATTTATTCTTTTTTGGCTTCCTTAAAGCCAAAATAAATTAGCATATAAACAAATAAGGTTTAAAAATATAATAATACTTGAAATACAAAATAAATTCAAAATTTGAATCAATAAAAATTGTTATTTGTATAAAAATGTAATAAACCGATTTTTATATTTATAAATTTGTATTATAAACCACAATTAATCAGTTTTAAACTGTCCTTTTAAGAGTTTTTGAATATATTTATATATAATCCAAAAAAGGTCAATAATGCACAATCAAGAATAGCATGAGAAATAATGTTGTAAACAATATGGAAAACATAGCTAATATTCTTATTTTTTTAAAAAAAAAGACATATTACTGGGTAAATTAATTTTTTTCATTTATCATATTAAAAATATTGAAAATGCATCATATACGTGGATCAATATAGGGACTACATGCTGGAAAAGCTACATTGAAAACAAATCTATGTTTTTTTTTAAAATATATATAGATTAAAGAATTGAATATTGTGACTTTTAAATAGTTTATAAGAATTTATAATAAAAAAAAACGATTTGAATGATGACATTATTGAACATGTTGAAATGTGCTCCACTTATGAAGAAACAAAAGCTAATAGTAAACAAAAATGGTTGGTCATGTGTGACTGAAAATATTGTGACCAGTCTTAAATTCAAGGGGGAACAAAATTGTGCAAATGAAAAAAAAGTACATTATTTTTTATTTGTGTCTGGTAAGAATACTAAAAAAATAATTATTAAGAAATCAAAAATAGAAAATGCCAAGTGTGATAGAGGTATTTTCTATAAAGTAAGGAGTACAATAGACACTTTTTAATATCAGTCGAATGATGAAAATAGAAAATGCATCATAAAATATTGGCAGGATAGGCCTATATGTTAGATGATCAAAATTGTCTCAAAATAACATGTATTTTCAAAAAATGTTGAACTAATAAGACATTGGCTAAACCTACTGTACTATATAATTCTAACTGGATTAACATTCTATTACAATAATAAAAATTTAAGAAATTAGATTTTTTACATTTTATACCTCTTAGGTAGGTATCACAATAGTCTGTAATCCCGATGATATCTTCGGGACCTAAGCGCTGCACCAGTCTCTGCTCGTAATTGGTCAGATCTGCAACATAAGCTGTTCCACCTCCGGTAGCACGGGAAGATTTTTTTTCTTTTGCCAATTTCACTTTGGCCAATCTTTTAATGTCGTTGTACCTTTTCTTTATCTGGTCAACGTCCTTTTTTCCGGGGCCCTGAGCACTGACAGCATCACTGATACGAGTTCAGATACTCTTTTTGTGGTGACTGGAAGTTTGCTTCGCACAACAACCAAATAAATAGTCATAAGAGTCCATTACCATATCAACAAGCACCAGGTTCTGCTGGTGTGAGAAGTGTGGATTCTTGGATTTGGTTGTCTGTGAATTAGATCCTGAAGTTGCCATACTTAATTTATTAAAAATAAATATATAAGATTGAAACACTTCAGGATCAGTCATTTTTCTGTCTTAAACAATAGATAAAGTACACTTTATATAGTCCTGTGACAAATGTGACGTTTCTGACACCTTACAGTCACGTGGGACAAACATGACTGACAAGAAAATAATAGTACATTCACTACTAGTGAGGCATCAGATGTATGAATCATTCACCTGCACTCAATGTGGATTAGACGTGACAATTTTTACACAGTTTTTCAGTACATATGGTGAGCAGGCAGCGTCTCGCTAACTGTGAGTTCTAGCAAGTCGAGCAAAATCACTGTTGGCAAGCAAATTGATGCTTTAGTACATGGAGCCTTTTGTATTTTAACTTAGTTCCCAGCTTATTTGCTTCTAGGCATGCTCCAGCAGATAACGAGTGTTAAAGTTTTGCATTCTACCATATCAATGGTGGATATACAGTATATGCAGCCATAAAAAGAATTGTGTGGGGGGGAGTTATAGCTGTACAATTCAGACACTTAAAAGAAAGTGTTAATTGTGAGGCACTGCAGTATAAATTTGCAGGTAAAGTAATTAAAGTACATATTTTTATATTTTGTCTCTATCCCAACTCTATATGTCCCTTTAAACTAAAGTAAATGTTCATTTGGTTTGGTGGATCCCAGACCCTGCATTAAAGTTCTTCTGCTTTAATTCAGGCTCTGGGATCCATGGCACTGAGCATCCTATTAGTTTGGCCCCAGGCTCTAAGAAGAAGGATAAGGGATAGTGGAGCTCAACAACATGTTAGAGGTAAGTATTTAACCCCTTAAAGGTAATTTAAAGAAAAAGAATGAATACTGACAGATTTCATCAATATTTTTTTTAGTTATCTTTTTATCTTTTAGTTTCCTTAGTATACAAAGAAATTATGTTATACATAGTGCAATGCACATCCTAAATGAGGACAAGAACTTTACAGTCTTTGCATTAGGTATCAAGTAGACCTAAGGTATATTATTTCATATTTTTTGTTACCACTATCATTGGAACCTTATAGTATCCTAGAGCAAAATCTATGAGTGCAATGTTCTAGGGAGCTCATCACCAGGCATGGAGCTGTGGTACCATATCAGAGATACATCTAGTAAAATGCAGTCAATCAGATGTACAATGCATTGAGCTAAGGTAGATGTAATATGCATACAAGGCAACAATTTTAACTTATTTAACAATAGTAAAAAAAAATACAGTAAAAAAAAATTATAAAAGAAAACAGAAAAATAAATCAAAGAAGAGAACTATCTCTCTAGGCATAGTCAGCTCTAATCCCTTGAGGAGGCTCCCTTGATATACTATTGAGTTGAGTTGGACTCAGCTTGGCTCCCCAACTAGTCTTCCAACAGTGTGTGTCCAAAATTCTAATTACAATTCACTTTTAAGCTGCTTAGCGTGTAAGTAGGCAAAATTATATTGGTGAGGAATGTCATAGTTTTCTATCAGGTCACCAAAGGAGATAACAGCTCTACTCTCTTTTGCTAATAAGTGGTGTATATATTTAAGTCCTTTTTCTCTACAGAATCTGCAGGGTTGAGTGGTTAATCCACCATAAAGTTTGGGTTTTCCTTTAAAAGGTAGGCATTTAGTAACTTGGGATGATACTCCAAGTTGTTTGCATAGCTTCTGCCAAGCTTTAATTGGGCCTGTACATAGGGACAGTACTTGTAACTTGGGGTTCATTTTGTGGATTGATAGATGGGGGAGTAAAGCTAGAGACCATGGTTTGATGAGCTCTTGTTCAAACTCCTGCTCAGTAATGTTCTCTTAATCTAACCACCAATCCAATATATATTTGCTTGGTGCTGCCCAGTTATAAAATTGGAGATTGGGTAAGCCAAAACCTCCACTCAGTAAGAAAGACTGTTAGTTTATGTAATCTTATTCTATGTTCTATGTTTTTTCCCTTTCCAGGCAAATCCCAGAGTAGTAGAGTTTAGGGTCTAGTAATCTTTTTTTTAGTGGTTCTGGGATAATCTGAAACAGATAGAGTAGTTTTGGGAATATTATTATTTTTATAAGACCAATTCTTTCGGATAGGGTCAGGTGCAAAGCGTTACACATGGTAAGTAATTATTTAATTTCCATTATCATTGGTTTGCAATTTAAATCATACCAGAGGTCATGGTTGTTCGACAGTTTGATTCCTAAGTAGGTGAATTTATTTTCCACTATCTTAAAATTTTCTATTAAGTATCTAATTTTGAGGGATAATGGTTCAATGAATAGATCAAATAGGAGGGGGGAAAGGGGGCAGCCCTGGTGTATGCCTTGCAGAAACAAAAAAGAGGGGGTAATATTTTCATTAATAAGGATGGAAGAAGAGAGAAAACTAATAATAGTTTTAAGGGCCGTGACAATGTTACCTTGGAAGCCAAATTTCTCTAGTATTGTTACAGGTGATCCCAAAGAACCTTATCAAAGGCCTTTTCCGTGGCTAACAGAAGTAAGCATGCTTCTGGAACTTCCTTTATTCTGCCCTCTTTAAGTAGTTTCCAATAGTAAGAGAGAACCAACGGCAACCAACAGACGTTACTCACTGAGGACCTACTTTGTACAAATCCTGTTTGGTCAGGGTGTATGAGAGATGGTAGTATGAAAGCTAGTCTGTTTGCTAGTAGCTTGGTAAAGATCTTATAGTCTGTGTTGAGGAGTGAAATAGGGTGGTAGGAGCTAGGAAGCAAAGGATCGCTACCTGGCTTTGGAATAATAGTTATGGTAGCATCTGTAAATCTTTGAGAAAGCACACTTTCTCCTTCCATAATGCTATGAAATAGGTTCATACGTGTCTATGACTGTCTATGACTACGGCCACACTGGGCCGAAACCGGTCAGACCTTTTTCACTTGTCTCTCTGCTGAGAGCTTTTATGACCATGTTTTATCCTATAAAATCTTCACAATAAAGGCTTGTTTTTTACCTATGCATTGGAAATCAAGTGACTTTTTTCTCTAACTTGGACGCGCTTTGGATACTCTTTTGTTTTTCAAGGTTTTATATAGTTTGCTTTGCATACCATCTGGGCATGGAGTATTCTCTGTCGGAAGGTATTTAATCACAGTGTGAACTTCATTTATTGTGATAGGGGCATTTAATGTTGATATATGGTCTTCAGCTAGCCTACAATAAACTACCAATAGCCCTTAAAAACATAATTTATGTAAGAACTTACCTGATAAAATAATTTCTTTCATATTGGCAAGAGTCCATGAGCTAGTGACGTATGGGATATACAATCCTACCATGAGGGGCAAAGTTTCCCAAACCTCAAGATGCCTATAAATACATCCCTCACCACACCCACAATTCAGTTTAATGAATAGCCAAGTAGTGGGGTGATAGAAAAAGGAGTAAAAAGCATAAAAAAGGGAACTGGAAATAATTGTGCAACAGCCATTTTCCGCTTAAAAAATTAAATCCACAACTCAAAAAATTATTTTTTTCTGATAATTGAAGAAAAAAACTTAAAACAAAAGCAGAAGAATCAAACTGAAACAGCTGCCTGAAGAACTTTTCTACCAAAAACTGCATCCGAAGAGGCAAATTCATAAAAATGGTAGAATTTAGTAAATATATGCAAAGAAGACCAAGTTGCTGCTTTGCAAATTTGATCAACTGAAGCTTCATTCTTAAAAGCCCATGACGTGGAGACTGATCTAGTAGAATGAGCTGTGATTCTCTGAGGTAGGGCCTGACCTGATTCCAAATAAGCCTGATGAATCAAAAGCCTTAACCAAGATGCCAAGGAAATGGCAGAAGCTTTCTGAACTTTCCTAGAACCAGAAAAGACAACAAATAGAGTAGAAGTCTTCCTGAAATCTTTAGTAGCTTCAACATAATATTTCAAAGCTCTTACAACATCCAGAGAATGTAAGGATCTCTCCAAAGAATTCTTAGGATTAGGACACAAAGAGGGAACAATAATTTCCCTATTAATGTTGTTAGAATTCACAACCTTAAATTTAAGGTTTAAATTTAAATGAAGTCCGCAAAACTACCTTATCCTGATGGAAAATCAGAAAAGGAGAGTCATAAGAAAGAGCAGATAATTCGGAAACTCTTTTAGCAGAAGAAATGTCCAAAAGGAACTACACTTTATAAGAAAGTAGTTTAATGTCCAAAGAATGCATGTAAAGCTTCCAAAACCAAATTAAGACTCCAAGGAGGAGAGATGTATTTAATGACAGGTTTGATATGGACCAAAGCCTGTACAAAACAGTGAATATCAGGAAGTTTAGCAATCTTTCTGTGAAATAAAACAGAAAGAGCAGAGATTTGTCACAGGCAGACAAACCTTTATACAAACCATCCTGAAGAAACTGTAAAATTCTAGGAATTCTAAAAGATTGCCAGGAAAATTTATAAAAAGAACACCATGAAATATAAGTCTTCCAAACTTGAGACAGAATTACGAGCCTGTAACATAGTATCAATCACTGAGTCAGTGAAACCTCTATGACTAAGCACTAAGCGTTCAATTTCCATACCTTCAAATTTAATGATTTGAGATCCTGATGGGAAAATGGCCCTTGAGACAAAAGGTCTCGTCATAAAGGAAGTGGCCAAGGTTGGCAACTGGACATCCAGACAAAATCTGCATAGCAGAACCTGTGATGCCATGCTGGTGCTACCAGAATCACAAACAATCGTTCCATTATGATCTTGGAGACCACTCTTGGAAGAAGAACTAGAGGCGGGAAGATATAAGCAGGTTGGTAAAACCAAGGAACTGCTAACACATCCCTGGACCTGGACAGGTACCTGGAAAGTTTCTTGTTTAGATGGGAAGCCATCAGATCTATTTCTGGAAGACCCCACATCTGAACAATCTGAAAAAACACATCTGGATGGAGCGACCACTCGCCGGATGTAAAGTCTGACGGGTGAGATAATTCACTTCCCAATTGTCTACACCTGGGATATGTAGCGCAGAAATTAGACAAGAGCTGGATTCTGCAAAAGAAAGTATCTGAGATACTTATTTCATAGTGAGGGGACTGTGAGTCCCACCCTGATGATTGACATATGCCACAGTTGTGATATTGTCTGTCTGAAAACAAATTAAAGGTTCTCCCTTCAACAGAGGCCAAACCTGAAGAGCCCTGAAAATACCACAGAGTTCTAAAATATTAATTGGTAACCTCGCCTCCTGAGATTTCCAAACCCCTTGTGCTGTCAGAGATCCCCAGACAGCTCCCCAACCTGACAGACTTGCGTTCAGACATGATGCGATGCTCCAGGCAACATCCGGGGACCCGGCAAGTGAACCAGAAGTGATACCAGTCAGATTGTGGAAAGTTCAGCCTACTATTTTTTAAGGATCCCTCGGTGCAGTGCCTGCTTTCTGCTGTATACCTGACAGACTTGCATCTGTTGTGATCACCATCCAGGTTGGATGAACAAAAGAGGCCCCTTGAACTATACGATGGTGATCTAACCACCAAGTCAGAGGCTATACGATAGTGATCTAACCACCAAGTCAGAGAGAGTCGAACATTGGGGTTTAAGGATATTAATTGTGATATCTTTGTATAATCCCTGCACCATTGATTCAGCATACAAAGCTGGAGAGGTCTCATATTAAAAACAATCAAAGGGGATCGCGTCCGATGCTGCTGTTATGAGACCTAAAACTTCCATGCATATAGCTACTAAAAAGAATGATTGAGACTGAAGGTTCCGACAAGCTAAAACCAATTTTATTCATCACTTGTCTGTTAGAGACAGAGTCATGGATACTGAATCTATCTGGAAACCTAAAAAGGTGACCCTTGTCTGAGGAATCAAGGAACTCTTTGGTAAATTGATCCCCCAACCATGTCTTTGAAGAAACAAAACTAATTGATTTGTGTGAGATTCGGTAGAATGTAAAGACTGAGCTAGTACCAAGATATTGTCCAAATAAGGAATCACCGCAATACCCTGTTCTCTAATTACAGAGAGTGACAAATTGGTAATGCTTCTCTAGAAAAGAGAATCTCAGAAACTGATAGTGGTCTGGATTAATCAGAATATGAATATATGCATCCTGTAAATCTAGTGTGGACATATAATGACCTTGCTGAACAAAAGGCAGAATAGTCCTTATAGTCACCATCTTGAAAGTTTGCACTCTTACAAAACGATTCAAAATTTTCTGATCCAGAACTGGCCTGAATAAATTTTCTTTCTTTGGGACAATGAACATATTTGAATAAAACCCCAGACCCTGTTCCTGAAACTGAAATAGTATGATTACCCCTGAAAGCTCTAGATCTGAAAAACACTTCAGAAAAGCCTGAGAGGCCTATTTATCAAGCAGTCAACCGCAAATATGCTGGAATTCCGCAGCATAATTGTGGCGAGCCTGATTCGCCCTATTTATCAAAGCCTACAGACTGGAAAAAGTTGAAATTTGTGATGTAACTTACGATCCGCCAGATCTCAATCTGACACAGATCAATGCTTACATCATTACAGATGTTCCAAATCCAAATTCGGCACTATATGACAACTTTTGCAAGTTATTAAACCTCTAACAGGTACGCTCGCCACTATTCCAGCCCAGCGTACCTGGTTTTCAATCCGCCACCCTGGAGGCCGCAGATGCAATAGGAATCAATTAGAGTCTGAAAGCAGCAAAAGCTTATGTTCACTGCTGCCAGATATTCCATTGATTTATATGGTAGAATAAAAGATACGTTTACACCTAACACCCTAACATAAGCCCCGAGTCTAAACATTCCTAATCTGCCACTCCAACATCGCTGCCACATACATAAAATATATGAACCACTATACCGCTGCTTCCCAACACCGCCACAACTAAATAAATATATTAACCCCTATACCACCACTCCCCGAGCCCACGGCAACTAAATAAATATATTAACCCCTATTCCACTGCTCCCCGCCACCGCCACAACTAAATAAAGCTATTAACCCTTATACTGCCGCTCCTGGACCCCGCCGAAACTAAATAAACGTATTAATCCCTAAACACCTGGCCTCCCACATCACTACCACTTACTAAAGCTATTAACCCCTAAACTGCCAGTTCCCCCACATCACCATAAACTAAATTATTCTATTAACCCATAAATCTAACAACCAGGTAACTTTACATTAAATATTAACTCATCCCTATCTTATAATAAATTTAAACTTACCTTTAGAATTAACATAAACTATATTAAACTACTATTTAACCTACCCTAAGTATTATACTAAAATTACATTAAACTATATTAAACTATTAATTAATCAATTACATTAAATTACATTAAACTATATTAAACTATTCATTAACCTACCCTATTATACTAAAATTACATTAAACTAACAATTAAAATAACTATATTACATATTTAAACACCTAACCCTACTCAAATTATTTAAATCTACTATTAAATATTACTAAGTTACAACAAACTTACAACTAAGTTACATAAAATACAAAACAATAAGTTACACAAAATAAAAAACACTAAGTTACACAAAATAAAAAATAAATTATCAAATATTTAAACTAATTACACCTAATCTAATAGCCCTATCAAAATAAAAAAGCCCCCACAAAATAAAAAAAACCCTAGCCTACAATAAACTACCAATGACCCTTAAAAGGGCCTTTTGTGGGGCATTGCCCCAAAGAAAACAGCTCTTTTACCTGTAAAAAAAAATACAAACCACCCCCAACAGTAAAACCCACCACCCACACAACCAAACCCCTTATATAAAAACCTATCTAAAAAACCTAAGCTCCCCATTGCCCTGAAAAGGGCATTTGTATGGGCATTGCCCTTAAAAGGGCATTTAGCTCTTTTTCCACCCAAAGTCCCTAACTTAAAATTAAAACCCACCCAATAAACCCTTCTATTACCCAATCGGAATTAAGGTGGAAAAAATCCTATTGACTTGCAATAGCCAATAGAATGCAAGCTCAATCCTATTGGCTGATTGCAGCAGCCAATAGGATTTTTTCCACCTCAATTCCGATTGGCTGAATTCTATCAGCCAATAGGAAGGTAAGGGACGCCATCTTGGATGACATCATTTAAAGGGGAAAGTTAATTGTTCAGAAGACGTCAGAAGAAGAGGATGCTCCGCGCCGGATGTCTTGAAGATGGAGCCGCTCTGCGCCAGATGGATGAAGATAGAAGATGCCGTCTGGATGAAGACTTCTGCCGGCTTGGATGAAGACTTCGGCTCGCTTGGATGAAGACTTCTGCCGGCTTCGCTGAGGACTTTTCCGCTTCGTTGAGGATGGATGTCGGGTCTTCAAAAACTGTAAGTGGATCTTTGAGGGTTAGTGTTAGGTTTTTTTAAGGGTTTATTGGGTTGGTTTTAATTTTAGGTTAGGGACTTTTGGCGGAAAAAGAGCTAAATGCCCTTTTAAGGGCAATGCCCATCCAAATGCCCTTTTCAGGGCAATGGGGAGCTTAGGTTTTTTTAGATAGGTTTTTATTTAGGGGGTTGGTTGTGTGGGTGGTGGGTAAATTTTACTGTTAGGGGGGTATTTGTATATTTTTTTACAGGTAAAAGAGCTGATTTCTTTGGGGCAATGCCCCGCAAAAGGCCCTTTTAAGGGCCATTCGTAGTTTATTGTAGGCTAGGGTTTTTTTATCTTGAGGGGCTTTTTTATTTTGATAGGGCTATTAGATTAGGTTTAATTAGTTTAAATATTTGATCATTTATTTTCTATTTTGTGTAACAATCGGCTAGATTAAGAGTCTTGCGTTAGCCTTAAAAAGCAGCGTTGAGAGGTCCCAACACTACTTTTTAACGCCCGCTGGTATTACGAGTCTGAAAGGTACAGGTGTACTGCTCACTTATCTTCCACGGCTCAAGCATACCGCAAATCCCCTTACATCAATTGCGTATCCTATCTTTTAATGGGACTTGCCTAACGCCGTAACATAAAACTCTTAACTAAAGTGCTAAAAAGTACACTAACACCCATAAACTACCTATTAACCCCTAAACTGAGGCCCCCCCACATCGCAAACAAAAAAGCCCATAGAAGGGCAAAACGCGTCAACTGTGTGGCAGTGTAAAAAATTGTGATACATTGCTTTTTATATATACATCCTCATCAACTGTTTTCTTATATAACCTGGGTTATCTTTTGGTCAAGAACTTTTCCTGCTCACTATCCTTGGGATCTGTATTTGGAAGAATAATTTTATACCCAAAGCATTTTCCCTTTCCCTGCGTGCACAAGCACTAAGTGCAGGGTTCATCCTAAGAACACATTGTGAGGATTCCCATCATACGGCTAAGAGCAGCAGATGGATCGGCTCTCTGCCTGACCGGAACGTCTTGTGGTGACGTCAGACGCCGGAAAACTTTCCAACCCGACTCGCTCGAGGAAAATACCGAGCTACGAGTGGGTAAATCTCGCTGCCAGAAGTTTCAAGGGTAACGTACCATATAACCTTAAGGAGTACATAATCTCTAGCAAGAGGCAAAAGTAAAATTACCACATCTTTGTGAGATTCAAAATACGCCAATAATAAATGTTTATGGGCATTTTCTATATCAACCTTGGATATATGTGACTGTTTTTTTCTACCTGAGCCGCAGTTACTGTATAACAATATTATCCACAGGAACTTTTAATCTCTTTTTTAACGGAGTGACAAACTGATGCTAAATCTCTTTTATGAATTAGAGATAATTCCTTTACATGTTTAAAGTATCTTTTACATCGATTAGTTATATTGTCACATCTTAGAGACATACATATGATTTGTGACTATGCTTTTATTAAGAGTATATTTTTTCTTTTAGATCTTAAAGTGGGTAAATTGTATTAATTAATATTTTTTAACCCTTTACTGTGTACAGGGAGACGTCCATTTTAGATTGATATTTTATATTGATGATCTGTAATAAATATTATAAATCACAAATTCAGTGTTGATATCTTTAGCTGTGAGCGCCCTCCCTTACTCCTCCTTTTCTTAAATAACATTTTAACCCCTAATCTGCCGGACATCGCCGCCACTGTAATAAATATATTAACCCCTAAACTGCTGCACTCCCGCCTCGAAAACACTAGTTACATTTTATTAACCCCTAATCTGCCATCCCTAACATCGCCGACACCTATCTACATTTATTAACCCCTAATCTGCCGCCCCCAATGTCGCCGCTACTATATTAAATTTATTAGCCCTTAAACCTAAGTCTAACCCTAAGTCCTAACTTAAATATAATTTAAATAAAACAAAATAAAATTACTACAGTTAAATAAATTAATCCTATTTAAAACTAAATACTTACCTATAAAATAAACCCTAACGTCTAGATTTAGAGTTTTGTCGGTAACGACCCGCGTAGCTAACGCTGGCTTTTTTCTGGCCACACCTTTTAAATAACTCTGGTATTGAGAGTCCACAGAATTGCTGCGTTAGGCTCCAAAAAAGGAGCGTAGAGCATATTTAACGCAACTTCAACTCTCGATACCAGAGTTGCTTACGGACGCCGCCAGCTTCAAAAACGTGCTCATGCACGATTTACCCATAGGAAACAATGGGGCTGTTTGAGCTGAAAAAAACCTAACACCTGCAAAAAAGCCGCGTTCAGCTCCTAACGCAGCCCCATTGTTTTCTATGGGGAAACACTTCCTACGTCTGCACCTAACACTCTAACATGTACCCCGAGTCTAAAGACCCCTAACCTTACACTTATTAACCCCTATTCTGCCGCCCCCGCTATCACTGACCCCTACATATTATTATTAACCCCTAATCTGCCGCTCCGTAAACCGCCGCTACTTACATTATCCCTATGTACCCCTAATCTGCTGTCCCTAACACCGCTGACCCCTATATTATATTTATTAACCCCTAATCTGCCCCCACAACGTCGCCTCCACCTGCCTACACTTATTAACCCCTAATCTGCCGACCGGACCACACCGCTATTATAATAAAGTTATTAACCCCTAATCCGCCTCACTAAGCCTATAATAAATAGTATTAACCCCTAATCTGCCCTCCCTAACATCGCCGACACCTAACTTCAAACATTAACCCCTAATGTGCCGACTGGAGCTCACCGCTATTCTAATAAATGTATTAACCCCTAAAGCTAAGTCTAACCCTAACACTAACACCCCCCCTAACTTAAATATAATTTAAATCTAACAAAATTAATTAACTCTTATTAAATAAATTATTCCTATTTAAAGCTAAATACTTACCTGTAAAATAAATCCTAATATAGCTACAATATAAATTATAATTATATTATAGCTATTTTAGGATTAATATTTATTTTACAGGTAACTTTGTATTTATTTTAACCAGGTACAATAGCTATTAAATAGTTAAGAACTATTTAATAGCTAAAATAGTTAAAATAATTTCAAAGTTACCTTAAAATAAATCATAACCTAAGTTATAATTAAACCTAACACTACACTATCAATAAATTAATTAAATACAATATCTACAAATAAATACAATTAAATAAACTAACTAAAGTACAAAAAATAAAAAAGAACTAAGTTACAAAAAATATAAAAAATATTTACAAACATCAGAAAAATATTACAACAATTTTAAACTAATTACACCTACTCTAAGCCCCCTAATAAAATAACAAAGACCCCCAAAATAAAAAAATGTCCTACCCTATTCTAAATTACTAAAGTTCAAAGCTCTTTTACCTTACCAGCCCTGAACAGGGCCCTTTGCGGGGGCATGCCCCAAAGAATTCAGCTCTTTTGCCTGTAAAAAAAAACATACAATACCCCCCCAACATTACAACCCACCACCCACATACCCCTAATCTAACCCAAACCCCCCTTAAATAAACCTAACACTAAGCCCCTGAAGATCTTCCTACCTTATCTTCACCATGCCAGGTATCACCGATCGTTCCAGGCTCCGAAATCTTCATCTAAGCCCAAGCGGGGGCTAGACATCCATCATCCGACGGCTGAAGAAGTCCAGAAGAGGCTCCAAAGTCTTCATCCTATTAGGGAAGAAGAGTAGATCCGGACCGGCAACCATCTTCTTCCAAGCGGCATCTTCTATCTTCATCCGATGAGGACCGGCTCCATCTTGAAGACCTCCACCGCGGACCCATCTTCTTCTTCCGATGACTTCCTGACGAATGACGGTTCCTTTAAGGGACGTTATCCAAGATGGCAACCCTCAAATTCCAATTGGCTGATAGGATTCTATCAGCCAATCGGAATTAAGGTAGGAAAATTCTGATTTGCTGGTAGAATCCTATCAGCCAATCGGAATTCGAGGGACGCGATCTTGGATGACGTCCCTTAAAGGAACCGTCATTCATCGGGAAGTCGTCGGAAGAAGAAGATGGGTCCGCGGTGGAGGTGTTCAAGATGGAGCCAGTCCTCATCGGATGAAGATAGAAGATGCCGCTTGGAAGAAGATGGCTGCCGGTCCGGATCTACTCTTTTTCCCGGATAGGATGAAAACTTTGGAGCCTCTTCTGGACTTCTTCAGCCATCGGATGATGGATGTCTAGCCCCCGTTTGGGCTTAGATGAAGATTTCGGAGCCTGGAATGATCGGTGATACCTGGCATGGTGAAGACAAGGTAGGAAGATCTTCAGGGGCTTAGTGTTAGGTTATTTAAGGGGGGGTTTGGGTTAGATTAGGGGTATGTGGGTGGTGGGTTGTAATGTTGGTGGGGGGGTATTGTACAGGGAGTGCAGAATTATTAGGCAAATTAGTATTTTGACCACATCTTCCTCTTTATGCATGTTGTCTTACTCCAAGCTGTATAGGCTCGAAAGCCTACTACCAATTAAGCATATTAGGTGATGTGCATCTCTGTAATGAGAAGGGGTGTGGTCTAATGACATCAACACCCTATATCAGGTGTACATAATTATTAGGCAACTTCCTTTCCTTTGGCAAAATGGGTCAAAAGAAGGACTTGACAGGCTCAGAAAAGTAAAAAATAGTGAGATATCTTGCAGAGGGATGCAGCACTCTTAAAATTGCAAAGCTTCTGAAGTGTGATCATCGAACAATCAAGCGTTTCATTCAAAATAGTCAACAGGGTCGCAAGAAGCGTGTGGAAAAACCAAGGCGCAAAATAACTGCCCATGAACTGAGAAAAGTCAAGCGTGCAGCTGCCAAGATGCCACTTGCCACCAGTTTGGCCATATTTCAGAGCTGCAACATCACTGGAGTGCCCAAAAGCACAAGGTGTGCAATACTCAGAGACATGGCCAAGGTAAGAAAGGCTGAAAGACGACCACCACTGAACAAGACACACAAGCTGAAACGTCAAGACTGGGCCAAGAAATATCTCAAGACTGATTTTTCTAAGGTTTTATGGACTGATGAAATGAGAGTGAGTCTTGATGGGCCAGATGGATGGGCCCGTGGCTGGATTGGTAAAGGGCAGAGAGCTCCAGTCCGACTCAGACACCAGCAAGGTGGAGGGTGGAGTACTGGTTTGGGCTGGTATCATCAAAGATGAGCTTGTGGGGGCCTTTTCGGGTTGAGGATGGAGTCAAGCTCAACTCCCAGTCCTACTGCCAGTTTCTGGAAGACACCTTCTTCAAGCAGTGGTACAGGAAAAAGTCTGCATCCTTCAAGAAAAACATGATTTTCATGCAGGACAATGCTCCATCACACGCGTTCAAGTACTCCACAGCGTTGCTGGCAAGAAAGGGTATAAAAGAAGAAAATCTAATGACATGGCCTCCTTGTTCACCTGATCTGAACCCCATTGAGAACCTGTGGTCCATCATCAAATGTGAGATTTACAAGGAGGGAAAACAGTACACCTCTCTGAACAGTGTCTGGGAGGCTGTGGTTGCTGCTGCATGCAATGTTGATGGTGAACAGATCAAAACACTGACAGAATCCATGGATGGCAGGCTTTTGAGTGTCCTTGCAAAGAAAGGTGGCTATATTGGTCACTGATTTGTTTTTGTTTTGTTTTTGAATATCAGAAATGTATATTTGTGAATGTTGAGATGTTATATTGGTTTCACTGGTAAAAGTAAATAATTGAAATGGGTATATATTTGTTTTTTGTTAAGTTGCCTAATAATAATGCACAGTAATAGTCACCTGCACACACAGATATCCCCCTAAAATAGCTATAACTAAAAACAAACTAAAAACTACTTCCAAAACTATTCAGCTTTGATATTAATGAGTTTTTTGGGTTCATTGAGAACATGGTTGTTGTTCAATAATAAAATTAATCCTCAAAAATACAACTTGCCTAATAATTCTGCACTCCCTGTATGTTTTTTTTAAAGGGAAAAGAGCTGAATTCTTTGGGGCATGCCCCGCAAAGGGCTCTGTTCAGGGCTGGTAAGGTAAAAGAGCTTTGAACTTTAGTAATTTAGAATAGGGTAGGGCATTTTTTTATTTTGGGGGTCTTTGTTATTTTATTAGGGGGGCTTAGAGTAGGTGTAATTAGTTTAAAATTGTTGTAATATTTTTCTGATGTTTGTAAATATTTTTTTATTTTTTGTAACTTAGTTCTTTTTTATTTTTTGTACTTTAGTTAGTTTATTTAATTGTATTTATTTGAAGATATTGTATTTAATTACCTGGTTAAAAAAAATACAAAGTTACCTGTAAAATAAATATAAATCCTAAAATAGCTATAATATAATTATAATTTATATTGTAGCTATATTAGGGTTTATTTTACAGGTAAGTATTTAGATTTAAATAGAAATAATTTATTTAATAAGAGTTAATTTATTTCGTTAGATTTAAATTATATTTAACTTAGGGGGTGTTAGTGTTAGGGTTAGACTTAGCTTTAGGGATTAATCCATTTATTAGAATATCGGCGAGATTTGGTCGGCAGATTAGGGGTTAATAATTTAAGTTAGGTGTTGGCGATGTTAGGGAGGGCAGATTAGGGGTTAATGCTATTTATTATAGGGTTATTGAGGCGGGAGTGAGGCGGATTAGGGGTTAAATAACCTTATTATAGTAGCGGTGAGATCCGCTCGGCAGATTAGGGGTTAATAAGTGTAGGCAGGTGGAGGCGACATTGAGGGGGGCAGATTAGGGGTTAATAAATATAATATAGGGGTCGGCGGTGTTAGGGGCAGCAGATTAGGGGTACATAGCTATAATGTAGGTGGCGGCTCTTTGCGGTCGGCAGATTAGGGGTTAATTATTGTAGGTTTCTGGCGGCGACATTGTGGGGGGCAGGTTAGGGGTTAATAAATATAATATAGGGTTCAGCGGTGTTAGGGGCAGCAGATTAGTTGTACATAAGTATAACGTAGGTGGCGGTCGGCAGATTAGGGGTTAAAAAAATTTAATCGAGTGGCGGCGATGTGGGGGGACCTCGGTTTAGGGGTACATAGGTAGTTTATGGGTGTTAGTGTACTTTAGAGCACAGTAGTTAAGAGTTTTATAAACTGGCGTTAGCCCAGAAAGCTCTTAACTACTGACTTTTTTCTGCGGCTGGAGTTTTGTCGTTAGAATTCTAACGCTCACTTCAGCCACGACTCTAAATACCGGAGTTAGAAAGATCCCATTGAAAAAATAGGATGCGCAATTGACGTAAGGGGATCTGCGGTATGGAAAAGTCGCGGCTGAAAAGTGAGCGTTAGACCCTTTCCTGACTGACTCCAAATACCGGTGGTAGCCTAAAACCAGCATTAGGAGCCTCTAACGCTGGTTTTCACGGCTGCCGCCAAACTCTAAATCTAGGCCTAAGATAGCTACAATATGACTAATAGTTACATTTGTAGCTATCTTAGGATTTATATTTATTTTACAGGCACCTTTGTATTTATTTTAACTAGGTAGAATCGTTATAAAATAGTTATTAACTATTTAATAGCTACCTAGTTGAAATAAGTATAAATTTAATCGTAAAATAAATCCTAACCTAAGTTACAATTACACCTAACACTACACTATCATTAAATTAATTTCCTAAACTAACTACAATTAACTACAATTAAATTAAATAAACTAAAGTATGGAAAAAAAAAACAACAAACACTAAATTACAGAAAATAAAAAAAATATATATTTTTTTTAAACTAATTACACCTAATCTAATCCTCCTAATAAAATAAAAAGCCCCCCAAAATAATAAAATTCCCTACCCTATACTAAATTACAAATAGCCCTTAAAAGGGCCTTTGCAGGGCATTGCCCCAAAGTAATCAGCTCTTTTACCTGTAAAAAAAATACAATACCCACCCCAACATTAAAACCCAACACCCACACACCCAACCCTACTCTTAAACCCACCCAATCCCCCCTTAAAAAAAACTATCACTACCCCCTTGAAGATCACCCTACCTTGAGACGTCTTCACAAATGGACCTCCAGAGGGGCAGAAGTCTTCATCCGATCTGGGCAGAAGAGGTGCTCCAAGCGGCAGAAGTCTTCATCCAGACGGCATCTTCTATCTTCATCCATCCGGAGCGGAGCGGGTCCATCTTCAATCCAGCCGACGCGGATCATCCTCTTCAAATGAAGTCCAAGCGAAGAATGAAGGTTCCTTTAAATGACGTCATCCAAGATGGCATCCCTTGAATTCTGATTGGCTGATAGGATTCTATCAGCCAATCGGAATTAAAGTAGGAAAAATCCTATTGGTTGATCCAATCAGCCAATAGGATTGAGGTTGCATTCTATTGGCTGATTGGAACAGCCAATAGAATGCAAGCTCAATCCTATTGGGTGATTGGATCAGCCAATAGGAATGAACTTCAATCCTATTGGCTGATTGGATCAGCCAATAGGATTTTTCCTACCTTAATTCTGATTGGCTGATATAATCCTATCAGCCAATCGGAATTCAAGGGATGCCATTTTTGATTACGTCATTTAATGGAACCTTCATTCTTCGCTTGGACTTCATTTGAAGAGGATGCTCCACTTCAGCTGGATTGAAGATGGACCCGCTCCACTCTGGATGGATGAAGATAGAAGATGCCGTCTGGATGAAGACTTTTGCCGCTTGGAGGACCTCTTCTGCCCTGATCGGATGAAGACTTCTGCCCCTCTGGAGGTCCACTTTTGCCCAGTGTTAGTTTTTTTTTTAAGGTGGGATTGGGTGGGTTTTAGAGTAAGGTTGGGTGTGTTGAGCTGATTACTTTGGGGCAATGCCCCGCAAAAGGCCCTTTTAAGGGCTATTTGTACTTTAGTATAGGGTAGGGAATTTTATTATTTTGGGGGGGCTTTTTTATTTTATTAGGGGGATTAGATTAGGTGTAATTAGTTTAAAAATTTTAATTTTTTTTTTACTTTCTGTAATTTAGTGTTTGTTGTTTTTCGTACTTTAGTTTAATTTAATTGTAGTTAATTGTAGTTAATTTAGGTAATTAATTTAATGATAGTGTAGTGTTAGGTGTAATTGTAAATTTGGTTAGGATTTATTTTACAGGTAAATTTGTACTTATTTTAACTAGGTAGCTATTAAATAGTTAATAACTATTTAATAACTATTGTACCTAGTTAAAATAAATACAAAGTTGCCTGTAAAATAAATATAAATCCTAAGCTAGCTACAATGTAACTATTAGTTATTGTAGCTAGCTTAGGGTTTATTTTATAGGTAAGTATTTCGTTTTAAATAGGAATAATTTATTTTAATTGTAGTTATTTTATTTAGATTTATTTAAATTATATTTAAATTAAGGGGTGTTAGGGTTAGACTTAGGTTTAGGGGTTAATAACTTTATTATAGTGACGGCAATGTTTGCTGCGGCATATTAGGGGTTAATAAGTTTAGTTAGGTTGCTGCGACATTGGGGGGGCAGATTAGGGGTTAATAAATATAATGTAGGGTTCGGTGATGTTAGGGGCAGCAGAGGAGATTGTGAGGTAAAATATCTTCCTTTTTTTCATAGAGATGCTCAGGTGATATTTTCCTGTCAGCTTTTTACAGTTATACTGCATCAGTTTCAAGTGATTTATCATATGAGTATTATGTCCCTTTAAGCAACGCTGGTATTGAGGTGAGATGTGGAGCTGAATTCTGCTCTACGCTCACCTTTTTCTGGCTAACGCCGGGTTTAAAAAAAAACGTAATACCAGCGTTGTCTTAAGGTAGCGTTAAATAAAAAAGGCTCGTTAGCAATGCACCCCTCTTACTGCAAAACTCGTAATCTAGGCATTTGTGTTCTTTATTTTGTGTAACTTAGTTGTTCGTTTTTTGTAACTTAGCATTTTTTTATTTTGTGTAACGTAGTTGTTAGTTTTTTGTAACTTAGTAATATTTAATAGTAGATTTAAATAATTTGAGTATGGTTATGTGTTTAAATATGTAATATAGTTATTTTAATTGTTAGGTTAATGAAATTTTAGTATAATAGGGTAGGTTAATGAATAGTTTAATATAGTATAATGTAATTTAATGTAATTTTAGTATAACAGGTAGGGTAGATTAATTAATAGTTTAATATAGTTTAATTTAATTTTAGTATAATAGTTAGGGTAGGTTAATTAGTAGTTTAATATAGTTTATTTTAATTCTACTGGTAAGTTAAAATTTATTATAAGATAGGGATGTTGTAATTTTAATGTAAAGATAGCGGGTTGTTAGGTTTAGGGGTTAATAGCTTAATTATGTTTATGGCGATGTGAGGGGATGGCGGTTTAGGGGTTAATAGGTTTAGTAAGTGGTAGTGATGTGGGAGGCCAGGGGTTTAGGGGTTAATACATTTATTTAGTTGCAGAGGGCTCTGGGAGCGGCGGTATATGGGTTAATAACTTTATTAGAGTTGCGGTGAGCTCCGGGAGCAGCGGGATGGGGGTAATAACTTTATTTAGTTGCGGCAGGGTCCAGGAGTGGCGGGATAGGGGTTAAAAATTTTAGTTTAGTTGCGGTGTTTAGTGACAGGATATAAATAAAGTTGGGAAAAAAGCTGAATAGCAGCGAGATCGATGACTGTTAGTTAACAATAGTCCGATGCTCATCGCCCCATATTTGGTGCATGTCTTTTTGACAGCTTTTTTGATAAATAAGGAGAGCGTATTCAGATCCATGGCTGCAATGTTAGGCGATGTTAGGCGAGCGTATTGGTGCTGGCGAATGCAGCATAGTTGACTACTTGATAAATAGGCCTCTGAGCCTTCACTGGATTTTCTGGGATGTGTGAGAGAAAAAATCTTCTCACAGGAGGTATTACACTGAATCCTGTTCGATAACCTTGAGAGACAATACTCTGAATCCATTGATTTTGGAAAGAATCTGCCCAAATGGATTGGAAACATTTAATCTGCCCCCCATCAGCTGAGCTGGAATGAGGGCGGCACCTTCATGCAGACTTGGGGGCTGGCTTTGGTTTCTTAAACGGCTTGGATTTATTCCAACTTGAAGAAGGTTTCCAATTGGAACCAGATTCTTTGGGGGAAGGATTAACTTTCTGTTCCTTATTCTGTTGAACAGAATGAAAACAATTTGAAGCTTTAGATTTACCCTTAGATCTCTTTTCCTGAGGTAAAAACTCCCTTCCCCCCAGTCACAGTTGAAATAATCGAATCCTACTGAGAACCAAACAAATTGTTACCTTGTAAAGAAAGAAACAGTAATCTAGACTTAGATACCATGTCAGCATTCCAATATTTGAGCCACAAAGCTTTTCTAGCTAAAATAGCTAAAGACATAGATCTAACATCAATTTTGATGATATCAAAAATGGCATCACAGATAAAATGATTAGCATGTTGAAGCAAGCGAACAAAGTTGATATAGCTGCAACATCAGCCATAGAAATGGCAGGCCTGAGAAGATAGCCAGAATATAAATAAGCTTTCCTGAGATAAGATTCAAGTTTCCTATCTAAAGGGTCCTTAAAGGAAGTACTATCTTCCATAGGGATAGTAGTACATTTGGCAAGAGTAGAAATAGCCCCATCAACTTTGGGGATTTTTTCCCAAAACTCCAATCTAACTGCTGGCAAAAGATAAAAAAATGTAATCCTTGAAGAAGGAATAAAAGAAGTACCAGGTCTATTCCGTTCCTTTGAAATCATATCAGAAATAGCACCAGGAACTTGAAAAACCTCTGGAGTAACCACAGGAGGTTTATAAACAGAATTTAACTGTGTACTAGTTTTAGTTTTAGTATCAAGAGGACTAGTTTCCTCAATATCCAAAGTAATCAACACCTCTTTTAACAAAGAACAAATATACTCCATCTTAAAGAGATAAGAAGATTTGTCAGTGTCAATATATGAGGTAGGATCTTCTGAATCAGATAGATATTCATCAGAGGAGGATAATTCAATATGTTGTCAGTCATTTGAAATTTCATCAACTTTATGAGAAGTTTTAAAAGAGCTTTTAAGTTTATTAGAAGGCGGAATAGCAGACAAAGCCTTCTGAATCACATCAGCCACAAATTAATTTATATTCAGAGGGATATCATGTACATTAGATGTTGAAGGAACAAGGCATTGTACTAGTACTGATGGATACATTCTCTGCATTTAAAAGCTTATCATGACAACTATTACACACCACAGCTGGATATATAAGCTCCGCTAACTTACAAAAAATACACTTATCTTTGGTAGAACTGTTATTAGACAGCAGGAATCCAACAGTGGTTTCTGAGACAGGATCAGATTGAGACATCTTGCAAATGTAAGAGTAAAAAACAACATATAAAGCAAAATTATCAATTTCCTTATATGGCAGTTTCAGGAAAAGGAAAAAATGCAAACAGCATAGCCCTCTGAGCATAGAAAAAGGCAAGGGGCATATAGGAAGTGGGGATTACATGAATAAATTATTTGGCACCAAGTATGACGCACAATGCAAAATTACATTTTTTGCAGCTAACAACATCCGGAAATGACGCACCTCACATCATGGCAGACGCAACCTTGTGCAAGGAAACCTGGCATCAACTAAGACGCCAGAAATTACGAACTTGCATCACCAAACTTACCTTTGTGCCAAAAAAATTCTCGCACCAGGAATCAGGAATGACGCAATAAATATCAGCATTTTGCGGCCTCGCAAGCCTAATTTTGCCCACGAAAATTAATGAAAACAGTCATTTTCGAAGAAAAGACTATACCCCAGGTAAGAAAAAATACCTTCCTAGATATGTTTTTTTCCCAATTTTGAAACTGATAGTCTGCAAAAAGGAAATATACATAAACCTGACTCATGGCAAAAATAAGTACAATACATATATTTAGAACTTTACATTAATACATAAAGTGCCAAACCATAGCTGAGAGTGTCTTAAGTTATGAAAACATACTTACCGCAAGACACCCATCCACATATAGCAGATAGCCAAACCAGTACTGAAACAGTTATCGGTAAAGGTAATGGAATATGAGAGTATTTTGTCGATCTGAAAAGGGAGGTAGGAGATGAATCTCTACGACCAATGACAGAGAACCTATGAAAAGATTTCCCACAAGGAAAACCATAGAATACAATAGGTGATACTTCCTTCACATACCTCTGACATTCACTGTACTCTGAGAGGAATCAGGCTTCAAAATGCTGAGAAGTGCATATCACAGAAGAAAATCAAGCACAAACTTACTTCACCACCTCCATAGGGAGGCAACGTTTGTAAAACTGAATTGTGGGTGTGGTGAGGGGTGTATTTATAGGCATTTTGAGGTTTGGGAAACTTTGCCCCTCCTGGTAGGATTGTATATCCCATACCTCACTAGCTCATGGACTCTTGCCAATTACATGAAAGAAAGGGCCTTTTGTAGGGCATTGCACTAAGTTAAACAGCTCTTTTACCTGTAAAAAACACAAAGACCTCCCAACAGTAAAACCCACCACCCAACCAACACCCAAAAATAAAAAAAAACTAACTCTAACAAAAATCTAAGCTACTCATTGCCCTGAAAAGGGCATTTATATGGGCATTGCCCTTAAAAGGGCATTTAACTATTTTGCATTGCTCTGAAAAGAGCATTTAGCTCTTGTGAGAAAAGCCCAAACCCTAAACTAAAAAAAACACCCAAAAAAGTTTAAGAAATCCTAACATTAACCCCTGAAAATCCACTTACAGTTCCTGAAGTCCACTTACAGTTCCTGAAGCGGCGAGAGGTCTTCATCCAGGTGGCTCCATCTTCATCCATTGCGGAACCGGCATCTTCTTCATCCCTGCGGAAGTGGATCGGTCGATGCACAGAGGCAGAGGTCCAGGCGAAGGTCCAAGGCGGAGATCCAGGTGAAAGTCAAAAGCAGAGGTTTAGGTGGATGTTCAAGGTGGAGGTCGAGGCGGAGGTCCATCAATCCGACATGGAGGTCTTCTTCATGCGATCGTCCGCCCACACTGAGGATTGAAATGCAAGGTACCCCTTTTATACTGGGGGTACCATTGCATTCCAATTGGCTGGAAAATTTGAATCAACCAATAGGAATTGAATCAGCCAATAGAATGAGAGCTGCTTAAATCCTATTGGCTGATTTGAATAGCCAATAGGATTTTAGCAGCCCTAATTCCTATTTGCTGAATCAATTTTTTCATCCAGTAGAAATGCAATGGTTTCCCCAGTATCGTTTATCCAGGCGGCATCGCCGCTCCACCTCTGCAGGAATTAAGAAGATGCATCCACAATGGATGAAGATGGAGCCGTCTGAATGAAGATGCTGCCTGGATGAACATGGAGCTGCCGGGATGAAGATTGTTCAAGTGGGACTTCAAAAGCTGTGAGTACCTAAAGAGGGGATAGTGTTTTTTTTTGGGGTGGTTTTCTTTTATAGATTAGGGTGGGCACTCTTAAAATAGCTGAATGCCCATACAAATGCCCTTTTCAGGGCAGTGGGTAAATTAGGATTTTTTTAATAGTTTTTTTTTTAAATTTGTGGGTTTTGGGGGGTGGGGGTTTGTAATGTTAGTGGGTCTGTGTATTTTTTTAGAAAATTAGCTGATATATTTAGGGCAATGCCCTACAAAAGGCCCTTTTGAGGGCTATTGATAGTTTATTCTAGATTATTATAATAGGAATAATTTTTATTATTTTGGATAATTTGTTTATTATTTTATGTAATGTTTTTTTTTTTCTTTTTGGGGTGGGTTTTTATTTTTTGATTAGAGGTTGGGAATTTCATAAAAGAGCTGAATGTCCTTTTAAGGGCAATGTCCATACAAATGCCCTTTTCAGGGCAATGGGTAGATTAGGTTTTACTTTATTTTTATTTTGTGTGATTGGGGGGTGGGGATTGGTATACTTTTAGGGGGTGTTTGTTTTTCTTTTGTAGGAAAAGAGCTGGTATCTTTAGGGCAATGCCAACAAAAGGCCCTTTTAAGGGCCCACAAAAGAGCTCTTGGTAGTTATAGATTAGGGTTTTTATTTTGGGTGTGGGTTTTTATTTTTATTTTTTTAAAATAGAATAGGAAAAAAAATATTATTTTGGATAATTTTGTTTGTTATTTTTTGTAATGGTAGGTTTTTTATTTTTTGTAATTTTAGTGTTTTTTTTTATTTTGTAATGTTAGGTTTTAGTTTAAGGCAGCTTAGGTTTTATTTCACAGGTACGTTTGTATTTATTTTAATTAGGTAGTTAGCAAATAGTTAATAACTATTTACTAACTAGTCTGCCTAGTTAAAATAAGTACAAACTTACCTGTGAACTAAAAATAAAACGTAAGCTAGCTACAATATAACTATTAGTTATAGTGTAGCTAGCTTAGGTTTTATTTTACAGGTAAGTATGTATTTAGTTTTAAATATGTATTATCTAGTTAATAATTTTAACTTTAATTTAGCTCTATTTTAATTATGTTAACGTTAGGGGGTGTTAGGGTTAGGGTTACGGTTAGGTTTAGGGATAGGTTTAGGAGTTAAGAGTTTAATTTAGGTTGTTGCGATGTGGGGGGCTGGTGGTTTATGGGTTAATAGTTTTATTTAGTGGTAGTGATGTGGCTTGCCAGAGGTTTAGAGGTTAATAGCTTTATTTAGTGGCGGCGATGTCGGGGAGCGGCGGAATAGGGGTTAATAGATTTATTCTAGTGTTAGCGATGTTGGGGAATAGGGGTTAATAACTTCAATATAGTGGCAGCGATATCAGGAGAGGCTGATTAAGGTTTAATAGATTTATTTAGGTGGCAGCGTTTTTGGGAGCGGCAGATAATGGGTTAATAATTTTATGTAGGTGTCGCCAATGTTGGTGGCAACAGATTAGGGGTGTTTAGACTTGGAGTTTATGTTAGGGTGTTAAGTTTAAATGTTACTTTTTTTCCCCATAGACATCAATGGGGCTGCGCTACGTAGCTTTTCATACCACAATCACAGGTGTTAATTTTTGTCTAATCCGCTCTCCCCATTGATTGGGAAAGCATACATGAGCACGTGAAAACAGTGCTTGTATTTTTTGCGGTATGGAGCTCAACGCAACCATATCGCATGCACAAGCTGGCTGTTTCCAAAATTCTGATGGCTGCACTATAGAGGATGAAATAACACAACTTATGTTGTGTTCGTTAAATTCCCTATAGCACGCTTAACTCGCAATCTAGTTAATGTTAATGTTAGTTAACATTCCATTACAGATGATTCGGGAATCTCCACCTTAAAGAAGGGGATGTAAATTTGGCATTTGAGAGTTTGAGAGATATTGGGGCATGATCAGAGAGGGTAATATGGTTTATTTTGGTATCTCTAATCCAGGAGCTAAGTTTTGAAGTGGTGAGAAACATGTGTATGTGCAAAGAGTATCTTTGGACACTGAAAGACAAGTATATCTTTCAGATCAAGTGTATTAATACATTTTCTAAGAAATCTTGATTCCCTTTTCCAGTTTGTAGGTTTATAAGTAATATTTTTATTTGCCGTTGGATTTCTAAACCTATCTACTGGTACTTCTGGAGCTATGTTTAAGTCTCCTTCTATAAATAGAGATTCACCAGGAAGGCTCATCAATTATTTTTGTAACATTTGCCAAAGTTCTGCCTTTTTTTTAATTAGGGCCATATAATCCCACTATCACTACTGGGAGATCCTTCACCAATATATGAACAATTAAAAAACGTCCCTCTGGATCTTCCACTTGTTTAGTTATAGAATAGCTTAGGTTTTTGCAGAACAAAAGGGTTACTCTTCTTGCTCTATGAGATTCATATGTAGTGTATAAGACCTCACCAACTGACATCTGTTTCAGTTTTTGGCATTGCTTAATATAATGATGTGTTTCCTCTAGTATAGCTATATCTGCATTTGGGCCTTAAAGCATTTCCTAATGGCCTTTCTCTTTATGGAAGATTTGATACCTCCCATGTTCTATGCCATTACCTTAATAGTATTTTCAGCCATAAATTAGAGCATGATGGAGAAAAGCTGTATGGGTGTGTGTTATGTAGGGAAACCAGTAAATAAATCATGTTAAGGAAAGAAATAAGGGTAAAGAATACCTTGGCGTCAATGATTTGACATGTTGGAGCAGGGGACCCCAAAGAATTGGAGCATAGCTGACTTCTAAGAAGTAAGAGATATGTTTAATAAAACAAAGAAACCACAAAGAAAAAAAACACAAATTACAATTAAAGAACAAACATAAAAAGAGCATAATAAGAAATAGATATACTCTTCCTTCTTCATAGTTTCTTATCTAGACCCCTGCACAAGTACAGAGGGTGTCCATGGTTTTAGTCTGAACACTGTTGTAGATCACTCTTTATGAAATGGGGGTGATGATCTGTGGAATTTACTGCATCAGAGATTTATCAAAAATCTTCTTGTCTTAAGTTCAGTATGTTGGTGACTGGTTCTCCTCTTCTTCTTTGGCAAGATATATTTGTAGATGTTTGGGTGAGTCAAAAAATGCAGTTCCTCGAGGTGCCTGCAGGCTTAGCCTGATTGTGAACAGCTGAGCAACACAACGGCCTTTATCCAACAGTTGTTTGCAATACGAGTAAAAATGTTTACATCTTCTAGATATCTCCGCCGAGTAGTCTTGGAATATACAGCATATATATATATATATATATATATATATATATATATATATATATACAGTATATTTATATATGGTGCCTGTCAATACGCCCATAGGAGCTGAATTTTGTCTTTAAAATTCAAGTATTTCACTGTTGCTTGTCTCGGTAGACCATTAAGGTTTATCGGCCTGGAACTCTCACTCTGTGTGGCCTCTCTACAACACAAGAAGTGTTTTCTTCTGGTAAATTTAGTAGAAATGGCAATATTTGTTCTGCAAAATTTATAAGGGCTGTTTTGGGTACAAATTCTGCAAGATTGTTTCTGAGGGAACGTTTCCCCAGGTCATATAGTTTAGCCATAAGAAGTTTGTTTTATTTTATATGGTGGTCTCCTGTTGTTTGTCTTCCATATCTGACAGCTTTTGTTCCACGTGAGATCATCTGGCAGTGAATTATTTAAATTCAGAATTTAGGGAGTACGCTCCTGATTGTAATCTTTTGATTTTTGGCAAGAAAAGTGCAGACAGTTGAGTCATGTGTGTCTTGAAGGTCTGGGGTCTTCGGTTCTTGGAGTGCAGACTCTTAGCTAGGCCTTTCTGTCTGGTGTTTCAACTTCCTGTCGGCGTGTTTTTGCTTATGTGACAATTTATCAGTCTTTTTGGTATACGTATTGTAATACTTGAGCATACAGGAACGGTATAGGTTTGAGTAATTTAAATGTAATTGGAGTGCAGTATGATGTATGAAATTGCAGAGTCACAACATTGTAGGAGAAAATTTCCACCGCTGTTGGGTAGTTATATCTCAAGGCATTATGATCTGAGCATCCATCTAATTCAGGAATCTTTAAGCTTCAATCTAAACATCCAGATGGCTTAAATTCCATTATGGATGTAAATTTGTTTTACTGAAGTGAATTCTCAATTACATCACATTATTGGAATAAGGGGTAAATATGATAACAAATAGTATACAAGGGAAAAGATTTCCCAAACTGAATTTATTGTGTTGAGTACTTCTATATAATGCTGCTATATATATATATATATATATATATATATATATATATATATATATATATATATATATATATATATTTATTTCATTGGATATGTACATATGTAAGAAATGTAATTATGAACTTTGTATAACATTTCTATCCCTATTTACATACATGTTTTTTTACAACAGCCAGTGAATATACAGAGATATATCTTTAAGATGTAATTGAACCAAGTGTCTCATTAGAGTTAATTAGAGACCTTTTTTTTGCATTGGAAAAGTATTAGAAAAGATTTGGGAACATGGTTCTCACGTTGGATCAGTGATCTGGGACACTGAAATCTCCCAGTCTGCCCCTCTTAGCACACTTGGGTGCTGCTTTACTTGTGAGTACGCTCTTGCACATTTACACCAAGTATAGTGTCAAAACAATATCACGCTAGGAGGCGCCCTTGTTTTGTGATTTCTTTCACAGAGTTCGATTCGGTTCGGAAATTCTGAATTCTGAATCAATCCGAAACAAATCCGAAACAAATTCATTCAAAGTTTTCCGAATTCTAATCGATCCGAAACGAAATTCGAAAAACTCAGAATCGATCCAAAACGAACAGAAACAAATTTTTCGATCATGCACATATCTATTAGGGAGACCCCAAGAGTCATATTTTAAATATTACCAACAAGTATAAGTGCTCAACCAGCAACAAACAATAGCCTAATACATTGTTCTCTCGCAAATTGTCACTTAAATTGTCACTTAAGAACAGCCTCTTTTTGCCCAATTGTGCCTTCATAGAGAAAAAAACTTCCCTGAAGTATAACAGCCTGATCCCGCCTATACAGGTCAGTCCAGCCCAAAAAATACCAGGGAATCTTCCACCGAATGAGGTACATGACAACCCCAGACAATTAGTTTGGCTTTCTTTGAGCCTCGTTAGTGAGGTTCAGCCATATTCCTCTAGTCACATTAGGCAGGGAGTCCATGTATGATTTTGCTCATGACACTTAGGCCCAGATGATCTAAGTGCTGCAAGGTGGCAATATATTAAAAAGGTATCCAACTCAAGGTAGAGAATGTCTATGAAATTTTATAAAATGCTAACATTACTGTTCAGCAGCACTGAGAAGCATTTTAATATACATCGCAATTGGTGGCGATGCTGGGAAAATATTCCAAGCAGCATCTGTGCAGACAATGGCAATGTAAAGTAAAGGACCAAGCACCAAGCCTAATAAATGTGCTTATGTACCTTTAAATTGATATAACCCACCTCAGACTAACCCTACACTACTTAACCCATAAACTGCCAATAGCCCACCACAATGAACTTCCTAACATATTAACCCCTATACTGCCAATAGCCCACGGCAATAAATGTATAACCTATTAACCCCTTACCCCTATACTGCCATAACCCCCACCACAAGCTACCCCTACACTATTTAACTGCTATACTGCCATAACCCTTATCACAAACACCCCTAACCTATTAACCCCAAACCCCCCACAACCAACAAATGCAAACACTCCCTAACCTATTAACCCCTGAACCCTCACAACCCCCAATGCAAACACCCTCTAAGAAGAGGACCACTGGCATGAAGATAAAGAGGACCACCCCGAAGGACCACCACCATTAAGACAGAAGAGGAGCACCGCCAGAGTCAAGTTGGGTGAGTAGAAATTTTGGGGTTTAGAGTTAGGTTTTTTTTTAGGGTGTTTTTTTTTTTATTCAGATTTTTTTTGTCCCAATAGAGATGAAATAACTTTAAGGCAATACCATAAAAATGCCCCTCATTGTCATTTTTTTTTTAGGATAGAATTCTTTAGTTTATTTTTTTTTAGAATAGGGTTTTTATTGTTTTAATGGACAAAAGAGCTGAAATAACTTAAGGGCACTGTCCTACCATATGCTCTTCTAAGGTCCCTTTTCAGGGCAATCTTTTTTTTTTTTTTTTAAATGGACAAAATAGCTGAAATATCTTTAGGGCATTGCCCTACCAAATACAATTTTTAGAATAGATTTTTTTTAGATAAGCTTTTTTGGGGGGGTGGGCGTTACTTTTATTGTAGAATAGGGTTTTATTTTGGTAGAAAAATAAGTAAGCCACTTTAGGGCAATGCCAAACAAAAGGCTCTTTTAAGGGCTATTTTTATAGTAACTTTTAGTGTTAGTATAGGGTTTTTTTTTTTAGTTTTTTTTTTAAAGGGACTTTAGTTTTAGTATAGGCATAACTGTGGGGTTTTTTTATTTATGGAAGCATTTTTTGTGTTTTTTTACTTTTAGTAAAATATATGACAAGGCATATAATTTTAACATTGTATATAAATGTAGTGACATAGATCATTTAATTAGTCAGGTAGATTGCATGATGTAGGTGGAGGCATTCTGTGGGAGTAAGCTGGACGTTTCAGGGGTAGAATAGCAAAGACATGACATAGGTGTAGGTGGTCTTTAGGAGTTAGCCAGTTGTTCCAGGGAAGTGTAGCTAAGACATGACAAAGGTGTAGGTGGTATTAAAGGAGTTAGCTGGGAATTCCAGAGTGGAGTATAGCTAAAATATGATATGGGTGTAGATGTTTTGTGGTAGTTAACCTGCACTTTGAATTGGATACATCACCAGCAGTGTGATATATTCCAATCTCTGAAGTACAGGTTACTTGTAGGGTGTCAGCCATGTTTGTCTCCAAACCTTTTCAGTGCGAGGCAGGTAGTGTAGGTTTAGTTACAATAAGGTCATATAGGCATTTAAAGTATTCCTACACAGACACTGTGTTTGGTTTAAATGAGCACACTGTCTGCGCTGTGTAGGAACACTGCAAACCCACGAAAAGTGCCTACATGTGGCGATGTTGGCAGACTTTTGCAGAAACCATGATCTCTTTTATTTCCTTTGGGAGACACATCTTCACTCACCAGCACTTTGTGGGTCCAACCCCCTTTTTTTACAATATGTCGACAGACCAACAGGCTGTAGGGCCAAAGAGGCCAGAAAGGCAGTTTCTCATCAGTCTATCAATGCTTTGAATATCGGGGCCATAGGGAGACCCCCAAGAGTCATATTTTACATATTAACAAGTAGAAGTGCTCAACCAGAAATGAACAATAGCTCAATATCTTGTTCTCTGGCAAAGTGCCCAATTGTGCTTTCACAGAGGAGAACTTTCCATATAATTGGATTGTTCAAGACAAAGTGTATGGAACGTATTTGCGATAATTTTTATAAACATAAAAAGCAAAACAATTACTGCACAATTATCGGTATAAAGCAGTTTGGAGATAAGACTGTGTAATGAGGCCACTTTTAGTGCAAATGTGTCTCTTACACTGCATGTGATGCAGTACAAATGCACTAGGAATAATTACTGCAGTATATTCTGTATAATGCAATTAGAATAATGTGCAATATATAGTTTTACAACTTTTATACAATTTAGGTAAACTGAGTAATATGTATTACTCTGATAAGAAAATTGTTCATTTCTTGGCCCTAGAAAGAGACATGAAGCTGTAGAAAAGAATAATTATAAATCATATAACAAATAATAGGGAACAATGTAAAAATATTTATTTTCTATTGTGGTAACTAGGCGATAAGCCTGCCCAGAGGGCAGTCTATGTTTAAAAAATCCAAACCCCCAAGCTAATTTTACTAAAAATAAAAAATGTAAAATTACAACAACAACAAAAAACAAAGCTATCCAAAAATAATTTAAACCTCAACTAATACCCCTATAAAAACAAAATATTCCCCCCTAAATAAAAACACCCCCTAATCTAATACTAAACTACAAATAGCCCTTAAAAGGGCCTTTTGTAGGGCATTGCCCTAAGTTAAACAGCTCTTTTACTTACAAAAATTACCACTAAAAATAACTAAACTACTAAAAATAACTAAACTACCCATTGTCCCTAATTGGGCATTTGTATGGGCATTGCCCTTAAAAGGGCATTCAGTTCTTTCACAGCCCATTAAATCCCTAAGCCCCAAATAGGTACTCACCATTCCTGAAGTCCGGCGGAGAAGGTCTTCTTCCAGTAGGCTCCATCATCTTCTATCTTCATCCTGTGTGAAGGCGGTGCAGAGCAGAGGTGTGGGGCTGGCGTGGATCCTCAGTGATGATCCTCAATGGCAGTGGTCCTCGGCGTCGATCCTCGTTGGCAGCAGCAGCATTCCTCAGTGGCGTGGAGGCTTCTCTTCATCCGATGTCTGTCATACACTGAAGATTGAATGCAAGGCATCGCATTCAATTTAGGGAACCTTGCATTCCTATTGGCAGAAATTTTGAAATCAGCCAATAGGATGAGAGCTACTGAAATCCTATTGGCTGTTGAAATCAGCCAATAGGAATGCAAGGTATCCCAATAAATATGTGATACCTTGCATTCAATCTTCAGTGTGCGACGGAAGATCGCATGAATAGGAGCCTCTAAGCCGCCGAAGACGTCCTCGGCGGCGGTGGTCTTCGGCGGCTTAGAGGCTCCTATTTATGTGATCGTCCATTGCACACTGAAGATTGAATGCAAGGTATCACATATTTATAAATATGTGATACCTTGCATTCAATCTTCAGTGTGCGACGGACGATCGCATGAATAGGAGCCTCTAAGCCGCCGAAGACCACCGCCGCCGAGGACTGGTGCCGTTGAGGACCGTCGCTGAGGATCCATGTATCGGGGAAGCCAGGTCCACACCGCCATTGGCTCCGGATGAAGATAGAATATGATGGAGTCGCCTGCAAGAAGACTTTCTCTTAGTTTTAGGATTTTTTTTATTTTTAAGATTAGGTATTTAATGTGTTGGAAAAGAGCTTATTGCCCTTTTAAGGGCATTAAAAGATCTAAATGCCTTTTAAGGGCAATGCCCATACAATTGCCAATTTAGGGGCAATGGGTAGTTTAGTTTTTTTTTAAGTGTTAGGTTTTTTTTATTTTGGGGAGTTTGGTGGGTGGGGGGTTTTTACTGTTAGGGGGGACATAGTATTTTTTTAAATGTAAAAGAGCTGTTTAACTTAGAGCAATGCACTACAAAATGCCCTTTTAAGGGCTATTGGTAGTTTAGATTAGGGTGTGTTTTTATTTTTGGGGGGCTTTTTATTTTCATAGGGATTAGGTTTAATTTCTTAATTTTTGATAATTGTGTTTATTTTGTTCTGTAATTTTAGAGTTTTTTTATTTTTTTAATTTTAGATCTTTTTTTGTAATTTAAGGTTTTATTGTTTTAAGTGTAACTTAGTATTGGGGTTAATGTTAATTTAGGGGGTGTTAGGTTAGGGGGCTTAGTAATCAAATTAGTTATTTGAGTTGTGGGGGGTTGGCGGTTTAGGAGTTAATAGGTTAGTTAGGTTTATTGCGATGTGTGGGTTTGCGGTTTAGGGGTTAATAGGTTAATTAGTGGGGGTTTGTCGGTTTAGGAGTTAATAGGTTTATTAGGTTTATTGTGATGTGGGGGTTTGTCAGTTTAGGGGTTAATAGGTTAATTAGGTTTATTGCAATGTGGGAGTTTGTCGGTTTGGGGGTTAATAGGTTAATTAGGTTTGTTGCGATGTGGGGGGTTGGCAGTTTAGAGGTTAATATTTTAATTAAATTATTTGCGGATTACGAATTAATTAATGTATTATTTTGCAATGTGGGGTTGGCAGTTTCGATGTTTATTAATACTTTGTGCAGGAGGCTAGGGTTTTTTTCTTGTTTCGTGTGGGCAGTTGCATGTTTTTTTTGTTTGTTAAGGCTTAGTTTGCCTACGCTGTATCCAGGTGGATTCTTTTGGCTGCCTCACGCAGCCAACATTCCCTTGAGGATTTGTGCACAACTGGTGACGGCGACAGACACGTTACAAACATGATGATAGTATAGATAGTCCCACGTGAGAATGCTATTTGTTAGGTCATGTAGGAAGTAATATAACATAATGTCAAGTAAATAAAAGTTTTATACTTATGTGGCTCATCTTCCCGATGTCAAAGATGTTCATTTTTTGAGTATTGGCCCAGGTTACGCCTTTATAACTGGATAGCACCACCATATGTGTCTTGTGTGGGCCTGCTTAGTCTCCCTAGTGTGGTAGTGTCCAGTACAGATCCTCTTCTATATGTACTGACTCCCTTTTGTTTTGTGTACCTTATTGTATGATGAGAGTCTACATGCACGAAAAACCCACTTATAACATTCTTTCTTTGTAATAGATCCAATGTTAGCTTAGAACAATGCAAGATTGAGTTTAGGTGTCACTCATGCTTCATCTTGCAAATAAAAAAATTAAATTAATATATTAATTAGAAAATAAACATCCCCTTTATTTTTACATAAGAGGTAAAATAGTAGATGCTTTCATAAAGCTACATTCCTTTTGGTATAGTATAGATGTTTTGATGGATTTCTTGGACAGTATGGATCCTAAGAATAGTGTAGAATTACAAGTTGAAAGTAAATGAAATCGATTGAGCTCAATTGAAATTAACGCTCGTCTGGATAGTGCATCCTCAGAGATCTGGTTAACTGTTTTGCAAAACAAAAAAGTGTTGCATCAAAAATACATTGAAAAGTACAGTTACACTCATAACAACACTATCTAATAAAAAATATTATTAAAAGATATGAATAAATATTTGTATGTATATACTGTATATATATATATATATATATATATATATATATATATATATATATATATATGTGTGTGTGTGTGTGTGTGTGTGTGTGTACATGCAAAAACATATTTATGAGATATTAATATTTAATAAAGGTTTTAACTATGTATTTACAGTATATATTTCACATTTCAATGTTCTGCACATAGCAGAATATGTTCTAAGTATTTATAAATATATATTCCTTAAATAGCTGTATATATCTATACCTATATTTAATCATATATATAAATATGTTTAGATATATAATGTACCAAACTACCATAAGATATATGTAGACATATATATTTATGAATAAATAGAACCTATTCTTCTATGCAAAGGACATTGAAATGGGAAATATTCATATGTTTATGTCAGGTTAGCGCACTTGAGAATATGCGATTGGGTTTGTAGTAGTGTTTTAGTGGGGTTTTTCCACTTCTTTTTCTCCTTTAACTTCTATGGAGAAATACATTGACTAGCACGTAATGTTTGAAGTTTAGCTTTTGCACACATCAGGTTAGCATGTGAGCGAAAACTCTTTACTTTCAATTTGTAATACGAGCGCTAACCAACGCGTGCAAAAAGCTTACTTCTAGCAGAGTTATTGTGCAAGAGGGAGCGTTAAATAGTGCTCCACCTGTAATCTGGACCTAAATATGTTTCTAGAATTAAAATACATGATTTTTATTGAGAACTATGGGTTTAAATGTCTAAATAGGAAACCAATACCTATATGTGATATAAACATTCACACATGTTAATAATATGTTCATAACATAATAATTTATATAATAATTATGTGAACATAATAAAACAACTATTCTACCCACCAATATTACAACAACAAATACCTGAAAAACAGAATAAAATACAATGTTCGATTTAATACATTTTGAAGTTGTACACTGCATTTCCGCCTCTGTTGAACTTTTTGTATATTTTGGATTGCTATTGTACCAGGCTAGCAGAGGTGGTATGCACTTTTTCGCTCCTTTGCACCTTGATAGCAATGACAGCTAGACCCCGGGCTACAGCTTGCAGGAGACTTACAGCTCATTGGCTCAAACTTTCATTTGTCTAAGTGTCCAATTGGATGGGCTGGATCACATGAATGTGACATACAAGCACAGCTCTTGAAGTGAAAGGAGCAGACACTGAACAGCTAGTACGCTTGCACACAGAATCCAGAGCAGTGGAGGAAACTCTCTGGATTGACGAAGAGTCTTTCAGAAAGGTAAAGGGTCACAGCCGCATAGCAGTTTTTCACACTGACACAGATTCAGTTGTTTGATTTGGAAGACCCACACTGGCTTAAATTTTACCATTGGGGAACAGAGTTAAAAACCCAAGTACACCTCCGTATTGTGTCTGCATTTATGAAACTGTATGTGTAACAGATATTTAACAAGCTTTGCCACTGCATAGGGGATCTAAGGGCAATAGCATCTTGGGGCATATATATGACTATTTAGTCTTGAAGTTGAATTAAATAGATTTCATACTGAACACTTGCTTTTTTGTATATATATATATATATATATATATATATATATATATATATATATATATAGTCCATGTAAATAACAAGGTAACAGCACCACAGCACACAATCTTCTTTTAAAGGTGAAAAATCTTTATTTGAGGTTTTTGCAACCAGTAAAAAGCGACGTTTCGGACCTACATAGTCCTTAATCATGCATAAGTTAAAATCAAACAAACAGACTTTAAAAAGGGTATCTGGACCAATCATGTTTCAATTCTCAGTGTTAATTGGTTTAACCCATACCTATCCAGGTTTGTAAATTTCAACAACACAGTGGCCTCTAGTGGTACCAGAATATATTCCATCATTTAAAACCATTATAAAAACAAATCATAATCTCTATTCAGACCATATGGATGTAATGTCTTCAGACGTTTAATCCACCATACTTCTTTCTGTTTTAATTTTAGTTCCCTATTACCCCCTCTTCTATGATGGGGCTTGGGTGGTCTCGCCAATGTAACAAAGACCACATGGGCATTTAAGTAGATAGATTGCATAGTTGGTTTGGCATGTATATAACCCATTGATTGTATATTGCTTTCTTTTGTCATAAGAAAACACTGGCATCTTTTGTCAAAATATAATCCAGAGATAGAATCATTTAAACTCCCCCCTATGCCATCATATAGAAGGGTAAAAAATCTTAGGGATCACATAGTAAAAACTGATATAGGTACAACTAAAATGTCTGATGTAAATTATCTAACTACCCCTAATAAAGGCTGTTACCCCTGCTTACACTGTGCTCAATGTAATTCAGTTATTAAAGGGAAATTTTTAGCACAAAATGACAAAAGAAAGCAATATACAATAAATGGGTTATATACATGCCAAACCAACTATGCAATCTACCTACTTAAATGCCCATGTGGGCATGTCCATTAAATCAAAAGATATGTCACTTCCAGTATCAGCACACTTTACAAATATGGGTCATACAGTAAGCCAGCTTCGCTTTCAAGTGATTGACCATATCCCCCATCATAGAAGAGGGGGTAATAGGGAACTAAAATTAAAACAGAAAGAAGTATGGTGGATTAAACGTCTGGACACATTACATCCATATGGTCTGAATAGAGATTATGATTTGTATTTGTTTTTATAATGGTTTTAAATGATGGAATATATTCTGGTACCACTAGAGGCCACTGTGTTGTTGAAATTTACAAACCTGGATAGGTATGGGTTAAACCAATTAACACTGAGAATTGAAACATGATTGGTCCAGATACCCTTTTTAAAGTCCGTTTGTTTGATTTTAACTTATGCATGATTAAGGACTATGTAGGTCCGAAACGTCGCTTTTTACTGGTTGCTAAACCTCAAATAAAGATTTTTCACCTTTAAAAGAAGATTGTGTGCTGTGGTGCTGTTACCTTGTTTTTTACATGGACTGTATACACTGGAGTTTGGCTGATACTCCTTGGTAACGTGCACACAGGTGGGAAAGAAATTTTACTAAAACCTATGGTGCTGGATTCAACTCACTTACTTCTTATATATATATATATATATATATTCGCCTAGATTTAGAGTTTTGCATTAGAAGGGGTGCGTTAGCTACGCGTGTTTTTTTTTCCTCTGCACCTTTTAAACAACGCTGGTATTTAGAGTTCTCTGAAGGGCTGCGTTAGGCTCCAAAAAGGAACGTAGAGCATAATTTACCGCCACTGCAACTCTCAATACCAGCGTTGCTTACAGACGCGGCCAGCTTAAAAAATGTGCTCGTGCACGATTCCCCCATAGGAAACAATGGGGCAGTTTGAGCTGAAAAAAAAACTAACACCTGCAAAAAAGCAGCGTTCAGCTCCTAACGCAGCCCCTAAGTCTGCACCTAACACCCTAACATGTACCCCGAGTCTAAACACCCCTAACCTTACACTGCCGCCCTGCTATCGCTGACCCCTGCATATTATTTTGAACCCCTAATCTGCCGCTCCTTACACCGTCGCAACCTACGTTATCCCTATGTACCCCTAATCTGCTGCCCCTAACACCGCCGACCACTATATTATATTTATTACCCCCTAATCAGCCCCCCCCCCCCAACGTCTCCGCTACCTACCTACACTTATTAACCCCTAATCTGCCGACTGGACCTCACCGCTACTATAATAAATGTATTAACCCCTAATCCGCCTCACTCCCAACTCAAAAACCCTATAATAAATAGTATTAACCCCTAATCTGCCCTCCATAACATCGCCAACACCTAACATCAAGTATTAACCCCTAATCTGCCGACCGGACCTCGCCGCTACTCTAATAAATGTATTAACCCCTAAAGCTAAGTCTAACCCTAACACTAACACCCCCCTAAATTAAATATAATTTAAGTCTAACAAAATAAAATAAATCTTATTAAATAAATTAATCCTATTTAAAGCTAAATACTTACCTGTAAAATAAACCCTAATATAGCTACAATATAACGAATAATTATATTGTAGCTATTTTAGGATTTATATTTATTTTACAGGCAACTTTGTATTTATTTTAACTAGGTACAATAGCTATTAAATAGTTAATAACTATTTAATAGCTACCTAGTTAAAATAATTACAAAATTACCTAACCTAAGTTACAATTAAACCTAACACTAGACTATCAATAAATTAATTAAATAAACTACCTACAATTATCTAGAATTAAATCAACTAAACTAAATTACAAAAAAAACCCCACTAAATTACAAAAACAAACAAACACTAAATTAGAAAAAATAAAAAAAGATTACAAGAATTTTAAACTAATTACACCTACTCTAAGCCCCCTAAAAAAAATAACAAAGCCCCCAAAAATAAAAAAAATGCCCAACCCTATTCTAAAATAAAAAGTTAACAGCTCTTTTACCTTACCAGCCCTTAAAAGGGCCTTTTGCGGGGCATGCCCCAAAGAAAACAGCTCTTTTGCATTTAAATAAACATACAATACCCCCCCAACATTACAACCTACCACCACATACCCCTAATCTAACCCAAACCCCCCTTAAAAACCTAACACTAAGCCCCTGAAGATCTTCCTACCTTATCTTCACCACGCCGGGTATCACCGATCCGTCCAGAAGAGGGTCTGAAGTCTTCATCCAATCTGGCAAGAAGAGGTCCAGAAGAGGGTCCGAAGTCTTCATCCTATCCGGCAAGAAGAGGGCATCAGGACCGGTAGACATCTTCATCCAGGCGGCATCTTCTATCTTCTTCCATCCGGCGGGGAGCGGGACCATCTTGAAGCAGCCAACGTGGATCCATCCTCTTCTTCCGGTGACTCCCGACGAATGAAGGTTCCTTTAATTGATGTCATCCATGATGGCGTCCCTCGAATTCCGATTCTATCAGCCAATCGGAATTAAGGTAGAAAAAATCTGATTGGCTGATTGAATCAGCCAATCAGATTCAAGTTCAATCCGATTGGCTGATAGAATCCTATCAGCCAATGGGGATTCGAGGGATGCCATCTTGGATGATGTCACTTAAAGGAACCTTCATTCGTAATTTAATGTTGAGGGGGTATTGTATGTTTATGTAAATGCAAAATAGCTGTTTACTTTGGGGCATGCCCCGCAAAAGGCCCTTTTAAGGGCTGGTAAGGTAAAAGAGCTGTTAAATTTTTATTTTAGAATAGGGTAGGGCATTTTTTTATTTTGGGGGGCTTTGTTATTTTTTTTAGGGGGCTTAGAGTAGGTGTAATTAGTTTAAAATTCTTGTAATCTTTTTTTATTTTTTGTAATTTAGTGTTTTGTTTTTTTTTGTAATTTAGTTTAGTTGATTTAATTGTAGATAATTGTAGGTAGTTTATTTAATTACTTTATTGATAGTGTAGTGATAGGTTTAATTGTAACTTAGGTTAGGATTTATTTTACAAGTAATTTTGTAATTATTTTAACTAGATAGCTATTAAATAGTTATTATCTATTTAATAGCTATTGTACCTAGTTAAAATAAATACAAAGTTGCCTGTAAAATAAATATAAATCCTAAAATAGCTACAATATAATTATTCATTATATTTTAGCTATATAAGGGTTTATTTTACATGTAAGTATTTAGCTTTAAATAGGATTAATTTATTTAATACGATTTATTTTATTTCGTTAGATTTAAATTATATTTAACTTAGGGGGGTGTTAGTGTTAGGGTTAGACTTAGCTTTAGGGGTTAATACATTTATTTTATATACATTACACTTGTTAGATGTCGGCGATGTTAGGGAGGGCAGATTAGGGGTTAATACTATTTATTATAGGGTTTTTGAGTCGTGAGTGAGGCGGATTAGGGGTTAATACATTTATTATAGTAGCGGTGAGGTCCGGTTGGCAGATTATGAATTAATAAGTGTAGGTAAGGTAGCAGCAACGTTGGGGGGGCAGATTAGGGGTTAATAAATATTATGTAGGTGTCGGCGATGTTAGGGGCAGCAGATTAGGGGTACTTAGGGATAATGTAGGTTGCGGCGGTGTGCGGTCGGCAGATTAGGGGTTAATTTTTTTTAATAGAGTGGCAGCGATGTGGGTGGGCCTCGGTTTAAGGGTTAATAGGTAGTTTATGGGTGTTAGTGTACTTTAGAGCACAGTAGTTAGGAGCTTTATGAACCGGCGTTAACCCATAAAGCTCTTAACTCCTGACTTTTTTCTTCGGCTGGAGTTTTGTCGTTAGAGTTCTAACGCTCACTTTAGCCAAGACTCAAAATCCCGGCATTAGAAAGATCCCATTGAAAAGATAGGATACGCAATTGTCGTAAGGGGATCCGCGTTATGGAAAAGTCGCGGTTGGAAAGTGAGCGTTAGACCCTTACCTACAAGACTCTAAATACCAGCGGCTGGCCAAAACCAGCGTTAGGACCCCCTAACGCTGGTTTGGACGGCTAACGCAGAACTCTAAATCTAGGCGATAGTTTTTTAAATACAAAAACTATTAAGGAAGACTAACATTTGCCTGAAATTTGGAAGATGCATTTGTTTCTAGAAATTAATTCGCCTAGATTACGATTTTTTGTTGGTAAGGCTGTGCGGGGCTAACGAGCCTTTATTTCTTACCGCTGCCTTAAGCCAACGCTGGTATTACAGGTTTTCTTCAAGCCAGCGTTAGCCTCAGAAAAGTTAGCTTTGAGCAAAATTTAGCTCCACATCTCACTGTAATACCAGCGTTGCTTACGGTAGCGGTAAGCTGGCAAAACGTGCTTGTGCACGATTTCCCCATAGGAAACAATGAGGCCGAGTTGGCTGAAAAAAACAACTAACACCTTCAAAAAAGCAGCGTTCAGCTCCTAACGCAGCCCCATTGTTTCCTATGGGAAAATGAAATTTATGTCTGCACCTAACACCCTAACATGAACCCCGAGTCTAAACACCCCTAATCTTACACGTATTACCCCTAACCTGCCGCCCCCGCTATCGCTGACACCTACATTATAATTATTAACCCCTAATCTGCTGCTCCGGACACCGCCACCACCTACATTATACTTATGAACCCTAATCTACTGCCCCCAACATTGCCAACACCTACATTATAGTTATTAACCCCTAATCTGACCCCCCCCCAACGTCGCTGCAACTATATTAAATGTATTAACCCCTAATCTGCCGCCGCCAACGTTGCTGCCACTATAATCAATTTATTAACCCCTAAACCTAAGTCTAACCCTTACCCTAACACCCCCCTAACTTAAATATAATTTGAATACATCTAAATAAATTTACTACAATTAAATAAATTATTCCTATTTAAAACTAAATACTTACCTATAAAATAAACCCTAAGATAGCTACAATATAACTAATAGTTACATTGTATCTAGTTTAGGTTTTATTTTTATTTTACAGGCAAATTTGTATTTATTTTTACTAGGTACAATAGTTATTAAATAGTTATTAACTATTTAATAACGTCCTAGTTAAAATAAGTACAAAAGTACCTGTAAAATAAACCCTAACCTAAGTTACAATTACACCTAACACTACACTATAATTAAACTAATTACCTAAACTACCTACAATTAATTACAATTAAATTAAATAAACTAAATTACGAAAAAAAACACTAAATTACAATAGGATTGAGCTTGCATTCTATTGGAACAGCCAATAGAATGCAAGCTCAATCCTATTGGCTGATTGGATCAGCCAATCGGATTGAACTTCAATCCTATTGGCTGATTGCATCAGCCAATAGGATTTTTCCTACCTTAATTCCGATTGGCTGATAGGATTCTATCAGCCAATCGGAATTCAAGGGACGCCATCTTGGATGACGTCACTTATAGGACCAGTCATTCAGTAGTCGGCCGTCGGATGAAGAAGATGCTCCACGTTGGATATTTTGAAGATGGACCCGCTCCGGAAGGATGCAGATAGAAGATGATGCCTGGATGAAGACTTCTGCCGGTCTGGTTGTCCTCTTCTGGCCGGATAGGATGAAGACTTCGGACCCTCTGGAGGACCACTTGTGTCTGGCTGGGTGAAGACGGCTCAAGGTAGGGTGATCTTCAAGGGGGTAGTGTTAGTTTTTTTTAAAGTGATAGTCTACACCAGAATTTTTATTGTTTTAAAAGATAGATAACCCCTTTATTACCCATTTCCCAGATTTGCATAACCAACACAATTATAATAATATACTTTTAACCTCTGTGATTATCTTATATCTAAGCCTCTGCAAACTGCCCCTTTTTTCAGTTCTTTTGACAGACTTGCAGTCTAGCCAATCAGTGCCTGCTCCCAGATAACTTCTCATGCACGAGCACAGTGTTATCTATATGAAATACGTGAACTAACACCCTCTAGTGGTGAAAAACTGTTAAAATGCAATCTGAAAGAGGTGGGCTTCAAGGTCTAAGAAATTAGCATATGAACCTCCTAGGTTAAGCTTTCAACTAAGAATACCAAGAGAACAAAGCAAAATTGGTGATAAAAGTAAAGTGGAAAATTGTTTAAAATTACATGCTCTATCTGAATCATATAAGTTTATTTTGGTCTAGACTGTCCCTTTAAGGGGGGATTGGGTAGGTTTTAGAGTGGGGTTGGGTGTGTGGGTGGTGGGTTTTAATGTTGGGGGACTTTTTTATTTTATTAGGGGGATTGGATTAGGTGTAATTAGTTTAAAATTCTTGTCATTCTTTTTTTATTTTCTGTAATTTAGTGGTTTTTTTTTTCATAATTTAGTTTATTTAATTTAATTTTTATTCATTGTAGGTAGTTAAGGTAATTAGTTTAAGTATAGTGTAGTGTTAGGTGTAATTGTAACTTAGGTTAGGGTTTATTTTACAGGTACTTTTGTACTTATTTTAGCTAGGTAGTTATTAAATAGTTAATAACTATTTAATAACTATTGTACCAATAAAAATAAATAAAAAGTTGCCTGTAAAATAAAAATGAACCCTAAGATGGCTACAATGTAATTATTATTTATATTGTAGCTATCTTAGGGTTTATTTTATAGGTAAGTATTTAGTTTTAAATAGGATTAATTTATTTAATAGTAGTAATTTAATTTCGTTTAATTTAAATTATATTTAAGTTAAGGGGGTTAGGGTTAGGGTTAGATCTAGATTTAGGGGTTAATAAATTTAATATAGAAGCAGTGACATTGGGGGCGGCAGATCTTAGGGGTTAAATCATTTTATTATAGTGTTTGAGATGTGGGGGGGGCCTCGGTTTAGGGGTTAATAAGTAGTTTATGGGTGTACTTTGTAGCACTTTAGTTAAGAGCTTTATGTTACAGTGTTAGCCCATAAAACACTTAACTACTGACTTTTATATGCGGTAGGAGTCTGGACAGGAGAGGGTCTACCACTCACTTTTTCAGGCGATCGTTAGGCAAATCCCATTAAAAAGATAGGATATGCGGGGGCGGAGCTTACCGGCGCCCAAGATGGTCGCAGGCTAACAGAGCTCCGGAGTTCGATCGGCTTGCTCTTAATCTTTTATAGCACAGGATCGCAAATTTATACCCACTAGCTGTTGGATATGGAACCAGGGTAGCTAGTGTTCACACAACCTCATGAACACCCTCCGGGTTCAGTGTGTAATGGCTGGGACTGTTCACCTACGACACATGGCCTACAATACTGTAGAAGCAGGGGCATTGAGATACCACGATATAAACTGCGCAACGGGGAGGCACAATGAGAGAGTAACACCGGAACCACCGAAGAACACATTGATCATTTTGAGCATGTAAGAGTTTGCTTTTTACAAATATAGGCCCCTTATGCAAGTGTAGAAACCACACTTAACTAATAGACTGCTTGCTGTGAAAGCTGAAGACCCGCATTTTAACCTAGTATATGCGACACAGTGGATTAGTTAGCCATTTATGCCCATCACTTTATTAAATATTTTAGTAAGGGCGCTGAACTACTGTTGGAACAAGAGGGGTTGAATTGTCTGATCTTGCACAGAATTTGATGTTGTGTTTCCCTGAAATACTCAAAGTGGATATGGGAACTAACTATAGCGCAACACACCATCTTTACTGTGCTCCACACGCAGCAAAGAATAAACAGCATTGGGCATAAAGGCATATTTAACTCTGGCTGTAAAGAATATTAAACCACCAATTCCATATAACCCAGCAACTGCTCATTTCATTATACATTTTACATTGAACATAGGAAGCTGACTCTAACATCAGCACAGACGATACTATGTCTGTCAGAAAAGGGCCCAGGTCAGATAAGTCAAATAAAGGCCCCAAACAAAATAACACTAAAGTGCATGACTTTTTCAAAGCTGCAGATAGTGGATTAACAGTCCCCTCAGACAAAGCAAGCATAACACCAACCGACATGTCTGATCAAGAAGAGGGGTTGTAAAACGACATACCCTTAACCAAAGCAGACCTTAGGGCCTTACCATCTAAAGAAGACTTTGATAATTTTACCGGCCAAGTGGGCAAAATGATTAAAACTAGATTTTCTGAAGTAAAAAAAGAAATCAGCGACATTGGGAACCGTATTGTTCAGTTAGAAGAAGATGCAATGCAGACTGATAAGCTGTTAGATCTCCAAATCTAACAAACCTCCTGTAACTCAACCATGATACAACAACTGCAGGAGCAGGTCGAAGACCTTGATAATAGGGGAAGGCGACAGAATATTAGAATTCGGGGAGTCCCAGAATCTGTTAAATCATCTGATTTACTCCCTTACCTTCAAAAAGTATTCAATGTCCTGTTGGATAACACAGAGTCTGTTGAATTCGCCTTAGACAGATACCACCAGGTCCTCAGGCCCCAACCTAAGGATTCTGCACCCCTAGGGACAAAATTCTCAAGTTTGAGAGCTTCAGGGATAAGGAAAATATCCTATCAGCGGCAAGAAAGAAATCTCCCCTTCAATTTGAAGGCCATCCACTGCAAGTTTATGCAGACCTCAGCCAGCTAACCTTGGCTAAGAGGAGAGAAACAAGGTACCTCACCATTCACCTCAGGGAACTGGGCATCCCATACAGATGGGGGTTCCCTTTTTGTCTGAAGGTAGTAAAAGACAATAAGACGTTCACCTACAAAACACCTGATGACCTAGACGATTTTTGTTCTCAACTGCAAATTCAAAGGCCATCCCTTCCATCTCTAAAAGAAGACTCCCAAATATCAGGACAACCTAAGCTGCACAGACAGGAATGGACAACAGTTCTCTACAGAAAAAAGAATAAGAATATGTCTGAGACAGCGACTGCTGCTTGCACGGCGTCAGCGGCTACAGTCACCTGAAGATAAGAATCACAGATTTGTCTATTTTGATTCACTAATTTTTGACACCCTTGGGACCTCTACAAGAGTTCACCCTAATAAATACTGTTACCCTGTTGCTGCCTAACTTAGAAGTGACATATGGTTTCATTAACTTTCTATGGGCACTTCATGAAAGTGGTTGCTATAGTTCAAAGTTTGTTGCTGTTTATTAGATCCACTAAGAAATGTGCAAGTATAACTCAATTACTTTGTTGTTTCACTCTTTGTTTTTTCTTTTTCCCCTCCTCTTCCGTTTCCGCTCTTCCCCTTTCCCTCCCCCTCCTCTCTCCTTTCTCCCTCTACTCTTCTTTTCTCCTCTTCCACCGCCTTCTACCTTTTCTCACACCTCCTCAAACCTTGCTCTTCTTATAGAACACTGTGGGTTATGATTCACCAAAATGTTTTTCTTATTGTAGATACTGACCGGAATAAAATGTTGTAACACTTGAATCCTCATCCTTATTATCCCCCTCCCCCCTCTTCCCCTCCCCCCTCTCTTCCTCCCTCCCCTCCATCTCCACTCCCCCTCCTTTTTCCCTCCATTCTTCTCACATCCTCTCCTACCGACTTTCCCCTTTTCTTTCCCCTCCTTAAACCTCGCTTTTCTTATGGAATAATATGGGTTATGATTCATCAAAATGTGTTTACTGTTGCACTTACTGACTGGAACAATATGTATCTGTAACATTTGAATCCTTATCCTCGATTTCCCTCGCCCTCACCCTCCCCTTCCCTTTTATGTTCACCATCTCCTTCCCTCCCCCTCCCCTTCCCCTCCCTATGCTGTTAAAAGGTCAGACAACCAAAATATATTAGATACCAACTATTATCTCATCCTGTAATATGTACGTGAGCTGATGAGCTACCAAAAGTTGTAGCTGCTACTTGTTTCCCCTCCAGTTTTTTTCCTTGTTACCATAGAGAATTTCTATGGATATGTTTGATATAATTGTTGATATGTTAACATTATTTTTATGTTATTACAGTGTTAGAACTTATTTCTCGAGAACCGCTCTCTTCCAACCCCCTCTACTTCTTTCTCTCTTACCATCTCCTTCCCTGCCCAGCTGGACCCAAATTTCCCATAAGTTAAACTACACTCCGGTGAGTAAGATCTCTCTTATTGGGGACCTCAACAAATGACTCTGCTGTACCCACTGATTAGAACTGACAGCCACACCCGACAAACCATACACCCTACCATACAATCTACCTTGTTAATGCTTTCTCATGGGACCTCGACCACTTAACTTGATCACTTTAAATGTTAAGGGGTTGAACTTACCTACCAAGCGATCGGTAGCTCTCTCTTGGTTTAAAAAATCAAAAGCAGATAAAGTCTTCTGTCAGGAGATGCATTTTTCCAAATTGCAGCCCCCTAAGTTCACCAACAAAGACTTTCCAGTGGGATATTTCGCTTCTAACTCCAGGAAGAAGGGAGGAGTAGGTATTATAATACACAGATCCACACCACTTAAATACATATCAGTTGACTCTGACCAGGGGGTAGATGGATCATTTTAGTGGGGTTAATTCAAAACAGACCAGTAACATTAGTCAGTATATACACGCCAAATACTAAACAAGATAGGTTCATTAAAACTATCTCCTGTAAAATCTTACAACTACAAAAGGGGTCTCTCATCTTAGCTGGGGATCTGAACTTATCATTGGAACCCGCTCTTGACTGTTCCACTGGTCGTAGTGGAACCCCTTCAAAAACAATCTTGAGTGTCCATGATAATTTTCAATCCCTAAACCTTATAGATACTTGGCACACAAAATACCCAGGGCAAATTACATAAGAGCCCAGGACCTGATGGCTTTACAGTCCTTTATTATAAACAATGTGCCCAATTTTTAGCCCCCCATCTTACAACGCTTTTCCAATCCATTGATAAAAAACAACCCTGGTCAAAACAAGCCTTAGAGGCTCACATCATTTTAATCCCAAAGACAGATAAGGATCCTACTAAATCTGAAATCTATCGCCCTATCTCGTTGTTTAATATAGACATTAAGCTATACGCAAAAATCTTGGCTTCACGAATTAATACAATTCTCCCTCAACTAATCCACCCTGACAAGTCAGGCTTTGTAAGGCTCTTCATCTTATAGAACACTCCAGTCGGCCAAAACAAGAATCAATATTAATTTCAACAGATGCCGAGAAAGCGTTCGACCGACTGGACTGGAATTTATTGAGATTATGTTTGAGTACTTTCGGATTAGGGCCTAAGATGATAGATAGGGTCTTTAGCCTTTACTCGCAGCCCTCAGCTAGGGTTAAGGCTAACGGTACTCTCTCTGATAGTTTTGACATAATGAAGGGAACAAGGCAGGGTTGCCCCTATCCCCACTCTTATTCTCAATGGAGATAATGGCTGCACATATCAGGGGGAATCCCGATATCAAAGGCATAAAAGTGGGTTCTTGCTCTCACAAGGTTGCAATGCATGCAGATGATGTCCTGGTCTTCCTCACGTCCCCAGAAACATCCATCCGTCCATTGTTGGTGGAGTTTTGGACTTTTAGTAACCACACAAATTTCTCCATAAATGCACAGAAATCCGAGATTCTCAACATTAATATGCCCCATAGGGACTTCTCAATACTTAGCTTATCTTGCCCATACAATTTGAAATCTGACAAGATTAAATACCTGGGAATCTACCTTGCTTCCTCTAGTAATAAAATATTAAAACAGAACTATATCCCTTTAATACATAAGCTACAAAAAGACTTTGACACTTGGAAAGACAAACCTCTGAAGTGGTGGGGGCGTATACAAGCTGTTAAGATGACCAGACTTCCCCAGATCCTTTTTATCCTTCAGGCAGACCACATCCATCTTCCCAACACCTATATAACTCAGCTGCAAGCACTGATTAATTCTTTCATTTGGGGTGGGAATAAACCTAGGATTAATAGAAAACTCCTCTATCTACCGTTCGGGAGGGTTTGGGACTTCCATCAATTTTACAATATTATGATGCGGTTGCCCTCCAGAGAATTCTAGAATGGCACAATTGTCCCTATTTGAAAACGTGGGCGATAATAGATGCCTCCCTTTTGGGGACTCAAGATATTGGTCCACTTTGTTGGATTAGACGTGCAAATAGACCCACAATCACGAAATGCTCTCCCTTATATACCCACATATTTAAAACATGGGATCAAATTTGTATTAAGTGGAAAGAGATAACGTCCTTCCCCTCACCAATGACCCCGATACATATAAACGCAGAGTTTACCGGTGGGATTATACCCAATGTTCTGCCAGACGAGGGCCTAGGGCATACAATCCCCTTAGCCAGGCTAACCAGAAATGGCAAATTAAAAGAACGCGCTTGTCTGAAAGAAATAGCAGATGGTCGTTTCACACCCTGGCTTAAATATGCTCAACTAACACACCTTTTAGGTAAATCCCTGTATAAATGGGACCTACTTAGAGAACCCACCAATTTTGAAAGGCTATGTTTACTGAACACTTCCCCTAGAATACCTCTGTCACTTGTTAAAAAAATGTTGGACACTGCCTCCACCCCCACTATCCCCTCCTTTGCACCGCAGTGGCATAGGGAATTGGGAATCACTTTAACGAAGGACCAATGGGAAAATATATTCTGTCACACGCATAAGTCATAAAACTGAATCACAAAATCTTGTTCCGGTGGTACCTCACCCCAACAGGATCAAACAAATCTACCACAATGCTAATGCCTCTTGCTGGAGAGGGTGCGGGGAAACCGGCACCATTACTCATATCTGGTGGAGTTGTAAACACATTTCTCCTCTCTGGAGAAACATAGATACACACTTTAACAAAATACATGGGGAGTCATTTCAATTACATCACACCACAGCACTCCTCAACCTCAAGATAGGTAAACAATGTAAAATCAGATGGAAGCTGCTGCAGATAGGTATCAATAGTGCCAAATTTTTTATAGCTAGAAAGTTGAAAACCCCACACACACCTACACTACAAGAGTGGATCCACAACAGCTAGGAGCTCCTTTCCCTTGAAGAATATTCATATTTTAAAATGGGGAACACGGCCTTCTTCCAGGAGGTTATCTTCTACTGGGAGTCCACAACACATACCTTATTGTGACAGGGCCCCTGAGGTGTCCCACACCTCCTTCCCCCTTTTGGAGTCTAGCTGGGCTACCTCTTAAAGCACTTTTTCCCTCTATCCCCTTCCCTTTTTCCCCTCACTTTGCCCTCATCTTAATCTTTCTCTCTCTCCCCTCCCTCCCCCCCCTCCCCCCCTTTTTCTTTTCTCTATATTCTTTATTCACCTCTACCTGAGCGGTTTCTCTTAATCCGGGGGTCAAACTCTTGTTTCACGCAGAAGCATTTAGATACAGAGTTGGTGAATAATTTGTGATATGTTCTATCAATTTACAAACTAGAGTATACAACTTATAGATTTTTATTACCTAATACTGAAGAATTGGATAATTTTGTTCTCTCTCTGGACATTTAGAGAATAGGCTTGTATTATATCAGGCTCGGGATAGTTCCAGAAGAACTACCTTCACCTTCACACTCTAGGCTAACTCTACAGACACTTGAATATCATTAGTTATGAGTGGACTTGTGAATTGTGTAACGCACTCACCATACATAGACCCCACTGTCAGCTTTGTTTGCTTTATGGATCTTCTTGATGATGTATATGTAATTTTTGTTCTATTTTTATCTTTCAATAAAGCTTTTGAAATAAAAAAATAAAAAAAAGATAGGATACGCAATTGACGTAAGCTAAAATCATGGAAAAAAAGTGAGTGGTAGAGCCTTTCCTGCCTGACTCGTAATACCAGCGGGCATTAAAAAGCAGCGTTGGGACCCCTCAACGCAGCTTTTTAAGGCTAACGCAAGACTCGTAATCTAGGTGATAGTGTGCAAAGTATTCAATAATAAAATACAGATCCGTTTTGCTTTGTTTTGTTTTGTTTTCATTTAAGTCACACATCTGTGTAATGTATCATATGTAATTCTCAAACAATAATGTAACATAAACTGACATATTTTGATAATATGGTAAATGGAAGAAGGATCAGCTTCTAAAAACATTATAGTGTGGCTAATCATGTAATTTTAACTGCTTCATGTAGCAATTTAAGCTACAGATACAATTTAAATGTAAATCAAGTCCTTTTATGCACAAAAAGCAGAATATATCACAAAAGTACATTACAAAAGACAAAGAAATCAGAATTATAAAATATTTAGTTAATTGTCCTGGGCTCAGTTTGAAGCCATGTCAAAATGCCTCAAGTAAATGTATTTTGTTGAAAGTACTATTCTCACAGCAGGTTCTAGAACATTACTAAGAAAGCATGCCATCATTAGGGCAGACTTAAAAAAAATCACTCTCTTGGTTGTATCATTAATGGAATATTTTACATTTTCATTATAGAATGTATTATGACACACAATGTGTGTGTGTGTGTGTGTGTGTGTGTGTGTGTGTGTATATATATATATATATATATATATATATATATATATTGTGCTTTTTTAAAAAATGCAAGCATATCCTGAACTTTATATTCATTTTATGAGTCTTTAGATGTGTATTTCAATTTGCACTTTTCAGATTTAGCATTTGATTAATTGCCTCTAAGACACAACTCTTTGGTTTCTTTCTTCAAAGTAATCACAAAATGTCAATGTAAATGTTACTCAGGTTTACACTTTAAAGAGTGCAAGTCTGTCAAATTATCATTTGTAAAACTAGAGCAATATTTCTTAAAAGTTATAATTTTTGAAGGAAAATTTTGATTTAAAGTTAAACATTAACTAACATTATTCATACAGCTTGTCTTTTTTAATCTCTTCTTTCCTTGCATTTGGATAAAAAAACACACACACTGACACACATATAGTATATATACACACACACACACACACACACACATATATATATATATATATATATATATATATATATATACACAGTATTTATATATATATATATATATATCTATATATATATATATATATATATATATATATATATATATATATATATATACACCCACATACACACATAGATACAGAGAGAGGGTGAGAGAGATGATATATACATAGATAGCTAGCTAGATAGATAGATAGTCTTCATTTTACTTATTTAGTTATTTACTGTCCCAATATGAGGGCAGACATTTTAATCATGTTATTTCAAGAGCATAAAACAAATTAAAAAAAAAAAAAATTAAGCCAATTTATCAGTTTGTAGAGCAATTCCTGAAGAGAACTTATAATGATAGTCTTAGATTGTCCAGGCAATCCAGACTGATCTCTCCTTTTGCACTCAAACCGATACTCCACATACCCTTTGCAAATATTGCCCAGATGCATACCTTTAACTAGTGATGTGGCGAACTAAAATTTTGCGTTCTCGAACGGCGACCGCGAACTTCTGCAACTGTTCGCGAACCGGGCGAACCGCCATAGACTTCAATAGGCAGGCAAACTTAAAACCCACAGGGACTCTTTCTGGCCACAATAGGGATGGAAAAGTTGTTTCAAGGGGACTAACACCTGGACTGTGTCATGCCAGAGGGGGATCCATGGCAAAACTCCCATGGAAAATTACATAGTTGATGCAGAGTCTGGTTTTAAGCCATAAAGGGCATAAATCACCTAACATTCCAAAATTGTTTGGAATAACGTGTTTTAAAACATCAGGTATGAAGTTGTATCGATCAGGTAGTGTAAGGGTTACGCCCACTTCACAGTGACAGACCAAACTCCCCGTTTAAAGGGACAGTCTACACCAGAATTTTTATTGTTTTAAAAGATAGATAATCCCTTTATTACCCATTTCCCAGTTTTGCACAACTAACACATTTATAATAATATACTTTTAACCTATGTGATTATCTTGTATCTAAGCCTCTGCAAACTGCCCCTTTTTTCAGTTCTTTTGACAGACTTGCAGTCTAGCCAATCAGTGCCTGCTCCCAGATAACTTCTTGTGCACGAGCACAGTGTTATCTATATGAAATACGCAAGCTAACACCCTATAGTCGTGAAAAACTGTTAAAATGCAATCTGAAAGAGGTGGGCTTCAAGGTCTAAGAGATTAGCATATGAACCTCCTAGGTTAAGCTTTCAACTAAGAATACCAAGAGAACAAAACAAAATTGGTGATAAAAGTAAAGTGGAAAATTGTTTAAATTGAAATTCTCTATCTGAATCATGAAAGTTTATTTTGGCCTAGACTGTCCCTTTAACGCACCGCAAACAACCGCAAACAGTCCATTTGCACAACCGCAAACTCCCCATTTGCACAAGGTTGGATACCAAGCTAGACATGTCCCGTTCCTTGTCCTCATTGATGTCATTGAAGGTCTCTTCCTCCACCCAGCCATGTACAACACCAAGGGTCCCCGAAAGGTGACAACAAGCCTCCTGGGACACCTGCTGTGTTTGGTTTTCCACCTCCTCAAAGCCACCTTCCTCTTCCTCTTCTGACTCCTCTTCTTCAGACTCCTCTCTCTGCATTGCCTCTCTCTGCGTTATTATAAGGTGTGTTAAGTAGTACTATTCCTATCAGTTTAATCCCTGTTACGTCCCCTATCAGGGGACCTGTATATGGTATGGATTTTAGGAACCGAGAGATGGAAAAAGATGCTTGGTCGGTCCTCCTACTTAAAATTTGGGGCACTGCGCGTGCATTCTACTATGCCACCAGATATGAGTGGTGTGTTAAGTAGTACTATTCTGATCAGTTTAATCCCTGTTATGTCCGATATCAGGGGACGTGTATATGGCATGGATTTTAGGAACCGGGAGATGGAAAAAGATGCTTGGTCGGTCCTCCTACTTCAAATTTGGAGCACTGCGCATGCAATCTACTGTGTCACCAGATATGAGTGGTGTGTTAATTAGTACTATTCTTATCAGTTTAATCCCTGTTACGTCCCCTATCAGGGGACGTGTATATGGCATGGATATGTATATGGCATGGCCGAAACACAAGTGGCGTTCAGATAACAGTCGAGCCATGAGATAGATTTGATAGATAGATACATAGATTAGATAGATCAATAGATGGAATAGATACATTTGATAGATATGATAGATAGATAGATAGATTGATAGATTTGATAGATAAATAGATAGATTTGATAGATAGATAATTTCCCAGACAGAGAATTACAAGACGTGCGGTCTGTGACCCATGGTAAGGTTCCCAGAGGCAGTTGCGGCGCCCGAGGCTCTGATTAGAACAGAGCACTCTAGAACGTATTTGCCCTCGGCCAAAATCTGAACATTTTTTAGCTTTCTGTCTGTCGGTCAAATGTCCGTCTGCCAAATGTCCGTCTGCCAAATGTCCTTCTGCATTTTGTCAGAGCCCTGCGTGCAATCTACTATGCCACCAGATATGAGTGGTGTGTTAAGTAGTACTATTCTGATCAGTTTAATCCCTGTTACATCCCCTATCAGGGGACGTGTATATGGCATGGATTTTAGGAACCGGGAGATGGAAAAAGATGCTTGGTCAGTCCTCCTATCCTCCTACTTCAAATTTGGGGCACTGCACATGCAATCTACTGTGCCACCAGATATGAGTGGTGTGTTAAGTAGTACTATTCTGATCAGTTTAATCCCTGTTACGTCCCCTTTCAGGGGAAGTGTATATGGCATGGATTTTAGGAACCGGGAGATGAAAAAAGATGCTTGGTTGGTCCTCCTACTTCAAATTTGGGGCACTTTGTGTGCAATCTACTGTGCCACCAGATATGAGTGGTGTGTTAATTAGTACTATTCTTATCATTTTAATCCCTGTTACGTCCCCTATCAGGGGACGTGTATATGGCATGGATATGTATATGGCATGGCCGAAACACAAGTGGCTATCAGATAACAATCCAGCCACGCAATAGATACATTTGATAGATAGATAGATAGATAGATAGATTTGATAGATAAATAGATAGATTTGATAGATAGATAATTTCCCAGACAGAGAATTACAAGACGTGCGGTCTGTGACCCATGGTAAGGTTCCCAGAGGCAGTTGCGGCGCCCGAGGCTCTGATTAGAACAGAGCACTCTAGAACGTATTTGCCCTCGGCCAAAATCTGAACATTTTTTAGCTTTCTGTCTGTCGGCCAAATGTCCATCTGCCAAATGTCCGTCTGCCAAATGTCCTTCTGCATTTTGTCAGAGCCCTGCGTGCAATCTACTATGCCACCAGATATGAGTGGTGTGTTAAGTAGTACTATTCTGATCAGTTTAATCCCTGTTACATCCCCTATCAGGGGACGTGTATATGGCATGGATTTTAGGAACCGGGAGATGGAAAAAGATGCTTGGTCAGTCCTCCTATCCTCCTACTTCAAATTTGGGGCACTGCACATGCAATCTACTGTGCCACCAGATATGAGTGGTGTGTTAAGTAGTACTATTCTGATCAGTTTAATCCCTGTTACGTCCCCTATCAGGGGAAGTGTATATGGCATGGATTTTAGGAACCGGGAGATAAAAAAAAGATGCTTGGTTTGTCCTCCTACTTCAAATTTGGGGCACTTTGTGTGCAATCTACTGTGCCACCAGATATGAGTGGTGTGTTAATTAGTACTATTCTTATCATTTTAATCCCTGTTACGTCCCCTATCAGGGGACGTGTATATGGCATGGATATGTATATGGCATGGCCGAAACACAAGTGGCTATCAGATAACAATCCAGCCACGAGATAGATAGATTTGATAGATAGATAGATAGATAGATAGATAGATAGATACATAGATTAGGTAGATAGATCAATAGATGCAATAGATACATTTGATAGATACAATAGATAGATAGATAGATAGATAGATAGATAGATAGATAGATAGATAGATAGATAGATAGATTTGATAGATAAATAGATAGATTTGATAGATAGATAATTTCCCAGACAGAGAATTACAAGACGTGCGGTCTGGGACCCATTGTAAGGTTCCCAGAGGCAGTTGCGGCGCCCGAGGCTCTGATTAGAACAGAGCACTCTGGAATGTATCTGCCCTTGGCTGAAATCTGAACATTCTTTAGCTTTCTGTCAGTCGGCCAAATGTCCGTCTGCCAAATGTCTGTCTGCCAAATGTCCTTCTGCATTTTGTCAGAGCACTGCGTGCAATCTACTATGCCACCAGATATGAGTGGTGTGTTAAGTAGTACTATTCTGATCAGTTTAATCCCTGTTACATCCCCTATCAGGGGACGTGTATATGGCATGGATATGTATATGGCATGGCCGAAACATAAGTGGCTGTCAGATAACAGTCCAGCCACGAGATAGATAGATTTGATAGATAGATAGATAGATAGATAGATAGATAGATAGATAGATAGATACATAGATTAGATAGATAGATAGATAAATTTGATAGATAAATAGATAGATTTGATAGATAGATAGATAGATAATTTCCCAGACAGAGAATTACAAGACATGCAGTCTGTGACCCATGGTAAGGTTCCCAGAGGCAGTTGCGGCACCCGAGGCTCTGATTAGAACAGAGCACTCTGGAACGTATCTGCCCTCGGCCGAAATCTGAACATTCTTTAGCTTTCTGTCTGTCAGCCAAATGTCTGTCTGCCAAATGTCCGTCTGCCAAATGTCCTTCTGCATTTTGTCAGAGCACTGTGTGCAATCTACTATGCCACCAGATATTAGTGGTGTGTTAAGTAGTACTATTCTGATCAGTTTAACCCCTGTTACATCCCCTATTAGGGGACGTGTATATGGCATGGATTTTAGGAACCGGGAGATGGAAAAAGATGCTTTGTCAGTCCTCCTACTTCAAATTTGGGACACTGCGCGTGCAATCTACTGTGCCACCAGATATGAGTGGTGTGTTAAGTAGTACTATTCTGATCAGTTTAATCCCTGTTACATCCCCTATCAGGGGACGTGTATATGGCATGGATTTTAGGAACCGAGAGATGGAAAAAGATGCTTGGTCGGTCTCCTATTAAAATTTGGGGCACTGCGCGTGCAATCTACTGTGCCACAATTTCCCAGACAGAGAATAACAAGACGTGCGGTGTCCCAATAGCTACAAATTTTTTGAACGCCTTAGACTCCACCAGCTTGTATGGTAAAAGCTGGCGGGCTAAGAGTTCAGACAAGCCAGCCATAAGACGTCGGGCAAGTAGGTGACTTTGTGACATTGGCTTCTTACGCTCAAACATGTCCTTGACAGACACCTGACTGTGGGCAGATGAGCAGGAACTGCTCCGGAAGATAGACGGAGTGGTGGATGGTTGAGAGGGGGCAAGGAGGACAGCAGTGGTTGACGTGGCTGAAGATGCTGGACCAGGAGGAGGATGGCGGCTTTGAGTTTGTGTGCTGCTTGTACTCATGTGTTGATCCCATAGGCGTTTGTGATGTGCAATCACGTGCCTTCGCAAAGCAGTTGTACCTAGGTGGGTGTTGGACTTCCCACGACTCTGTTTCTTTTGGCACAGGTTGCAAATGGCATCGCTGTTGTCAGAGGCAGACACACACACACAAAAAAATGACACACTGCTGAGCTCTGCGATGACGGCATTCTGGTGGTGGCAACAGCATTCATTGATTGGCGTGCTGTCTGGCTGACCCGGGTGCCGAGGCATGCTGTCTGACTGTGCCACTAGCTCCTTGCGACGACCTCCCCCTGCTTCCAACTCGTCTCCTCCTCTCTGTCTCCCCATCTGATCTTTCCCCCTGTTCTTCTTCTCTTCTAGCGAGCACCCACGCATCGTCATCATCAATCGCTTCACTTGTATCTGACAAATCAACAAAAGAAGCAGCAGCAGGTACAACATCATCATCATCACACCGTACGTCCATATCTGTAGTGCTGCCTGACTGAGACATATCACTGTTATCTACATCCTCTGTCAAGTGGGCACAGAATACGCTGTGAGCCTGACACAAAAAAGAAGACTGATGTTTCACAGTCCAAAAAGTTTCTTTTTTTTTTTAAATGTACACTTACACTACTATTAAACAAGATATGAGTGGTGGCACTGGGCAAGTGGGCACAGTATATGCTGTGAGCCTTACACACACGCTGGCAGACAGCAACTTAGATTACACAAGCAGTCTGATGTTTCACAGTCACTATTTTTTTTTTTATTTACACTACTGTTACACCAGATATGAGTGGTGGCACTGGGCAAATGGGCACAGTATATGCTGTGAGCCTGGCACACACGCTGGCAGGCAGGCAACTGCAATTAGATTACACAAGCAGACTGATGTTTTACAGTCAAAAAAGTTATTTTTTCTTAAATTTACACTACTGTTACACCAGATATGAGTGGTGGCACTGGGCAAGTGGGCACAGTATACGCTGTGAGCCTGGCACACATGCTGGCAGGCAGGCAACTGCAATTAGATTACACAAGCAGACTGATGTTTCACAGTCATTTTTTTTTTATTTATACTACTGTTACACCAGATATGAGTGGTGGAACTGGGCAAGTGGACACAGTATATGCTGTGAGCCTGGCACACACGCTGGCAGGCAGGCAATTGCAATTATATTACACTAGCAGACTGATGTTTCACAGTCAAAAAAGTTTTTTTTTTTTTTAAATTTACACTACTCTTACACCAGATATGAGTGGTGGCACTGGGCAAGTGGGCCTGGCACACATGCTGGCAGGCAGGCAACTGCAATTAGATTACACAAGCAGACTGATGTTTCACAGTCAAAATGTTTTTTTTTAAATGTACACTACTGTTACACCAGATATGAGTGGTGGCACTGGGCAAGTGGGCCTGGCACAAACGCTGGCAGGAAGGCAACTGGAATTAGATTACACAAGCAGACTGAGGTTTCACAGTCAAAAAAGTTTTTTTAAAAAAATTTACACTACTGTTACACCAGATATGAGTGGTGGCACTGGGCAAGTGGGCCTGGCACACACGCTGGCAGGCAGGCAACTGCAATTAGATTACACAAGCAGACTGATGTTTCACAGTAATTTTTTTTTTTTTAAATTAACACAACTGTTACAACAGATATGAGTGGTGGCACTGGGCAAGTGGGCACAGTATATGCTGTGAGATTGGCACACACGCTGGCAGGCAGGCAACTGCAATTAGATTACACTAGCAGACTGATGTTTCACAGTCAAAAAAGTTTTTTTTTTTAAATTTACACTACTGTTACAACAGATATGAGTGGTGGCACTGGGCAAGTGGGCCTGGCACACACGCTGGCAGGCAGGCAACTGCAATAAGATTACACAAGCAGACTGATGTTTCAAAGTCAAAAAAATTTTTTTTTTTTTTTAAATTTACACTACGGTTACACCATATATGAGTGGTGGCACTGGGCAAATTGGCCTGGCACACACGCCGGCAGACAGGCAACTGCAATTAGATTACACAAGCAGACTGATGTTTCACAGTAATTTTTTTTTTTTTTTTTTAAATTTACACTACTGTTACAGCAGATATGAGTGGTGGCACTGGGCAAGTGGGCACAGTATATGCTGTGAGACTGGCACACACGCTGGAAGGCAGGCAACTGCAATTAGATTACACTAGCAGACTGATGTTTCACAGTCAAAAAAGTTTTTTTTTTAAAATTTACACTACTGTTACAACAGATATGAGTTGTGGCACTGGGCAAGTGGGCCTGGCACACACGCTGGCAGGCAGGCAACTGCAATAAGATTACACAAGCAGACTGATGTTTCATAGTCAAAAAAGTTTTTTTTTTTTAAATTTACACTACGGTTACACCATATATGAGTGGTAGCACTGGGCAAATGGGCCTGGCACACACGCCGGCAGGCAGGCAACTGCAATTCGATTACACAAGCAGACTGATGTTTCACAGTAAAAAATTTTTTTTTTTTAAATTTACACTACTGTTACAGCAGATATGAGTGGTGGCACTGGGCAAGTGGGCACAGTATATGCTGTGAGACTGGCACACACGCTGGCAGGCAGGCAACTGCAATTAGATTACACTAGCAGACTGATGTTTCACAGTCAAAAAACTTTTTTTTTTTAAATTTACACTACTGTTACAACAGATATGAGTGGTGGCACTGGGCAAGTGGGCCTGGCACACACGCTGGCAGGCAGGCAACTGCAATAAGATTACACAAGCAGACTGATGTTTCACAGTCAAAAAAGTTTTTTTTTTTTAAATTTACACTACGGTTACACCATATATGAGTGGTGGCACTGGGCAAATTGGCCTGGCACACACGCCGGCAGGCAGGCAACTGCAATTAGATTACACAAGCAGACTGATGTTTCACAGTAAATATTTTTTTTTTTTAAATTTACACTACTGTTACACCAGATATGAGTGGTGGCACTGGGCAAGTGGGCACAGTATATGCTGTGAGACTGGCACACACGCTGGCAGACAGGCAACTGCAATTAGATTACACTAGCAGACTGATGTTTCACAGTCAAAAAATATTTTTTTTTTAAATTTACACTACGGTTACACCATATATGAGTGGTAGCACTGGGCAAATGGGCCTGGCACACACGCCGGCAGGCAGGCAACTGCAATTCGATTACACAAGCAGACTGATGTTTCACAGTCAAAAAAGTTTTTTTTAAAAATTTACACTACTGTTATACCAGATATGAGTGGTGGCACTGGGCAACTGCAATTAGATTACACTAGCAGACTGATGTTTCACAGTCAAAAAAGTTTTTTTTTTTAAATTTACACTACTGTTACAACAGATATGAGTGGTGGCACTGGGCAACTGCAATTAGATTACACTAGCAGACTGATGTTTCACAGTCAAAAAAGTTTTTTTTTTTAAATTTACACTACTGTTACAACAGATATGAGTGGTGGCACTGGGCAAGTGGGCCTGGCACACACGCTGGCAGGCAGGCAACTGCAATAAGATTACACAAGCAGACTGATGTTTCAAAGTCAAAAAAGTTTTTTTTTTTTTTAAATTTACACTACGGTTACACCATATATGAGTGGTGGCACTGGGCAAACTGGCCTGGCACACACGCCGGCAGACAGGCAACTGCAATTAGATTACACAAGCAGACTGATGTTTCACAGTAATTTTTTTTTTTTTTTTTTAAATTTACACTACTGTTACAGCAGATATGAGTGGTGGCACTGGGCAAGTGGGCACAGTATATGCTGTGAGACTGGCACACACGCTGGAAGGCAGGCAACTGCAATTAGATTACACTAGCAGACTGATGTTTCACAGTCAAAAAAGGTTTTTTTTTAAAATTTACACTACTGTTACAACAGATATGAGTTGTGGCACTGGGCAAGTGGGCCTGGCACACACGCTGGCAGGCAGGCAACTGCAATAAGATTACAAAAGCAGACTGATGTTTCATAGTCAAAAAAGTTTTTTTTTTTTTAAATTTACACTACGGTTACACCATATATGAGTGGTAGCACTGGGCAAATGGGCCTGGCACACACGCCGGCAGGCAGGCAACTGCAATTCGATTACACAAGCAGACTGATGTTTCACAGTAAAAATTTTTTTTTTTTTAAATTTACACTACTGTTACAGCAGATATGAGTGGTGGCACTGGGCAAGTGGGCACAGTATATGCTGTGAGACTGGCACACACGCTGGCAGGCAGGCAACTGCAATTAGATTACACTAGCAGACTGATGTTTCACAGTCAAAAAACTTTTTTTTTTAAAATTTACACTACTGTTACAACAGATATGAGTGGTGGCACTGGGCAAGTGGGCCTGGCACACACGCTGGCAGGCAGGCAACTGCAATAAGATTACACAAGCAGACTGATGTTTCCCAGTAAATATTTTTTTTTTTAAATTTACACTACTGTTACACCAGATATGAGTGGTGGCACTGGGCAAGTGGGCACAGTATATGCTGTGAGACTGGCACACACGCTGGCAGACAGGCAACTGCAATTAGATTACACTAGCAGACTGATGTTTCACAGTCAAAAAATATTTTTTTTTTAAATTTACACTACGGTTACACCATATATGAGTGGTAGCACTGGGCAAATGGGCCTGGTACACACGCCGGCAGGCAGGCAACTGCAATTCGATTACACAAGCAGACTGATGTTTCACAGTCAAAAAAGTTTTTTTTTAAAATTTACACTACTGTTATACCAGATATGAGTGGTGGCACTGGGCAAGTGGGCCTGGCACACATGCTAGCAGGCAGGCAACTGCAATTAGATTACACAAGCAGACTGATGTTTCACGGTCAAAAAAGTTTTTTTTTTTTAATGTACACTTCTGTTACAACAGATATGAGTGGTGGCACTGGGCAAGTGGGCCTGGCACACAGGCTGGCAGTCAGGAAACTGCAATTAGATTACATAAGCAGACTGATGTTTCACAGTCAAAAAAGTTTTTTTTTTGAATTTACACTACTGTTACACCAGATATGAGTGGTGGCACTGGGCAAGTGGGCCTGGCACACACGCTGGCAGGCAGGCAACTGCAATTAGATTACACAAGCAGACTGATGTTTCACAGTCAAATTTTTTTTTTTTTTTTAATTTACACTACTGTTACACCAGATATGAGTGATGGCACTGGGCAAGTGGGCACAGTATACGCTGTGAGACTGGTACACACGCTTAAAGGCAGGCAACTGCAAATAGATTATACTAGCAGACTGATGTTACACAGTCAAAAAAGTTTTTTTTTTTTAAATTTACACTACTGTTACAACAGATATGAGTGGTGGCACTGGGCAAGTGGGCCTGGCACACACGCTGGCAACTGCAATAAGATTACACAAGCAGACTGATGTTTCACAGTCAAAAAAGTTTTTTTTTTAAATTTACACTACTGTTATATCAGATATGAGTGGTGGCACTGGGCAAGTGAGCCTGGCACACACGCTAGCAGGCAGGCAACTGCAATTAGATTACACAAGCAGACTGATGTTTCACGGTCAAAAACATTTTTTTTTAAAATGTACACTACTGTTACACCAGATATGAGTGGTTGTACTGGGCAAGTGGGCACAGTATACGCTGTGAGCCTGGCACACACGCTGGCAGACAGGCAACTGCAATTAGATTACGCTAGCAGACTGATGTTTCACAGTCAAAAAAGTTTTTTTTTTTTTAAATTTACACTAATCTTACACAAGATATGATTGGTGGCACTGGGCAAGTGGGCAAGGCACACATGCTGGCAGGCAGGCAACTGCAATTAGATTACACAAGCAGACTGATTTTTTACAGTCAAAAAAGTTTTTTTTTTTAAATTTGCACTACTGTTACACCAGATATGAGTGGTGGCACTTGGCAAGTGGGCACAGTATACGCTGTGAGTCTGGCACACACGCTGGCAGGCAGGCAACTGCAATTAGATTACACAAGCAGACTGATGTTTCACAGTCAAAAAAGTTTTTTTTTTTTAAATTTACACTACTGTTACACCAGATATGAGTGGTGGCACTGGGCAAGTGGGCCTGGCACACACGCTGGCAAGCAGGCAACTGCAATTAGATTACACAAGCAGACTGATGTTTCACAGTCAAAAAATATTTTTTTTTAAATTTACACTACTGTTACACCAGATATGAGTGGTGGCACTGGGCAAGTGGGCCTGGCACAAACGCTGGCAGGCAGGCAACTGCAATTAGATTACACAAGCAGACTGATGTTTCACAGTCAAAAAAGTTTTTTTTTTTTAAATTGCACTACTGTTACACCAGATATGAGTGGTGGCACTGGGCAAGTGCGCCTGGCACACACGCTGGCAGGCAGGCAACTGCAATTACATTACACAAGCAGACTGATGTTTCACAGTCAAAAAAGATTTTTTTTTAAATTTACACTACAGTTACACCAGATATGAGTGGTGGCACTGGGCAAGTGGGCCTGGCACACATGCTGGCAGGTAGGCAACTGCAATTAGATTACACAAGCAGACTGATGTTTCACAGTCAAAAAAGTTTTTTTTTTTAAATGTACACTACTGTTACACCAGATTTGAGTGGTGGCACTGGGCAAGTGGGCACAGTATACGCTGTGAGACTAGCACACACGCTGGCAGGCAACTGCAATTAGATTACACTAGCAGACTGATGTTTCACAGTCAAAAAAGTTTTTTTTTTTATTTAAATTTACACTACTGTTACACCAGATATGAGTGGTGGCTCTGGGCAAGTGGGCCTGGCACACACGCTGGCAGGCAGGCAACTGCAATAAGATTACACAAGCAGACTCATGTTTCACAGTCAAAAAAGTTTTTTTTTTTTAAAATTTACACTACGGTTACACCATATATGAGTGGTGGCACTGGGCAAATGGGCCTGGCACACACGCCGGCAGGCAGGCAACTGCAATTCGATTACACAAGCAGACTGATGTTTCACAGTCAAAAAAGTTTTTTTTTTTAAATGTACACTACTGTTATACCAGATATGAGTGGTGGCACTGGGCAAGTGGGCCTGGCACACACGCTAGTAGGCAGGCAACTGCAATTAGATTACACAAGCAGACTGATGTTTCATGGTCAAAAAAGTTTTTTTTTTTTTAAATTTACACTACTGTTACAACAGATATGAGTGGTGGCACTGGGCAAGTGGGCCTGGCACACACGCTGGCAGTCAGGAAACTGCAATTAGATTACATAAGCAGACTGATGTTTCGGAGTTAAAAAAGTTTTTTTTTTTTAAATGTACACTACTGTTACACCTGATATGAGTGGTGGCACTGGGCAAGTGGGCACAGTATACACTGTGAGCCTGGCACACACGCTGGCAGACAGGCAACTGCAATTAGATTACGCTAGCAGACTGATGTTTCACAGTCAAAAAAGTTTTTTTTTTTTTTAATTTACACTACTCTTACACAAGATATGATTGGTGGCACTGGGCAAGTGGGCCTGGCACACACGCTGGCAGGCAGGCAACTGCAATTAGATTACACAAGCAGACTGATGTTTCACAGTCAAAAAATATTTTTTTTTAAATTTACACTACTGTTACACCAGATATGAGTGGTGGCACTGGGCAAGTGGGCCTGGCACAAACGCTGGCAGGCAGGCAACTGCAATTAGATTACACAAGCAGACTGATGTTTCACAGTCAAAAAAGTTTTTTTTTTTTAAATTGCACTACTGTTACACCAGATATGAGTGGTGGCACTGGGCAAGTGCGCCTGGCACACACGCTGGCAGGCAGGCAACTGCAATTACATTACACAAGCAGACTGATGTTTCACAGTCAAAAAAGATTTTTTTTTAAATTTACACTACAGTTACACCAGATATGAGTGGTGGCACTGGGCAAGTGGGCCTGGCACACATGCTGGCAGGTAGGCAACTGCAATTAGATTACACAAGCAGACTGATGTTTCACAGTCAAAAAAGTTTTTTTTTTTAAATGTACACTACTGTTACACCAGATTTGAGTGGTGGCACTGGGCAAGTGGGCACAGTATACGCTGTGAGACTAGCACACACGCTGGCAGGCAACTGCAATTAGATTACACTAGCAGACTGATGTTTCACAGTCAAAAAAGTTTTTTTTTTTATTTAAATTTACACTACTGTTACACCAGATATGAGTGGTGGCTCTGGGCAAGTGGGCCTGGCACACACGCTGGCAGGCAGGCAACTGCAATAAGATTACACAAGCAGACTCATGTTTCACAGTCAAAAAAGTTTTTTTTTTTTAAAATTTACACTACGGTTACACCATATATGAGTGGTGGCACTGGGCAAATGGGCCTGGCACACACGCCGGCAGGCAGGCAACTGCAATTAGATTACACAAGCAGACTGATGTTTCACAGTCAAAAAAGTTTTTTTTTTTAAATGTACACTACTGTTATACCAGATATGAGTGGTGGCACTGGGCAAGTGGGCCTGGCACACACGCTAGTAGGCAGGCAACTGCAATTAGATTACACAAGCAGACTGATGTTTCATGGTCAAAAAAGTTTTTTTTTTTTAAAATTTACACTACTGTTACAACAGATATGAGTGGTGGCACTGGGCAAGTGGGCCTGGCACACACGCTGGCAGTCAGGAAACTGCAATTAGATTACATAAGCAGACTGATGTTTCGGAGTTAAAAAAGTTTTTTTTTTTTAAATGTACACTACTGTTACACCTGATATGAGTGGTGGCACTGGGCAAGTGGGCACAGTATACACTGTGAGCCTGGCACACACGCTGGCAGACAGGCAACTGCAATTAGATTACGCTAGCAGACTGATGTTTCACAGTCAAAAAAGTTTTTTTTTTTTTTAATTTACACTACTCTTACACAAGATATGATTGGTGGCACTGGGCAAGTGGGCCTGGCACACACGCTGGCAGGCAGGCAACTGCAATTAGATTACACAAGCAGACTGATGTTTCACAGTAAACAAAGTTTTTTTTTTAAATTTGCACTACTGTTAAACCAGATATGAGTGGTGGCACTGGGCAAGTGGGCACAGTATACGCTGTGAGTCTGGCACACATGCTGGCAGGCAGGCAACTGCAATTAGATTACACAAGCAGACTGATGTTTCACAGTCAAAAAAGTTTTTTTTTTTTTTTAAATGTACACTACTGTTACAACAGATATGAGTGGTGGCACTGGGCAAGTGGGCCTGGCACACACACTGCCAGTTAGGAAACTGCAATTAGATTACATAAGCAGACTGATGTTTCACAGTCAAAAAAGTTTTTGTTTTTTTAAAATTTACACTAATCTTACACAAGATATGATTGGTGGCACTGGGCAAGTGGGCAAGGCACACATGCTGGCAGGCAGGCAACTGCAATTAGATTACACAAGCAGACTGATTTTTTACAGTCAAAAAAGTTTTTTTTTTTAAATTTGCACTACTGTTACACCAGATATGAGTGGTGGCACTTGGCAAGTGGGCACAGTATACGCTGTGAGTCTGGCACACACGCTGGCAGGAAGTCAACTGCAATTAGATTACACAAGCAGACTGATGTTTCACAGTCAAAAAAGTATTTTTTTTTAATTTACACTACTGTTACACCAGATATGAGTGGTGGCACTGGGCAAGTGGGCCTGGCACACACGCTGGCAGGCAGGCAACTGCAATTAGAATACACAAGCAGACTGATGTTTCACAGTCAAAAAAGTTTTTTTTTTTTAAATTGCACTACTGTTACACCAGATATGAGTGGTGGCACTGGGCAAGTGCGCCTGGCACACACGCTGGCAGGCAGGCAACTGCAATTACATTACACAAGCAGACTGATGTTTCACAGTCACAAAAAGATTTTTTTTTTTTTAAATTACACTACTGTTACACCAGATATGAGTGGTGGCACTGGGCAAGTGCGCCTGGCACACACGCTGGCAGGCAGGCAACTGCAATTACATTACACAAGCAGACTGATGTTTCACAGTCAAAAAAGATTTTTTTTTAAATTTACACTACAGTTACACCAGATATGAGTGGTGGCACTGGGCAAGTGGGCCTGGCACACATGCTGGCAGGTAGGCAACTGCAATTAGATTACACAAGCAGACTGATGTTTCACAGTCAAAAAAGTTTTTTTTTTTTTTAAATGTACACTACTGTTACACCTGATATGAGTGGTGGCACTGGGCAAGTGGGCCTGGCACACACGCTGGCAAGCAGGCAACTGCAATTAGATTACACAAGCAGACTGATGTTTCACAGTCAAAAAAGTTTTTTTTTTTTAAATTTACACTACTGTTACACCAGATATGAGTGGTGGCACTGGGCAAGTGGGCCTGGCACACACGCTGGCAAGCAGGCAACTGCAATTAGATTACACAAGCAGACTGATGTTTCACAGTCAAAAAATATTTTTTTTTAAATTTACACTACTGTTACACCAGATATGAGTGGTGGCACTGGGCAAGTGGGCCTGGCACAAACGCTGGCAGGCAGGCAACTGCAATTAGATTACACAAGCAGACTGATGTTTCACAGTCAAAAAAGTTTTTTTTTTTAAATTGCACTACTGTTACACCAGATATGAGTGGTGGCACTGGGCAAGTGCGCCTGGCACACACGCTGGCAGGCAGGCAACTGCAATTACATTACACAAGCAGACTGATGTTTCACAGTCAAAAAAGATTTTTTTTTAAATTTACACTACAGTTACACCAGATATGAGTGGTGGCACTGGGCAAGTGGGCCTGGCACACATGCTGGCAGGTAGGCAACTGCAATTAGATTACACAAGCAGACTGATGTTTCACAGTCAAAAAAGTTTTTTTTTTTAAATGTACACTACTGTTACACCAGATATGAGTGGTGGCACTGGGCAAGTGGGCACAGTATACGCTGTGAGACTAGCACACACGCTGGCAGGCAACTGCAATTAGATTACACTAGCAGACTGATGTTTCACAGTCAAAAAAGTTTTTTTTTTTATTTAAATTTACACTACTGTTACACCAGATATGAGTGGTGGCTCTGGGCAAGTGGGCCTGGCACACACGCTGGCAGGCAGGCAACTGCAATAAGATTACACAAGCAGACTCATGTTTCACAGTCAAAAAAGTTTTTTTTTTTTTAAATTTACACTACGGTTACACCATATATGAGTGGTGGCACTGGGCAAATGGGCCTGGCACACACGCCGGCAGGCAGGCAACTGCAATTCGATTACACAAGCAGACTGATGTTTCACAGTCAAAAAAGTTTTTTTTTTTAAATGTACACTACTGTTATACCAGATATGAGTGGTGGCACTGGGCAAGTGGGCCTGGCACACACGCTAGTAGGCAGGCAACTGCAATTAGATTACACAAGCAGACTGATGTTTCATGGTCAAAAAAGTTTTTTTTTTTTTTAAATTTACACTACTGTTACAACAGATATGAGTGGTGGCACTGGGCAAGTGGGCCTGGCACACACGCTGGCAGTCAGGAAACTGCAATTAGATTACATAAGCAGACTGATGTTTCGGAGTTAAAAAAGTTTTTTTTTTTTAAATGTACACTACTGTTACACCTGATATGAGTGGTGGCACTGGGCAAGTGGGCACAGTATACACTGTGAGCCTGGCACACACGCTGGCAGACAGGCAACTGCAATTAGATTACGCTAGCAGACTGATGTTTCACAGTCAAAAAAGTTTTTTTTTTTTTTAATTTACACTACTCTTACACAAGATATGATTGGTGGCACTGGGCAAGTGGGCCTGGCACACACGCTGGCAGGCAGGCAACTGCAATTAGATTACACAAGCAGACTGATGTTTCACAGTAAAAAAAGTTTTTTTTTTAAATTTGCACTACTGTTAAACCAGATATGAGTGGTGGCACTGGGCAAGTGGGCACAGTATACGCTGTGAGTCTGGCACACATGCTGGCAGGCAGGCAACTGCAATTAGATTACACAAGCAGACTGATGTTTCACAGTCAAAAAAGTTTTTTTTTTTTTAAATGTACACTACTGTTACAACAGATATGAGTGGTGGCACTGGGCAAGTGGGCCTGGCACACACACTGCCAGTCAGGAAACTGCAATTAGATTACATAAGCAGACTGATGTTTCACAGTCAAAAAAGTTTTTGTTTTTTTTAAATTTACACTAATCTTACACAAGATATGATTGGTGGCACTGGGCAAGTGGGCAAGGCACACATGCTGGCAGGCAGGCAACTGCAATTAGATTACACAAGCAGACTGATTTTTTACAGTCAAAAAAGTTTTTTTTTTTAAATTTGCACTACTGTTACACCAGATATGAGTGGTGGCACTTGGCAAGTGGGCACAGTATACGCTGTGAGTCTGGCACACACGCTGGCAGGAAGTCAACTGCAATTAGATTACACAAGCAGACTGATGTTTCACAGTCAAAAAAGTTTTTTTTTTTTTAATTTACACTACTGTTACACCAGATATGAGTGGTGGCACTGGGCAAGTGGGCCTGGCACAAACGCTGGCAGGCAGGCAACTGCAATTAGAATACACAAGCAGACTGATGTTTCACAGTCAAAAAAGTTTTTTTTTTTTAAATTGCACTACTGTTACACCAGATATGAGTGGTGGCACTGGGCAAGTGCGCCTGGCACACATGCTGGCAGGCAGGCAACTGCAATTACATTACACAAGCAGACTGATGTTTCACAGTCACAAAATTTTTTTTTTTTTTAAATTACACTACTGTTACACCAGATATGAGTGGTGGCACTGGGCAAGTGCGCCTGGCACACACGCTGGCAGGCAGGCAACTGCCATTACATTACACAAGCAGACTGATGTTTCACAGTCAAAAAAGATTTTTTTTTAAATTTACACTACAGTTACACCAGATATGAGTGGTGGCACTGGGCAAGTGGGCCTGGCACACATGCTGGCAGGTAGGCAACTGCAATTAGATTACACAAGCAGACTGATGTTTCACAGTCAAAAAAGTTTTTTTTTTTTTAAATGTACACTACTGTTACACCAGATATGAGTGGTGGCACTGGGCAAGTGGGCACAGTATACGCTGTGAGACTGGCACACACGCTGGCAGGCAACTGCAATTAGATTACACTAGCAGACTGATGTTTCACAGTCAAAAAAGTTTTTTTTTTATTTAAATTTACACTACTGTTACACCAGATATGAGTGGTGGCACTGGGCAAGTGGGCCTGGCACACACGCTGGCAGGCAGGCAACTGCAATAAGATTACACAAGCAGACTGATGTTTCAAAGTCAAAAAAGTTTTTTTTTTTTTTAAATTTACACTACGGTTACACCATATATGAGTGGTGGCACTGGGCAAATTGGCCTGGCACACACACCGGCAGACAGGCAACTGCAATTAGATTACACAAGCAGACTGATGTTTCACAGTAATTTTTTTTTTTTTTTTTTTAAATTTACACTACTGTTACAGCAGATATGAGTGGTGGCACTGGGCAAGTGGGCACAGTATATGCTGTGAGACTGGCACACACGCTGGAAGGCAGGCAACTGCAATTAGATTACACTAGCAGACTGATGTTTCACAGTCAAAAAAGTTTTTTTTTTTAAATTTACACTACTGTTACAACAGATATGAGTTGTGGCACTGGGCAAGTGGGCCTGGCACACACGCTGGCAGGCAGGCAACTGCAATAAGATTACACAAGCAGACTGATGTTTCATAGTCAAAAAAGTTTTTTTTTTTTAAATTTACACTACGGTTACACCATATATGAGTGGTAGCACTGGGCAAATGGGCCTGGCACACACGCCGGCAGGCAGGCAACTGCAATTCGATTACACAAGCAGACTGATGTTTCACAGTAAAAAAATTTTTTTTTTTAAATTTACACTACTGTTACAGCAGATATGAGTGGTGGCACTGGGCAAGTGGGCACAGTATATGCTGTGAGACTGGCACACACGCTGGCAGGCAGGCAACTGCAATTAGATTACACTAGCAGACTGATGTTTCACAGTCAAAAAACTTTTTTTTTTTAAATTTACACTACTGTTACACCAGATATGAGTGGTGGCACTGGGCAAGTGGGCCTGGCACACACACTGGCAGGCAGGCAACTGCAATAAGATTACACAAGCAGACTGATGTTTCAAAGTCAAAAAAGTTTTTTTTTTTTTTAAATTTACACTACGGTTACACCATATATGAGTGGTGGCACTGGGCAAATTGGCCTGGCACACACGCCGGCAGACAGGCAACTGCAATTAGATTACACAAGCAGACTGATGTTTCACAGTAATTTTTTTTTTTTTTTTTTAAATTTACACTACTGTTACAGCAGATATGAGTGGTGGCACTGGGCAAGTGGGCACAGTATATGCTGTGAGACTGGCACACACGCTGGAAGGCAGGCAACTGCAATTAGATTACACTAGCAGACTGATGTTTCACAGTCAAAAAAGTTTTTTTTTTTTAAATTTACACTACTGTTACAACAGATATGAGTTGTGGCACTGGGCAAGTGGGCCTGGCACACACGCTGGCAGGCAGGCAACTGCAATAAGATTACACAAGCAGACTGATGTTTCATAGTCAAAAAAGTTTTTTTTTTTTAAATTTACACTACGGTTACACCATATATGAGTGGTAGCACTGGGCAAATGGGCCTGGCACACACGCCGGCAGGCAGGCAACTGCAATTCGATTACACAAGCAGACTGATGTTTCACAGTAAAAAATTTTTTTTTTTTAAATTTACACTACTGTTACAGCAGATATGAGTGGTGGCACTGGGCAAGTGGGCACAGTATATGCTGTGAGACTGGCACACACGCTGGCAGGCAGGCAACTGCAATTAGATTACACTAGCAGACTGATGTTTCACAGTCAAAAAACTTTTTTTTTTTAAATTTACACTACTGTTACAACAGATATGAGTGGTGGCACTGGGCAAGTGGGCCTGGCACACACGCTGGCAGGCAGGCAACTGCAATAAGATTACACAAGCAGACTGATGTTTCACAGTCAAAAAAGTTTTTTTTTTTTAAATTTACACTACGGTTACACCATATATGAGTGGTGGCACTGGGCAAATTGGCCTGGCACACACGCCGGCAGGCAGGCAACTGCAATTAGATTACACAAGCAGACTGATGTTTCACAGTAAATATTTTTTTTTTTTAAATTTACACTACTGTTACACCAGATATGAGTGGTGGCACTGGGCAAGTGGGCACAGTATATGCTGTGAGACTGGCACACACGCTGGCAGACAGGCAACTGCAATTAGATTACACTAGCAGACTGATGTTTCACAGTCAAAAAATATTTTTTTTTTAAATTTACACTACGGTTACACCATATATGAGTGGTAGCACTGGGCAAATGGGCCTGGCACACACGCCGGCAGGCAGGCAACTGCAATTCGATTACACAAGCAGACTGATGTTTCACAGTCAAAAAAGTTTTTTTTAAAAATTTACACTACTGTTATACCAGATATGAGTGGTGGCACTGGGCAACTGCAATTAGATTACACTAGCAGACTGATGTTTCACAGTCAAAAAAGTTTTTTTTTTTAAATTTACACTACTGTTACAACAGATATGAGTGGTGGCACTGGGCAACTGCAATTAGATTACACTAGCAGACTGATGTTTCACAGTCAAAAAAGTTTTTTTTTTTAAATTTACACTACTGTTACAACAGATATGAGTGGTGGCACTGGGCAAGTGGGCCTGGCACACACGCTGGCAGGCAGGCAACTGCAATAAGATTACACAAGCAGACTGATGTATCAAAGTCAAAAAAGTTTTTTTTTTTTTTTAAATTTACACTACGGTTACACCATATATGAGTGGTGGCACTGGGCAAACTGGCCTGGCACACACGCCGGCAGACAGGCAACTGCAATTAGATTACACAAGCAGACTGATGTTTCACAGTAATTTTTTTTTTTTTTTTTTAAATTTACACTACTGTTACAGCAGATATGAGTGGTGGCACTGGGCAAGTGGGCACAGTATATGCTGTGAGACTGGCACACACGCTGGAAGGCAGGCAACTGCAATTAGATTACACTAGCAGACTGATGTTTCACAGTCAAAAAAGGTTTTTTTTTAAAATTTACACTACTGTTACAACAGATATGAGTTGTGGCACTGGGCAAGTGGGCCTGGCACACACGCTGGCAGGCAGGCAACTGCAATAAGATTACAAAAGCAGACTGATGTTTCATAGTAAAAAAAGTTTTTTTTTTTTTAAATTTACACTACGGTTACACCATATATGAGTGGTAGCACTGGGCAAATGGGCCTGGCACACACGCCGGCAGGCAGGCAACTGCAATTCGATTACACAAGCAGACTGATGTTTCACAGTAAAAATTTTTTTTTTTTTAAATTTACACTACTGTTACAGCAGATATGAGTGGTGGCACTGGGCAAGTGGGCACAGTATATGCTGTGAGACTGGCACACACGCTGGCAGGCAGGCAACTGCAATTAGATTACACTAGCAGACTGATGTTTCACAGTCAAAAAACTTTTTTTTTTAAAATTTACACTACTGTTACAACAGATATGAGTGGTGGCACTGGGCAAGTGGGCCTGGCACACACGCTGGCAGGCAGGCAACTGCAATAAGATTACACAAGCAGACTGATGTTTCCCAGTAAATATTTTTTTTTTTAAATTTACACTACTGTTACACCAGATATGAGTGGTGGCACTGGGCAAGTGGGCACAGTATATGCTGTGAGACTGGCACACACGCTGGCAGACAGGCAACTGCAATTAGATTACACTAGCAGACTGATGTTTCACAGTCAAAAAAGATTTTTTTTTTAAATTTACACTACGGTTACACCATATATGAGTGGTAGCACTGGGCAAATGGGCCTGGTACACACGCCGGCAGGCAGGCAACTGCAATTCGATTACACAAGCAGACTGATGTTTCACAGTCAAAAAAGTTTTTTTTTAAAATTTACACTACTGTTATACCAGATATGAGTGGTGGCACTGGGCAAGTGGGCCTGGCACACATGCTAGCAGGCAGGCAACTGCAATTAGATTACACAAGCAGACTGATGTTTCACGGTCAAAAAAGTTTTTTTTTTTTAATGTACACTTCTGTTACAACAGATATGAGTGGTGGCACTGGGCAAGTGGGCCTGGCACACAGGCTGGCAGTCAGGAAACTGCAATTAGATTACATAAGCAGACTGATGTTTCACAGTCAAAAAAGTTTTTTTTTTGAATTTACACTACTGTTACACCAGAT